>NW_005871234.1:2327121-2406739 GCF_000147115.1 Myotis lucifugus | reverse complement strand
GAAGACCAAATCTCGTTGTGGCTTACAGGATGCGAAGGGCAGCAGCTGGGGACCGGCACGGGCGCCGGCAGGCCCGGGAAGGGAACAGGTGTGGGGAGCGGCGGCCGCGCGCAGCTGGTGGGCTCGAGCGGGGAGCAGCCACCCTGGGCCGGTGTTCTGGGGCGCCTCCTGGCCTCTTCCCGAGGCCCCCGGCTCCTTTCGGGAGCGCCAGCAATGGGTGCCCTGGTGTTTCTTAGAATTTCGATTTCCTGAAATGGGTGTAAAGCGGACTCGCGGCTGAACTCGGGCCAGCTCAGGCCGGTGTGAGTTTGGGGCTGTCTGTTCTGCCCCCGACAGGGGGGACTCTGCGCCTCCACTCTCCGCCTAGGAAGTCTCTTCTCACACTCTCCCCCACCCCACGCCCCGGCGGGAGGATGAAATCTCCACGGGAGACACTGAAGCCTTCAGAGGACCAGCCGCCTCATTTCCCATGGACGCTCCACCTACCCAAGCGCAGGACACTGTGCCTGGAGCGCGTCAGAGAAGCGAGGTGGGCAAAGACCAAAGCGGTTTGGTGACCTCATGACTTCTGGCCCGGGACCCAGGAGCTGGGAGTGCGTGAACTCGGCGTCCTTCCCCAGGATGGGACCCCTGGCCGGGCGGGCCCCTGCGCCTTAGACCCGCCCCTGCCGCCGCCCGGCCCGGTGCAGGCCGCCATAATCGGGTTAGCTGGGTCGGAATTACATTACCTTCCCCGGCCCGGCCTGGCCCCGGGGGGGCCCTGGCGCCTCCAAGCCGGTGAGACTGGGCGCAGGGAGAGGGGGGGGGCTTCTTCACATCCCGCGGACGGGTTGGCACCGACGAGCAGCTTGGCCCGCCTCGGACACGTGGTGGCCAAAGGGCCCCACCCCGATGTGCCAACCCAGCTCCTCGACCCCAGCCCACTCTGTGCTCCGTTCCAGGCTGCCTGGTGCTCCATGGGAGCCAGCGTGCCTTCTCCTTCTAAGCCTAGTAGACGGGTCTCCCTAGGAGCGCGGGATCTTCCAGTTGATTCTTCCGGATCTTCTGGGAAAGGCGCAGATCCTTCTTTCTCCCCAGCAGATGGGCTGGCAGACTGGTGCCTGGGGCAGGGTGATGGGTCCTTTCTCTCTAGGGGATGGAGGAATGGTATTTGAGCATCTGGGCAGGAAAATAAAGAAGAGAAAAAGGGAGTGGGCTCTCTCCCCACCAAAACCACCAGCCCCTCTGTTCTCAGAAGCCTCAGTTTGAAGGCTGGGGGAGGGAGCAGTGGGCATTAATACTAACATCCTTCCCCAACCTTGTTCACACCCATCATCCAATTCTTCCAGCCCTTACCCCGCCCTGTCAACCACCTCTTCTGAAAGGGGGTGGGGGACATGCAAATTTGGCAGGTGTGTTCTTGGTGAAAAAGACAGGCATCATCACCTCCCCTAGCCTTTCACAAAAGCACAAGCAACCTTTTCAACAATAGAGGGATGGGGCTACTAGGGCACGTGAAACCTGCTATTTAGGCAAAACCTTCTGAAATAGCGTGGCTGATCCCCCCAGATGTGAACAGAGAGGCTAAGGAGACAGCAAACTAAATAAGCCTTTGGCCCTGGCTGGGTAGCTCGGTTGGTTAGATTCTCATTCATTCTCTCTCTCTCTCTCCCTCCCTCCCTCCCTCCCTCCTTCCTTCCCTTCCTCTCTCCTTCCTACTCTCCTTCTCTCTTCCTCTAAAATCAATAAATAAAAAAATTTAAAATACATAAATAAAGCCTCTGAAGGGGACTGACCTGCAGGTTAGGAGTTTGCCAGTCCCTTTCCCACTCTAGGGGGTGGGCCTCTGAGAAGAGTGTGACACTAGTGTATCTCCAAACAAGCTGAATAAATGCATCAATGGAATGCATCAACGAGTGAATCAATGAAGAAGAAAAAGTCAGCCTAGTACAGACCTGTATACCTGCTTATTATACATCCTGCCTTTTAAGGTCAGCACAGATGGCACTGCCACCCAGAGATTGCCTAACTGATCCTTTAAGGAGAATGGCCATAAACCAGTAGTACATACACATCTTCTACAGAGTTAAAACTTTTTTTTTTCAGTGCCCCACTTCAAGAACAAGGGCTTTCAGTCTGTCAGCCACAGTCCTAGGAATTCCTCTGCTTGCCTTCACTTTGCGGATTCCCTGATTCTCTCGGAAGTGTGGTTCCTGCTAAGTTATGTTGAAGATGGAGGTTCTGTGGTCAGCACCTCCACCTCCCATACACACCGCTTTGGGTTTATCTCACCATATTCTACATGCATGTGGCCCCCAACTCTTCAAGTTTTCAAGCCTGTACCTTCACAAGAAGAGGCCACATGCCCAGCCTGTGCTTCTGTGCCTTCCCTTCCTTCCTGCTATTGGTATAGTAGCCTTCCCTTGAGATGGTCCCCCCACTCCTGTATCATCATTTCTCTCATTAACTTAGCTCTTCCTACCCCAACTGTCTTAGATCGCTGTTATCTCCCATCCAAGTACTAACCAGGCCCGACCCTGCTTAGCTTCCGAGATCAGACGAGATCGGGCGCGTTCAGGGTGGTATGGCCGTAGACAGATCGCTGTTATCTAGGCAAAGTCTTTGCCCGACTCTTCATGGAAGATTGTTTTCTTTTCGTGCCCACACCCACTGCCTCCATTTCCTCATTAAATTTATTCTTTTAACCCACTGCAAGCTGGCTTCACAACACCAACCATCTCAGGAAGCGTCAGTATCCAGTGTCCATTACCCAGAGATTTCAGACATGTTTTACTTCATTGATCACCATTTCTTGAAATGTCCCCTTTTTCGGCTTCCTTATGTAATACTGTCTTTTTTTTTTAAATATATTTTATTGATTTTTTACAGAGAGGAAGGGAGAGAGATAGAGAGTTAGAAACATCGATGAGAGAGAAACATCCATCAGCTGCCTCCTGCACATCTCCTACCGGGGATGTGCCCGCCACCCAGGTACATGCCCTTGACCGGAATCGAACCTGGGACCTTTCAGTCCGCAGGCCATCGCTCTATCCACTGAGCCAAACCGGTTTCGGCTATGTAATACTGTCTTATTCTACATCTTTGGACTTGCATAGTGACTGCTTATGTTTTTTTCCTCCACTGGCTTTTCTTTTTCTACTATTGACTGTGAGCATTCTTTAGAGTCCAGACTTCAGTTTTCTCTCTGTCTCCATCTGCTCAGGTTTCATCCATTTCAATAGCTCCATCTACTACATCCACCCAGAAAACTCTGAGACCTTCATCCCTGGTTCTGACACTGGTGCTCCAGCCCCACCATTCCAGCCTTCTGGCCAACTGCACCTGCCTTTGCTGCAGCCACCTTAAGTCCACCAGGCTGGAAGACAGGCTCTCCGCCCAAGCTCCTTACTCCCTCCTATTGTGCTTTCCTTTGAAATTCATATACAGCCCTTCCTTTCCATTCCCACTGATAAAAGCCTAATCTAG
Source organism: Myotis lucifugus (assembly GCF_000147115.1). NCBI lineage: Eukaryota > Metazoa > Chordata > Mammalia > Chiroptera > Vespertilionidae > Myotis > Myotis lucifugus. The sequence continues at coordinate 2,403,274 of NW_005871234.1, read as the reverse complement.
GCCATCATCACAACTACCTACATTCATTCATTTGTTCATCCAGAAAAAAAAATGTTTTTAATCCTCATCCGATATTATCCATTGATTTTTAGAGAGAGGGAAAGACAGAGAGAAACATGGATTGGTTGCCTCCTGCAAGAGCCCTGACCAGGGCCCAGGCCAGGGAGGAGCCTGCAGCCATGGTACATGCCCTTGACTGGAATCAAACCCTGACTGGAATCAAACCCAGGACCCTTTGGTCTGCAGGCCAACACTCTATCCCCTGAGCCAAACTGGCTAGGGCCATCCAGAAATTTTTTATTGAACATGGCACTGTTAGTCCTCTGTACCTGGCACTGGAGATATAAGATGTATAAACACAACAGGGGAAAACAGTCTATGCCACTGAGAAGCTTATATTTTAGTGGGGGAGGCAGGTGTAAAACAAGAAAAATATACATTAAATAATAATAATTCCCAAAAAGAACAAAATAAAGCAAGGAAGGGGGAGAAGAAATAAAAGGGTAGGGAGCTGTGATTTATCTAGAATAATCAAAAAAGGCCTTGTGGAGTGCCAGGCTGGTGTGGCTCAGTGGCTGAGCATCAACTTATGAACCAGGAGGTCAGGACTCATGCCCAGGTTGCATTGGGGGGCTCTGCTCCCAGTAGAAGACCTGCAGGGGGCAGCTGATCAATGATTCTCTCTCTCATCATTGATGTTTCTCTCCTTCTCCCTTTCTCTCTGAAATCAATAAAAATGATAATAATAATAAAGGCCTTGTGGAGTAAAGACCTGAAGGAAGAAAGGTACCATTTGGGCATCTGAACTTTTCCAGTTGGTGACAGTGTGGGAGTACATTCTGGTGTGTCTGTGGAGCAGTGAGAGGTCAGTGTGGCCAGAGACTGAGTGACTGCGAGACCATGCAGAGCCTTGCAGGCCACTGTAAGGACTTTGCCTTTTATTCTGATTAAAAAGGGAAGCTGCCCCAGTGGTTTGGCTCAGTGGATAGCGTTGGCCTGCGGACTGAGGGGTCCCGGGTTGGATTCTGGTCAAAGGTGCATGCCCAGGTCCCAGGTGAAAATATATTTTTTTAATAAAGGGAAGTTATTGGAAGTTTATAAACAAAAAAGTAAGGCACCCATTTTTAAATTTTATTTTTAACAGCTTTCTTAAGGTAAACCTGACATACAATACACTGCACATATTTAAAGGGTACAATGTGAAAAAAATAAAGTGTACAATGTGATAAGTTTTGACGTATGCATACACCCATGAAACCACCAACACAAACAAGATAATAAACATACCCATCAACTCAAATTTTTTCCCTTATATCCTTTTTTATTCCTATTTTACCAGAATTACTCTGAGCTGCTGTATTGAAAATTGCTGAAAGAGGGGCAACGGTGGAGGCAAGAAAAGCGGGCAAAAAAACCAGTACTCATCCAGAGGACAGATGATGGCATCTTGGACCAACGAGGTAAGCCATGGCTATAGTGAGTAGGTGATTAAAGCATCACCACTCCCAAAACTTCTTGCCGCTTATCCACTCCAGTTCACTCTGAACATCAATGCACAAAAATGTTTCTCTCATAGGGTCACCCCCCTCTGCAAAAGAGTCAGCTAGCTCTCCAAGGCCCACACCCTCAAAGTCCCAGCTCCGTCCAGTCCTGCTGCTTCTACCACTGCTCTCAAATGCACCCCTTGGCCTCCTCCCTGTCCCCCTCGGCCCCTCCCCTCCGCGCAGCCTTCCTCTTCTATTCCCACCACACTTCTTCCGCACCCCAGCTCTAAACTGTGCCCACACCAAGCCCCACCTCCTTCAGCAAGCCTTTCGAGGTCTGCACTGGGATCTCCCCTTCTTTCATCTCCAACTGCACTTGGTGCTAATACTTCACAGTAAACTGACCCTTGGTTTTAGTGCTACTGGAGGCACCTGGGGACAGCGGCGCGCAAGCTTTCGGGACCCCTGCGTCTCCCCCAAACACCGAGCTGAGCTTCTGCTCCTGCAGGGACCCGCCGCCGGGGCGCGTCGGCGTGCGGCCGTGTCCTAGTCGTCCTCCCCTCCTCCTTCGGCATCTGCTCTGCATTAGTCTGTCCCAGGCCTCCGCAGGCGCCGGTGATTGAATCATCATCATTAACGAGGGCCTGCCCCCCTCCTCCCGGCGGCAGGGGAGGACGGCGGGGGGGATGTAAGATCACTACCAAGTCTCTAGGGGTTCCTCCTCCCGTCGCCCTCCCCGAGCCTCCGCAAAGCCCCGGGAAACTCCCGCTCTGGAGCCGGGAGAAGGCCCACCGTCGGAGGTAGCTCCGCATTGTCTTGCGTCGGCCGACGAGAGCGACATAACACGGAGAGCGCGGGAGGGGCTTTAGCGTGGTTGTCACCAGAGCTGGGCGACCCTGCGCGGTGGCGGGCGGAGACGCCCGGCCTTCGGGGGAAGGAGGAGGCAGGCTTTTGCCGGCTCCAAAAGTTCGTCCCGAGGTCCGGTCGGGTCTACGATGATTATTACTGCAGGAGGTCAATGAGATAGGGCCCCTCCCCACACACCCCCCACTCCCCAATTACCAACTGCGGAGGGGGAGGGGCCACTGGGGCTCAGGTGAGCACACGGGGGAGAAAGGACGTGGGCGGGGCCTTACGGAGAGTCAGCGAATCCGAAAAGACCTAAGCCCTCGTTGCTCGGCGACAAGTCCCGCCCTGCAGGCGGCACCGGAAGTGGCAGGCCAGGATCAGCCTTTAAGATGGCGTCTCCTCAGGGGGGCCAGATTGCGATCGCGATGAGGCTTCGGAACCAGCTCCAGTCAGTGTACAAAATGGACCCGCTACGGAACGAGGTGCAGGGGCGGCAGGGTTACTGCTGTGGTCGGCCAGCGGGGCTGACTGGGGCCGACTAGAGGACAGGCCGGGACCGGCCGGGCGCCCAGTGCGCCTGCGCAGAGGCGGGGGTCACAGTGCGCCTGCGCGATTGCGGTCCGAGTTGCCAAACTCTGGGCTAAGACGCCTGCGTGTTGTGCCGCTGTCGTCGTATGGTCTCCCCTGGGAAAGGAAGGTCGGGCCAGTCCACGTGAAGGGAGCCCCCGCTATGCGCGGAGACCTCTGCTGGGCGAGGGGTAGTGTCAGACCCCGGGAGCTAAGCCCTTGCTGACCATGCAAGGTGCGGGGTTTGGCTGTGAGATGTGATGAAAGAGGGGACTCCCAGGCTGGGAAGGCACCGGGGTTGGGATTGGGAAGGGTGATCGGTGACGGAGGGTGTGTCCGCAGGAGGAGGTCCGAGTAAAGATCAAAGACTTGAATGAACACATCGTCTGCTGCCTGTGCGCTGGCTACTTCGTGGATGCCACCACCATCACAGAGTGTCTCCATACTTGTGAGTTCCCTGGACCCTGGCTGGTTCTTCCAGGCCCTGGTTCCCACCCAGCTGGCTGGTAGCCTCTGCACCGCCTGCCCCAACCACCCAGGCACCCCGTCCAGCCCGAGAACCTGATTCCCCGAGGGCCTGAGAGTCTGTTTTCCTTTTCCTCCAGTCTGCAAGAGTTGTATTGTGAAGTACCTCCAAACCAGCAAGTACTGCCCCATGTGCAACATCAAGATCCACGAGACACAGCCACTGCTCAACCTCAAACTGGACCGGGTCATGCAGGACATCGTGTACAAGCTGGTGCCCGGCTTGCAAGACAGTGAGTGACCAACCTGACTCTGAGGGGCTTCTAGAGGACGGATGCTGGGTAGCAGCTTGCGGTGACGAGGGCTTTGGTGGGCATCGTGTAGGTAAAGAGGTTGACAGCCAGAGGGACAGTTAAGACTTGACTCCCATACTCCACTCCCTTCCAGGTGAAGAGAAACGGATTCGAGAATTCTATCAGTCCCGAGGCTTGGACCGAGTCACGCAGCCCGGTGGGGAAGGTATGTCCCTTGGCAGCAGGAGGGTAAGGGAAAGCCCCCAGAGCATTCCTCCTGCCCAGTTTTGCTCTCTGGGGGAAGAGGAGTGTGGAATCTGTGCTGCTCGCCTCACTACTCTGTCTTTCTCAGAGCCAGCCCTGAGCAACCTCGGCCTCCCCTTCTGCAGCTTTGACCATTCGAAAGCCCACTACTATCGCTATGATGAGCAGCTGAGCCTGTGCCTGGAGCGGCTGAGGTGAGAGGCAGGTCCTGGGCTGTCTGAAGTGAGAGTGTCAATGACCCAGAGTCGGGGAGGGGCTCACGGAGAGGGCTGGCAGTAGGCTAAGCGAGTGTCTGTTCCCTTGAAGAGAGAATGCCATGCTGCTGGGTGGGCATGCGGGGGAGGGGAGGATGATAGTGCTCCCTAACCTGTGTCTGTTTGCCCCCAGTCTGGCAAAGACAAGAACAAAAGCGTCTTGCAGGTGAGAGGGCTGTGGGAGGGCCTCTCAGGAGACTCACCTCCTCGGGGCCCTTCTCTCACACTCCTTGTCCTCCTTTCCCTGCCCACCCTCAGAACAAATATGTCCGGTGTTCTGTTAGAGCCGAGGTTCGTCATCTCCGGAGGGTCCTCTGTCACCGCTTGATGCTAAATCCCCAGCATGTGAGTGTCCCACAGTAGGTTTCTTTGGGAGGAGAAGGGGCCACAGGGGGAGGGAGAGTTTAGAGGGGACCAGGCGAGTTCTTGATGGTGCGAAAGGAGACTTCCTAACACAGTGCTCCCACCTCCCTGCTAGGTGCAGCTCCTCTTTGACAATGAAGTTCTCCCCGATCACATGACCATGAAACAGATCTGGCTCTCCCGATGGTTCGGCAAGGTGAGCCAGGTCCAAGGCAGTTCCAGGGCAGGGGTGGGCTGAGGGGGCCTTTTTCGCAGGAACTCTCCCGCTGACGACTTCTTCCCCTTGTTCTCCCCTTAGCCAGCCCCTTTGCTTTTACAGTACAGTGTGAAAGAGAAGAGGAGGTAGGGGCCAAGCCCCTGCTCCACCCCTCTCCCCGTCCCTCCCCAGATATTTATGTGAAATTGTGGCTTTATTTTTTGAAATAAAAACTTTTAAAAAGCACCTCTCTTCTTCCTTCTTATCCCTACCACACACTCATACTTTGTCCTGTGTCCTGCTTCCCTCAGAAATCCTCTGAGTGTCATCAAGAAGGATGACCCTCAGCAAATGACCACAGGAGAGGGGTAGAGGACCCTACTTACGTAAAACCCAGGTGAGCTGAGTGAAGTCAGGCCCCCGCACCAGCTGTTTTGGTGAAGGGAAGTTTTTCTGGAGGGGAACTCTCTCTGTCCTTGAATGTTGCAACATGTGGCAAGGGCCGGAGTGTCCTAAGGCAAGAGTGGTGAGAGTAGGGCTTGGGTTGGACAGTGGTCACTGCAGGACTGGAGAAGAGTGATATTATAAAGAAAAATCCAAAGATGTGCATAATCAGAGGAGGCTAAAAAAAAGGGGCATGGGACACTCACAGGGATCGAGTTGGAGACATGGCTGTCTAGTCAAGCTTCAGCAGGCCTACAGGTACCTGGGCGAGGGGAGGCCAGCTGTAGAGAGAGGAATTGAGGGGGAGAGGGAGCTGGTGCCCAGGAGGGCAAAGGCAGCTCCAAGGAACAAGAGGGAAGCAGCAAGGCTAGCACTCCACTGAGTAAGTCAGCAAGCTTCCTGGTCTGTGCCAGCCTGGCCATGAGCACTGAGCTCTGGAAATAAACCCAGCCAGCATTCCTGTTCTGTGGGTCTCTAACTAGGGTAGCCAGAACTTGCAGTGTGTGTGTGTGTGTGTGTGTGTGTGTGTGTGTGTGTGTGTGTGTGAGAGAGAAAGGGTGGTTCTGAGGAGTGACTGGAGGGAGAGGTGTGGGCTAAGGGGAAAGATAGACACCCCTGGGGACTTGGGCGGCTCAAGCAGCTGCAGGAATTGGGGAGTGTCTGATTGGGGCTGGGCTTGGGTCAGGAATGCCCAGCCAGCCCTGGCTGGTGGTTCAATGGTTAGAGTGGCCACTGGTGCACCAGAGGGTCATGGTTCGATTCCCTGCCAAAGGCAGGTCCCTGGGTTGCAGGTTCATTGCTGTTTGGCCTCCTCTGTTGGTGCGTGGGGGAAGCAACCAGTCACGGGTGTCTTTCACAGGATGTTTCTCTCCCCCCTCCCTCCCTTCCACTCTGAAAAACAATGGAAAAAATATCCTCAGGTGACGATTAACAAAAATAAACAAAAAGAATGGCCAGCTAAAAGAGGAGGCTGCCTGAGGGCCCCCAGGCCTGAAGACCAAACCTGGGGGTGAGGCCTTTGATGACACCTGGCTTGGGGCCCAGGAGCAGCCGGGGGCATTCGGGCCGGATCTGGGGGAGCAGCTGCCCCGCCTCACCCCCAGCTCAAGGCAGCCTGATTTCTGTCTGTCGGCGGCTGTGCAGCGGCCAACTTCCCCAGGTTGCTGACGCAGGCCAGCTGCGGGCTCCGCATCTCTCTCCCTCATCTAGGGGCTCCTTCCCCTGCTCTCTGGCCTGCTCCACGCAGCAGACCCTATCCCCCGGGTCACTTGGTTCTGGATCTGCGCCAGGGGCCAGGGCGGATGGATCCCGCCCGCGGTTCTCTTGGGCTCTGACAGCCCGCGCGCACCGGCCCGCTCCTGGCGTCCATGTCAGTCCTCACCCGCAGGCCCTCGCCCGCCGGTGCCTCTGCCGCCGCCCTATCTCACCCAGCCGCTTCCGCCTGGGAGATTCGCCCCAGCCTTTGGCACAGAGAGGGGGGGACTCGTCCTTCTCAGCCTGGCCTGTTTCTCCCAAGACTTGGGGTAGGGGGAGGCTGGGAGAGGATATAAGGACAAGGGACTGACTTCCCCGGGACCCTGAGTCCCAGGGTGTAAGTGTGCAGAGGCGGGAGGCGTCTGAGTATCCGGCAGCTCCCCATCCGGCCCGCCCGCACACCCCGGGCTGGCGGCGGTTACGCAGAGCTGTGTGAACCAGTGTAAAGGGCCGGAAAGAACTTACAAACCCGAGTCCTAGAAATAACGAAACTGAAACTTGAGGATCCAAATCCGTTCACTCTGCAGTAATGTTTTCGGCAAGAGAAAATCCCAGAAGTGTGCGAGATGGATGGATGCCCGCGCCAAGCTCCTCTGCTTGGAGTTTCCCCCATAAACTCCCACTTACCTCTCATGCTGGCTAAAGTTATTGGGGCAAGGCGGGCGAGGGGGTGGGGGGGCATATCTCCCAGACTGTCCTTTGCACCGCCCCAGGGGAGTTATTCTGAGGATTCCCCCAATACCTCCCCCACACACACTCACAAAATTCAGAGGATTGCCTAGGGTGCAACATCTGAAGACTAAAGGTAGTTTATTGAGCAGATTTCTGTACCAACAAGAGGGGTCAATCTGGGGCAGGCCTAGGTGGGGTTGAAGGGACTCACCAGATGAGAGGCTGCGGATGGCTGGGTGAGTGAGAGGCGCGGTGTCTGGGAATGAGAGAAAAGGTGGGGGTGATGAGGAAGGGGAATAAGGTTGGAGATAAGGTGCAGAGATGAGGAAATGGAAATCTGAAAGGGCCTGATGGGAGGTGAGAGAAAGTATTAAGGGGGAATTGAGCCCTAGCTGGTTTGGCTCCGTTAGCCTGCGGACTGAAGGGTCCCGGGTTTGATTCCCACCAAGGGCACATGCCCAGGTTGTGGGCTTGATCCCCAGTAGGGGGTGTGCAGGAGGCAACCTACCAATGATTCTCTCTCAACATTGATGTTTTTCTCTCCCTCTCCCTTCCTCTCTGAAATCAATAAAAAATATTTTTAAAAAGAGGGAATTTAGCCCAGCCGGTGTGGCTCAGTGGTTGAGTGTCAACCCATGAGCCAAGAGGTCACAGGTTCAATTCTGGTCAGGTTAGGGCACATGCCTGGTTGCGTGCTTGATCCCCAGTGGGGGGCATGTAGGAAGCAGCAGATCAATGTTTCTCTCTATTCTTCTCCCTTCCTCTCTCTCTAAATCAATAAAAACATATTTTTTATTTAAAAATATATTTATTGCCGAAACCGGTTTGGCTCAGTGGATACAGCGTCGGCCTTTGGACTGAAGGGTCCCAGGTTCGATTCCGGTCAAGGGCATGTACCTGGGTTGCAGGCACATCCCCAGTGGGGGATGTGCAGGAGGCAGCTGATCGATGTTTCTCTCTCATCGATGTTTCTAACTCTCTATCTCTCTCCCTTCCTCTCTGTAAAAATTCAATAAAATATATTTTTAAAAAATAAAAATAAATTTATTGATTTCAGAGAGGAAGGGAGAGGGAGAGATAGAAACATCAATGATGAGAATCATTGATTGGCTGCCTCCTGCACGCCCCTAGTGGGGATCGAGCCACAACCCGGGCATGTGCCCTGGCCGGAATTGAACCAGGACCCCAGTCCGCAGGCCGAAGCTCTATTCCACTGAGCCAAACCTGCTAGGGCAATATATTATTTTAAGAGAGAATTGAGGCACCTTCCTGAGGGAGTGAAAGTCGGCATGTGGAGATCTCTATGAGGGGAGGGAGTGGAAGACCCTGAAGTTTCTGAACAGAACAATGAGGGAATCTGAGGAGAAGTGAGGGATGCTTGAGATGCAGGAGAGGAAACTGTCGTCCTGGTAGGGATGGGGCTAGCCTTGCTGACATGATTTATGTCTTGTGGATGGCTCTAGGAAGGACCCAAGGCAGGGAGGGTTGGACCATGGGAGGGGGGAGGAAGAGGCTCACATCAGGGAGCACTGGGACCTGTCAGCCCCCCCCCCAAACTGAGTGGGGGAAGTCTATGAGTCAACTGAGTGCCCCCCAAGCCTAGAACCCAGGTTTAATCTTTTAATCTTCCTCATTAATCACTCACCCTCCTCCTACCCGCTCCGAGGATCCGGTTTCTCTCCAGCTCAGGTTCCAGAGGCTTCGCTGGGAAAAGTCCCCTCCTGTGGCCCCACAATAGGCTGGACAAGTCGCTGGCTGCTGGGGAGACCTTAGTTGGGCTCTGCTGTCAGCAGCCTCCTCCCATTACTAGTCTCTCCTTCCCTCTCCTCCCCCAAACGCACATCTGGGGATTGCCCCTAACCCCATTGTCCAACCCCATTACCAGAGCCCAGTTAGCATAGCAGAGAAGGTAGGCAGGAGAGATGGCAGGGGAGGAAGGCCAGGGCCCTTTAGGAGAGCCCCACACTCCCCACAGACACACACTAGATACTGAGAGCAAGAGATGACAAATGCAACACAGATGATGCATGAGTGAAAGTTGTAGTGTCTGGTGACTGGCCTGGTACACGAGCTAGCCAGTTCCTGCATCCTCCTGGGACCCTCTTTAATTTCAGATTAAGTGAAACCACCAGGATGGTTCAGAGGGCTAAGGCCTCCAGCTAGGAGGATCTCTCCTGACCCTCCTCTGCCCCCCACCATTAATAACCAATTAACAAGGTCCTGACGCATCTCAGCTTTCTGCTGTGGCCTGGCTATGCTCTCTGACCCATTGGGCTGTGTTGCTCAGGCTGCCACCAGAGCACTGTGAGTATCTGTGGGTATGGGGGGAAGGGATGGTCATTGAAGGGAGCCTTTGCCAAAAAGACTCTGTGTTTGTCTACTTCCATTGGGTGGTGAGGTCAGTATCACACGGTGAGGTTTCTTACACCCTCCCCCCCACCCCCACTGTGATCAAAGTGTCTTCCTGTCTTTGTCAAGGAGTCTTTGGCCCACATGCCTCAGATCTCCCAAGCTCTGATTGGGGCACCCCAACCACAGGCTCCGCTTGACCCAGGGAATAGACCGGTAGACCCAGAAGATCACTGCACAGATGGTGGGAGGTGTAGAGGTTTACAGAGAAGGTGACAGAATGGACAGTCCAGGAGGGACCGGCCTACTTCTTCATGGCACTGATAGGAAAAAACTAGAAGAAACCCATAGCAGAGAGTTCCTTCAGAGTGCCAGTTCCGCAGGAGTGGTGGGGCTTGTCTCTGGGTTATAAACCCACCGGCTATTTGGGATGTGATATGCGAACAAAAGCCTTGCCTTGTTGGCTCTGCTGGTGGAGCAGCTGTCCCAGAACTGCCTTATTCCTACAATGGAGGGCGGTGGAGGTGCTCACCCTGGTGTGAGCCCTGGGTTAGGTGAGGGGGATGGGGGGGAGTGGGGGGGGAAGAAGAGAAGAGCGAATGACATCTAGGATGCAGATAAAATAGGAATGACTATCGCAGTCCTTAGAGTTTGTCCCTGGCTTGGCAGGGGTTTCTGTTCCAGAATCTGGTTGGATGTATCAAGTCACTCCTCTATAGGGGCCCCTCTCACCACTGCTCCCAGGCTGGGGAACCCCAACTGGGACTACAGGAGCTTAATGAGGAAACAAAGGCATCAACTGATAGACTCAGGGGTAACCAGAAGGCCCTCTGTGGAGGCCAGTCTTTCCTGGCACAGACCCCTCCTGAGCAATAACCCTCGCTCTGGGTTTGCTGTGTCTTCTCTCCTGAGGGCCAGGTCTCCCCGCTTCTCCATGTTTTGTTTTGCTTTTTTAATTGATTTCAGAGGGCCTCTGAGCCCTGCTGGGGCAGCCTTGGGTCCAGCCTCAGAGCCGGCTGGAGTCCACTCACCTGCGCCGGCTTGTGCATCGCATCCCCACTAGACCCAGTGCAGTCGCTCTGCCGGCCAAGCGACTTGAGTCCCCCCAGGCCCAGTGCCCGCTAATAACTTCCAGCCGCGGGGACCTACTTTAAGAGCTTTCAGCAGGAGTGGGGCGGGGAGGAGGCGGCCAGGTCAGGAGACTGAGGTCCTTCCTAGGTGGGATGGGGATCTTAGCACAGTCAACTCTGAGCTCCTCGGAATTTTGCAAATCTCCGGCGCTGCGACCAGGGAAAGCAATTTTATTGCCTACGAGAGTTTATGAGCCGGAGCGGCGGCTAGGCGGGAGGGGGCCGCCCAGCAAGGGTCCAGCCAGAGTGAGCACAGGGCCGCGCCGGCAGCGCGGAGCAGCCAGGGGGCCAGTGCTGGCGAGTTACTCCGCCGGCTTCTCTGCGCGCCCCCGTAGCCTGTAGAAGAAATACCGCTGCCGGGACGTCTACCAGCTCCAGACCCACGGCGGCCCGGGGTTAGGGAGTGGGGGCGCAGGAGGAGGGGCACTCGGGGCTCGGGCCCAGCGTGGGGGGCGGGTCGGAGGAGGGGGCCCAGATCGGGAGCCGCGCGCTGGGGCCCAGGCGGCTGCGGAGCCGAGCACAGCGGGCGGCAGGACGGCCGCAGCCCGGCCGGCCGGCCATGAGCTCGGGCCCCGAGCCCCGGACAGCCCGCACACCCTTCAGCATCGCGGATATCCTAGGCCCTGGCATGGCCCCTCGAGGACCCTCTGCGCCGCAGCTTCCAGAGTCCAGCCCAGGTCCCACGTCGCCGCTGTGCGCGCTGGAGGAGCTGACTAGCAACGCTTTCCGCGGACTAGACGGGCTCGCCCTGCAGCGCTCCGAAGGTACAGCGCCGGCCAGGTCGCGCCCTGGGGCTTGGCCTTCTCCCCGTCTCTCTCTTCCAAGGTCCCGGCCGCCACCCCAATCTGCCCCCTGCCCTCAGCTCACGTGCGGGGTCTTGCACCTCCCGCTGCTCACCTCCCCTCTGTTGGTTCCCAGGCTCCCGGGCTGCCGGCGCTGAGGGAAGGGCCGGGCGGTCTAGAACTGAGCGACCCATTAGTCCTTTCGATGTAGGCGGGGCAGTCGCGACAGAAAGGAGACAAAAGGCCTGAGCCGGAGGCCGTAAAACAGTGAGCTAGGGCGAGGCGGGCGTGGAAGGTGCTGGGAGGCGAGGCTCCGGCTCCCCGGGTAATCACACTCCGCTCCGAGTCCGTCCCTCCCCGAGCGGGCGCAAGGAGCTGAAGAGCCTTGGGGCCGCCAGGGTCCCCGGCTCGAACTCCGCCTTTCCTTGCCCTCTACACACTCACTACCTCCCTTCTGTGCTTGGGGTGGGGGTGGGGGGGGAAGCATGTCACTAAGAGAGTAGCCGTTAGTGCCCGACACGACCCCCAAGTCTAGAGAAGGGCCCGATCGGGGTCCTGTTACACTCACCACCTCTGGTGCTGGTCCCGACCTGCAAGCCGGCTCCATCGGAGCCTCCGGGAGGCCTCCGCGGCCCCGCGCCAGACGTCCTGACCCTGCAGCTTGCCTCCCCCGGCCTGGCCGGCCTTCCTCCCTCTCCTCTCGCCGGATGCCCTCAGCCTGCTGCCTCCCGCATCCCCGTGGCTGGTTCCACTTCGTGCCCACCCCCTCCTCGGCCTGCCCCTCGCGCATTTCGCTAAGCGACCGCGGTGACCTCCCGCACCTTCACCCCCACCCTGGAACTCTGGTAGCGGCGGGGTTTCCCTCCAGGACGGAAGCCCATTCCCGCAGCCTGGAGACTGACTCGCACCCCATCTCCGCAGGCCGCGCGGCCCCGGGCGCTCTGGGCCACGGCCCCGCGGGCCGCAGACGGCGCAAGTCCCGCACGGCGTTCACGGCGCAGCAGGTGCTGGAGCTGGAGCGGCGCTTCGGGTTGCAGAGGTACCTGGCGCCCCCGGAGCGGGACGGGCTGGCGGCGAGGCTCGGCCTGGCCAACGCGCAGGTCGTCACGTGGTTCCAGAACCGGCGCGCCAAGCTCAGGCGCGACGTGGAGGAGATGCGCGCCGATGTGGCCTCGCTGCGCGCGTTGAACCCCGAAGTCCAGGGCCGCCTCGCGCTGCCAGACAGCGCCCGCGGCCTCGGCCTGGGCCCGGAGCGGCCGGACTCCGGGCCCCGCCTGTCGGACGAGGAGATACAGGTGGACGATTGAAGGCAGAGCCGCCGCCCTCGCTCCGGAGCGGAGACTTCTAGCCCTCTCGCCCCTGCACCGCGCACCCGGTCCGGGGTGCGGATGGAGGGTGGCTGTCGGCCTCGGCCTCTTCCAGCTCACAGTGCAGACGCCCACCTTTCCTAGTTATTGAGAATAAAGTGGAGACTCCTTTGCGCCCCGCCTCAATCCCGCCCCGAGCGGCGAGAGCAAAATCTGCTGGTTATTTCGGGTATTCCTTGCTTGGCATGTGCGGAGCGGTTTTCTTTAACCCTCATGGCAAGCAACCCTACAAGGTAGGTGATCTGATTGTGGCCATTGTACAAAGGAAGAGCCCTTGGTCAGGATTGGCCCCTGGCATCTCTCCGGCCTTCAGAGCTCAGGAGACTCGGGGCTGCGCGGAGGGGGATGAACTCCAGTAGCTGCGGGAGGACCTCCCCTACGAGCTGCCTGGGTTGCAGTTCCCCTTGCCTTTGATCCCCCGAAACCTCTGAGACCTTGACCCTAACCTCAAGCCGGGCCCCAAATTGAGGACGTTTTGCCCGACTTTTTTTTCCCACTTGAGGCCATTTGTTAATGGAGCCCCGCCCCTTCTCCCCACCCCACCTGAAAGAACCCTAAGCTGAGTCACAAGTGATGCAAAGTGAAGGGGGGGGGGACACCCCTACTTCCGGGACCTCCACTCCACTCTGGGGCGGGAAATGTTCCCACTAGGATGGCAGAGGCGGCGGCGACAGGGTGGGGTGGCCCCGACCACCGAGGCGGAGGTTGGAGTAACTGCCTACCTCCACTGGCAGACTTTTCTGAGATTAATGTATCCCACTGGTGACTAATCACCCTGGTGCAGTGTGATGGGGAGGGAAGAGGAGCACTCAGTAGCTACAGACCTTCGTCTATGCACGTACCTCCCAGATAATCAGCGGAAGACTGTGCTTGGGTGTCTTTCCTGCTTCCCCTCTCTCCCAGGCAGTCCCTTGTCAGATCTTCCCATGCATCTGCCCAGGAACCACAGGCTCACTCGAAAGGGTTCAGGAGGCTCAGCTGGGGTCTCAGTTGCAGGGGAGGCCCCAGGAGAGGATATTTCAGGGAGAGGGAACAAGGCTGGAAGGCAGAGGGAACCTGGCCTTTTCAGACCATGGCTACCACTCACTGAGCAGTTCCAGGTGCCTTGCAAGGATTAATCTTCACAATAACCCCAGGAGATAATGAGGCTTTAATTTCATTTTAAGGATAAGGAAACTGGATGGATCACAGAAGCCCAAGGGAACTTGGTCATGTCATGAAGCTTCTAAATGGTGGGGCTGGGACTCACCTGCTTGTCTGACTCATAGCTCATGCTGTTGGCCACGTTAGGTTCTGTCCCTGTAAGTGTGACTGGGCCTAACTGAAAGAAAAGAGATTACAGAGAGAGCGGGGGAGACGGGCCAAGGGTAGAAATGTAGGCATTGCACTGTAGACAGAACCTGGTCCTTGGGGGTTTTGGAGGAGAGGCATGAGAGCAGTGTTTAGGGTGGACAGAGACTGAGGAAGTAGTGTATTTCTGGCTACTGCAAAAGGTAAGAGCAGTGAGAATTCAGGGCCAGACTTGGAGTGGGGAAAGACAGAGGTTGTCAGAAAAGATGAATCAGTGTGATTCTCCCAGTGACGAAAAATTGCATGAGTCAGTGACAACCTTGCAAACCTGGGCAACTGGAAAATGGCATCATGGACATAAACAGACAATGATAACTAGGAGAGAGCTACGAATCTGTCAGCCATTATATACAAAAAGTATTTGTAACTGTGTTGTCCCTTCAATACACACACACACACACACACACACACAACCTGGTTCATGTTCAAGGCCCTTGCTTATCTCCTTTTTCCCCCTTCTAAAGGCCTCTCTGGAACCTTTAGAGTAGGGTGACCAACTTATTCCTGTGTAACCAGGACTTCCTTCCCAGTTTTAGCATTGAAAGCCCCACACCCTAGGGAACCCCTCAGTCCCAGGAAAATCAGGATGGATTAGCGCTCTGCTTTCCAGCCCTGGGGGCTCAGAACTCAGGCTGCTTTGTCACAACCCTACTGGTTAGCAGCATGAGTATGGGGACAAAATGTCAGGAGTCCTGTGGCTCTCGGAGAAGATTCAAGTCTAGGATAAGAGGGAACATGTCTTTGAGAGGCTGGAAGAGCAAGGAGCCAGCTCAGCCGGAAAGCAAAGATACCACATAGTAGTGGTAATCAGCTATTCTTAGAGACGCCAGGAGCCTCAGTGGAGTCCCCAAAGCAGAGAATTACCCCCCAGAACAAGGCCAGATGGGCAGGGCTCTGGTGGAGTCGTCCCTTAAAACAACCTCCTCTCCCCAACACCACGCCCCGACCAGGCATACGCAAAGAACTTCCAGGGCAAATAATTCTACTTAGGAAGGTAGGGGCCAGTCAAGTTCGTTGGTTCTGAGCCATAACCCTCCTCCACTTGAGGTTTCCTAAATTCTAGCCCAGCGCTGCCATCTCTTATCATCAAGCCTTGAACAAATAAAACTCAAACCTATCCTTCAAAAGGGCCTCTGGATGGGCACATCCGGATCACCTGGAGGACCACTGAAACACGAATTGCTGGGCTCCTGCCCTGCAGATTCCGATTTAGAAAGTCTCCGGTGGGGCCTGAGAACTTGCATTTGTAACAAGTTCCCAGGTGACACTGATGCTGCTGGTCCAGGGACCACACTTTGAGAACCAACGTCCCAGGAACTCTGTATTTTGTGAAATAAGCAGCATTTCACTCATACTCCTCTCTTCCCACCATGGGAATCATGAATATGTAGGACAGTTGCAGATAAAAATTGGTTTATTTAACAGTCACTATGTACCAGGCACTTGGTATATATTTTCTCACTTTCTCTTTCAGTCCTCACAACAGCCCTGTGAGGTAGGAACTGCACCCATTTTACAGATGAGGGAACTGAGGCACAGATGTTGAGAGACCTGTCCAAGGTGACCCAACTAAAAATGGCAGATTTTATCCTACTATACAGTTTCAACACCTCCTATCTCTAGGTATGAATAGTATTGAGCAAGACCCATATAAGGCAGCAGGAATCACTTATCCCGATGAATGGTTCCTCTTGGGAGGGCATTCTGGGAGGCCTAAAAATCCCCTGGAGATCCACATTTAAATGAGCTGAGAGTTCCAGGCAAGGCTAGGTAGGAACCAGCCAGGGGCAGCTGCCAGAATCAGAGAAACCAAAAAGAACTGATTTTTACATAGGAAGTAGAGACTTATGTCCATCTCTTGGGGCAGCGACCCTTGGTGGGAAAACTGAGTAAATGCACGCAGGTAAAGACTAGTTACAATGCCTAGTGCTGAAGTGAAGAACAGGGCAAGGATAGCCCATCAGCAGGAGAGCCAGCAGGGGGAAGTGTGGAGCTGTATGGGCTCTGCCAGCTCCAGGCAGGAACTGGGTAAGGGAATTCCCAAAGGCAAACCCTTGGTGAATCTTCTGGCAGTCAGAGGAAGTGAGCATCAGACCACTGGGCCAAGGATAGGTCACATGTGCACAAAAATATGGACAGGAAACAAGTCATGAGGGGCTGGGGCTGGAGAAAACAGGGCAAGGACTAGAATTAAGATGAGGTGAGCACCACAAGGTGAAGGGCGGGACTCAGCCTTATTCATCACTATGACCCCATTCCCAGGCACAGAGCTCTGGCTAGCGAATGAGTTCCCCAGGGCCAGGAGCAGAGCAAGCCTCAAATGCCCCCTATAGTCTTAACACCTGAACTTTTGTACTTGTAAGGTTCCCTTCTTGAGCCTTGGTGGATTTTATTTTTCCTTATTGCCCAGAAGAAGCCATCTGCTTGAGAACAAAAGATAGGCTGTTTTAGTGGTCATGGGGCCTCCTTCTCTCATTAGAAGGTCTCTGTGGCAAGAGGAATGACTATCAGGGGTGTCTCTAACTATGGTTTTGAAGTACAAGGTCTCAAAATATTCAGGGAACAGCCACCACACAGTGTCCCTCGTCCTTGTGGGATATAACCATGGCCTTGTCCTATGAGGGACAGGTCTTCCCTCATCTGGCCTGAGGTAGATGCTGGGGCCCAAGTCCCAGGGTGCCCCAGCCCTTTGAGGGGTTCTGGAGATGGAGAGGAGGTCTTCTACTCTGAGTCTGGGGGTGGGGCTGGTTGGAGAGTCTTGGGTGAGGAGGTGGATAGTGCAAGGGTGGAGACAGAAGGCCAGGAGGGGCCCTTGGAGCAGTGCTTGGAGGGTGACTGAGGGAGAGAAGGCCCGAGGCCACAGGCTCAGTGTGGGGAAACGGCTGGGGGAACCCAGTTGGCGGAGGTGGTGCACGGTATCCTCCTCGCTGATCCTGCTGAGAAGGGAAAGGGAGGGGCACCTGATATACTCCTTGCAGCACAGCTCCTGCCCCTCATCCCACTCATTCTGCCCCGCCCCCTGCCCCACTGAGGCAGAAGATAGCACCGTTTGGTGTTGCAATCACAGCCAATTCTCCCTGCTGCCCCTCAGCAAGAGCACGCCTGGCCCCCTTACCATAGCCAGCTGCAGGAGACAAGTGTGGAGCTCGCGAGCGGCATCCGGCTGGGACCCACCTCTCAGAGTCTCCTGGAACACAGCAGCTGCCTCCTCGAAACGCTTTGGTCCCAGATTAGAGAGGAAAGTTTAGGTACTGGGGGGAGGGGAGCGGTCAAGGAACTCCAAAGTGCCCCTTTTCTCCGACTGGCCCCCAGCTCCTAAAATCACTGACATTGTGACATTGCGGTACATCGAGCTTACCTAGAAAATGTCAATGTCAACCCAATCCCCACCATCCCACCCAAATTCCTCCTCTGCATCCAATGTTGGACCCAGTACCTGCAGTCCCATCAAGGCCTTGCCCAGGCGGAAGAGGCCCCGGGGCCAGCCAGGCCGCAGGGTAAGGGCCACCTGAGCATCAGCCAGGGCCCACGCCGGCTGACCCAGCCTCTCGTGGCAGAAAGAGCGATTTCCAAATAACCTGATGAAGACAAAGTGACCAACAGTCCAGGTCCTCAACACCTTGTCTTGCCCTGATCTCCCAGCACAGTGGCCAAGCCCCCACCTACCTGTGATCCCGGGGGTTGAGCTTCAAGGCCTGGGTGAAGAAGTAGAAACCTTTCTGGGCAAAGCCAGTACCCAACTCTGGCAAGGAGAGAGGGTGGGAAGGTTCAGATGGGGCTACCTCAGATGGGGCTGGCCCAGGGAGGGTGGAGCGAGGAGGGAGAGAGAGGATCTTACTTGCCAGCTCCTGGCTCTGCTGTAAGGCAGCTGCCAGCAGTCCTGGAGATGCCTAGGGATGGCAAGGGGAGAAGAGTCAAGCAGGACTCGGGCCTCAACCTCCCCAAATTCTTCTTTTTTGTTCGCATAATTAACATTACAATTAGCATCAACTAACAAGTAATTCTCGTAACAGCTCTGCAAGACGCTATCAGCCCTACTTTCCTGCAGAGGAAACCAACCAGGGTCAGGGTGTCAGTGATGGAGCTTGACCCCAAGTCTCTTAAAACATGAGGCCAGAGAACTCCCTCTATTGGTCACTACCCTCAACCCTTAGATCAGCAGTTCTCAACCTGTGGGTCGCGACCCTTTGGGGGTCGAACGACCCTTTCACAGGGGTCACCTAAGACCATCGGAAAACACATATATAATTACATATTGTTTTTGTGATTAATCACTATGCTTTAATTATGTTCAATTTGTAACAATGAAAATACATCCTGCATATCAGATATTTACATTACGATTCATAACAGTAGCAAAATTACAGTTATGAGGTAGCAACGAAAGTAATTTTATGGTTGGGGGTCACCACAACATGAGGAACTGTATTAAAGGGTCGCGGCATTAGGAAGGTTGAGAATCACTGCCTTAGGTCATCTGACTTCCCAGAATTTTCCACTAGTTACAACTGAGGTTCTTTCCCTTCACCTCACCTCTGCCTTAGGGCTCTGCCTGGGGCCCTCTTCTCTTGGCAAGCTCCCTTCCTCCTGGCTCATCTTCTTCTGAGGGCCCAGGCTCTTGCCTTGGGGCTCCTGGCTCAGTTCCTTCTCTCGGAGAGAGCTAGGGGGCCAATCCCCAACCTTGCGCAGAGCCAAAGACACGAAAGTGCTAGACAGATCCAGTACGTCCTGTGAGCAGAAAGAAAGGGTAGGGCAGGGGTGGGGATGAAGTATGTCCTGGAGTAGGGGGAAGTAGGGGGTTAGCAGAGGCCAAGAGAGGAATAAAGGGGGCTCTCACCTCCTCCTCACCACACTGTCCCTGAGCTGGGTTCCCAGGGCTGGATGGGGGGCTCCCACTCCCATCTGGGGTGGCCTCAACCTGGAGGGAAGGTAAACAGGAACAGAGCTGGGAATGCCTGGAGCCACATGCCTTTGATTCCCCACCTTCCTGGCACTTGGTGCTCTTAGTACCTGCCTGTAGACACTCACCTTGGGCAACCCACTGTCCTGCTCCAGGCGCTCCTGTCGCCTTCGGTCCTTTTGGCGCTGTAATAACAGTGATGATGACGTATCTGAGCACTATTCTTAAATTACACAGATACAATGTGCATCTTAAGATCAATTCTTCATGAGGTAGAATATATGCTATATGCCCTGTATGTACAGGTTAGGAGTTTTACATATACTATCTCATTTAGTCCTTGGAACTCTGTGAGGTAGGTGTTGTTATCCTCATTTTACAGGTGAGAAAGCAGACAAGCGTTACCAGGCAGGCATCTCACAGCAAACAGGAGGCAGAGCCCAGCCCAGGCAGTACGCTGTGGCCCCAGAACTGCTGCACCACATGGCCTCCGGGAGGCCTTACAGTCCCTGGGCCCCTTGGGCCCCCTAGAAAGAGGATCCTGCAGGCTACCCCAAGTTATCTCGAAGCTTTCCTCTGAGCTCCCTCCCCCGCCCTCTAGCTACCTTCTTCTTGAGTCGCTTCTTCTCTGCTTTCTGCTTCATGCGCTCCTCCTCAGCCACCAGCTCCTCAGCCAGACGGTTGGCTTCCTGGAGGAGGAAGGGCAAGTGGCAGGAAAAGAGAGAGAAAGCAACAAAGAGGCAAGTATGGAAGGATCTTGAAAGGTCCAGATTAGAAGGGATATAGATATGGGAATATGGGGTTTCGAAGATCCCTGGGGGAGGG
The DNA here is from genome assembly GCF_000147115.1 of Myotis lucifugus. Taxonomy (NCBI): domain Eukaryota; kingdom Metazoa; phylum Chordata; class Mammalia; order Chiroptera; family Vespertilionidae; genus Myotis; species Myotis lucifugus. The sequence goes on along the minus strand of NW_005871234.1, from coordinate 2,383,466 downwards.
TGAAGCCCCATGCAGACAGTCTCACCTCCTCTGTCAGCAGGAGCTTCTGGGGCATGGGCACCTGCAGCAGGCTGTCTGAGCCCCTGGGCAAAGATGCCGAGGCAGAGGGTCTTTGAGGGCAGGGCTTAGACCCTTGGGGAGGGTACAGGAAGGACTTTTGGAGACCACAGTAGGTACCCAGTCCCGCAGCCCCCTTGCCCCTGTCACTCTGTCTAGTTGTTTCTCCCTCATCATGGAATTGGTCCAGGAGGTAATCTGTCAGGAGGGAGAAAGAGACGGGAAAGAAAGAACATGAGAGAGAGGAGCATCTGAGGGTCAGCCCTCCCCAGGGTACCAGCCTTGATCCCTGGGCCCGGCCCCTTCACTCCCCACCATGGTGCCACAGCTGCAGCCGCCCGCTGCTCCCATCCACACGGATCCGGTGCAGGCCCTGGGTATCACTCTCCACCAGCCGTCGAAGAAAATCCACTATGTCCTGGGAGAGGAGGGGAGGGTAGGCTGGTGTTGGGGGGAGCTCTGGGAGAGAGCAAGGGGCTTGGCTAGGTTGACCCCGCCACCACGGAAATCACAAAGCAGCCACCCAGCCTGGAGAACCTAACTGGCCAACCTCTCCCAGCTCAGCACCTCAAACACACTGCTCTCAGCTTTCAGGGTGTATCACCTCACTTCACTATTGTCCTGCCTTCCCCAGGGCTGAGTGTGGCTTTCAGCCTGGCCTTCTCAAACATCCAGTATCTCCTCCCCTGATTTGCCACTAGGTCAGCCACTAAAACGAAGTCCTAAGACCGAGTCTTCTTACCTGCTCGTCCAGTTACGCCCCCTGTCATATCTTGGAATATGAACAGCCCCCATACAACCCGCCTGGAGCTACCTCACGCTTAACCGAGTGCAGCAATTCCTGGCTGGCCTCTCCCCTGCACTGCATGTCCTCCCACAGCCAAGCTCTCAACAATTACTCCCCTACTGAGACCCTTCCAGTAATCCCCTACTGCCAAGGCCGCACGCTGGCCTCTAGCTCCTCAGCCTGGGATCTGGAACCTTCCAAAAAGCTACTTGGCTGACCTTTCCAAGCCTCCCTCTGCCACCAGGCTCTTTCCAGCCTTAGGGCTTTCCCCCAGTGGTCCTTGGAACCCCCCTGGCTCTGACCTGCTTTCTTACCACATCTTGTCTCAACTTCAAGGTCCAGTTCAAATTCTATCTCCCCTCAATGACATGCCAGACCCTTTATCTCCAATAATCTCTACCCTCTCTCAACCAAGCTGCGCTCACATAGATGCTACAATATAGAGCATTACTATTCACTGCTTTTAAAATATATATATATTTTATTGATGTCAGAGAGGGAGAGGGAGAGAGAGATAGAAACATCAATGATGAGAGAGAATCATTGCTTGGCTGCCTCCTGTACACCCCCTCCTGGGGATGGAGCCTGCAACCCGGGCTTGTGCCCTTGTCCAGAATCGAACCTGGGACCCTTCAGTCCGCAGGCCGACTCTATCCACTGAGCAAAACCAGCTAGGGCTATTCACTGCTTTTTATTGGTCTCTTGTTGGTGAAGCACTACGGACAGGGAAGGGCACTGTGTCGGAGCAGAGCTGCTTGCATCCTGGTTCTGGCTCAGCCACTGCCTGGCTGTTTGATTTGGGACAAGTTGTTTAATCTTTCTGGACCTCAACTTCCTCATTCACAAAATGAGGCAAGATTCTTCAAGGCCTGGCCTGTACGTTCTGTGGTTCTGATGAGAATCGTTTTCTCAGTTAGTGTAAACTAAGAAGGACAGGCCCTAGCTGGTTTGGCTCAGTGGATAGAGCGTCAGCTTGTGGACTGAAGGGTCCCAGGTTTGATTCCGGTCAAGGACACATGCTCAGGTTGCGGGTTCGACCCCCAGTGCGGGGGGTGCAGGAGGTGGCCAATCGGTGATTCTCTCTCATCATTGATGTTTCTCTCTCTCTCCCTCTTCCTTCCTCTCTGAAATCAATAAAATATATAAAAAAATAAAAATTAAACTAAGAAGGACAGGAATCATCACGTCCCAGTGTGGCTAATCAGGCCTAAACAGAGCAGACCCTGACTAGGTGGTGGCCTGCTGACTGAGAAAGTTAGAAGCCACATGAAACTCCAGAGTGCTAAAATAATGTGTAGGCAGGCCTTCAGATCACTGAGCTATAGGCAACCTTTAAACAATGTTAGACACAGGGCTCCCGTCAGGAGACAGTCTGGACTCAACAGCACCTTCACGTATGTTGCTGGGCACTTTCATCAAGCTTTATTCTCAAATTTGAATTGTTGGTGGGTTTATTTCAACTTCCAAAACTGGAACTTAGACATAAATAATGCATGCTCTGGACCCATTTGAGGCAGCCTCCCCAGGATATACCTGCCATTCAAATACCAGTATAGATCATTCCCTATATCTTCAACCTCCCTCTTCCTCCTCAGCCCAGTCCAGCCACCTTAAGACAAACAAACAAACAAAAAAGACTTCTTTGACCTTCCGCCTCTCCTCCAAACACATTTTATGCTGTTGTCTTAATTCACAACCTGGCCACACATGACATGCCTTCAAGAATCACCTCCTACCATCTTATCACCCTCCTCCAGCTACAGTGACCTCCTCTTAAGTTCCTACAACACCAAGTGCACTGAGAAGCTTCACTTTTAACCTCTCAGGGCTTTTGTACGTATTTCCTTTGCCTGGAATGCTCTTTCCCCAGTGAATGGCTCAATCTTCTGCCCCGTTTCAACTCTCTGCTTAAACCTTTGTACAGAAACCTTCTCTGGCCATTCCTTTTAAAACCACAAGTCTCTGAACTCCACTCAGTGGCCACTAGCCTCCTCCTTGCTTTATTTTCCTTTGCATTTCTTGTATTTGACATACTATATTGTTTATTTATTCATTGGCTGCTTCCACTAGATACTTCAAATCCATTTAATAAAGGGGCTTTTATCTGTTTGATAGACTTGTCTTCCCAGCATAAAACTGCCTGTGTTGGAGGCACAGCTGGTGCTCAGTGAGTGTGTGCTGAGTGGGTAACGGCAGACAGAGCGGGGAGGAGACTATTCTAATAGAGATGCTGCCGGGAGCTGTATCTGAAGAACTCCGTATGACCCAGTAAGCTGGAACTTTGTCCCGTCAGTGATGGGAGTGGATCTGATACGGGAAGTGAAACATCCAGATAAAATACTCCTGGTGGAGTGTTTGGTGACAAGACCATTACCACTGTCCAGGCCAGAGAAAATAAGTTCTTTTTTTTTAAAAAAAAAATATGTATTTTTATTGATTTCAGAGAGGAAGGGAGAGGGAGAGAGAGATAGAAACATCACTGATGAGAGAGAATCATTGATTGGCTGCCTCCTGCACGCCCCACACTGGTGATTGAGCCTGCAACTTGGGCATGTGCCCTTGACGGGAATGGAACCTGGGACCCCTCAGTCCACAGGCTGACGCTCTATCCACTGAGCAAACCAGCTGGGGCGAGAACAAGTTCTTGAACTGAGGCAGTGGCAGCAGGAGCAGGAACGGAAACGATGGGTTCCATTGGAGAGACACTTCAGAAGGAGTGACTACCTGCATGTGTGGCGTACAGGAAAGGGAGGAAGGACTACATAGAGTGACTTCCAGATTTCTGGGTGGAAGTCTGCGTTATCAACCAAAACTAAGATTAGAGGGAAAGCAATCCATTTGCAAAGATGATGAACCTCTGGACTGGTGAGTTTGCGGTGTTTAGAGGTAACCATGAAGCCGCTGGAAGGACAGCTTCTCAGTGTTCCCAAATCTGGTCCTGTCCCTCCCTCAGTAACCACATCACCTACCTGAGAACATCCCAACCCTGGGCTGGGCAAGGCCTGCCAAGTGCCTTCGTTCCCTCCTCACCTCCTACCGTTTAAAACAAACCCTCCGCTCAGGTTTCACGTCGATGAAGTTCTTTTAACTTTTCCTTGCTTTGGTGTCTTTGCTCCCACTGCCTCCTCTTGTCATTACACCGTCCAAGGAGCTCCTACCCCCGCCCCGATCCTCAACCCACAGACTCTCACCTGCCACACCCCGAGCACCTCTCGCACCGATCGATCCGGCTGCGTCCTCCCGGGTCGCCGCCTCCCCCGCCCCGCCCCGCCCCGCCCCGGCCGCGCGCCGCGCCCTCCCGGTCAGGGCCCGAGGCCCCGCCCCTCCAAGCCCGCCGCCCAGCGGGGCTCCGGGCCAGGGCGAGACTCGGCACCGCGGGGTGGACAGAGGCGTGATCGATCGGAACAGGGCGCGGGGGAGCCGGGAGTCCCTTTACCTCTTCGCCGTAGTCCTCGGGACCGAATTCCTTGCAGAGTCTGGGGACAGCAGCGCCCCCCAGCGGGCAGCCGGGCCGCAGAGGACAGTCTACAGGGAGAGAAAGCCGCCTGTCAGGGAGAGCGATTGGCCGGAGACCTCACCCACCGCGTGAGACTGAAAACCCTGCTGAAAACAGACAGACCCGAGAGAGGCTGCCCTGCCCGCCTGGATGCCCCGGTCCCCACACTCCTGCTTACCTAGCTTGATCCGCCCCGCTGCCTTCGGAACCAGCGGCATCTCGCGTCCACAGTAACCCGAAAGTGAAAGAGTCAGACGCGTATTTGATGTGGGCCGAAGGGGTAGGGGCGGAGGGGTGAGAGGGCGACGTGGGCGGCCATCTTTGTTAGGGGCGGAAGCCTCCGACTACGGGGCGCGAGAGGGTTCAGGACGGTCCCGCGGCCGCCGAGCCAGAAATGACGGCTCCGTGGGTGGGGCGGAGCCCGGGCTCCGGCGGACGTTGGGCGGTGCGGGCCAGTGGGGATCGTTAGGATCGTTCCGGGCCCGCCGACCCATGGCCCGGGCGTCCCGCTCCGATGGCCTGCCTCCGCTCGCTCCGGGGCCGCAGCCGTGGGCGCAGGCGGGAGCCGCGGGGGAGGAGCCGTGGGAGAAGAGGCGAGCGGGCGCCATCGGCGGGGACGTTCGCGGCGAGCTGGGGCTGCCGGTGGCCGGGAGCCTCCCCTGCTTGGACCAGCGGCCCGGCGGAGCTGCCAGAGGGCAGCCGTGGTGGGCGGCGCCGACGGACAAGGGAGGCCACCATGAGGCTGGCGCCGCCGACCCGAGGCAGGAGGCCGCCGCCGGCGGGCCGGTCCCTCCCGCGCTGCAGCGTCTCCGGGCCGTGTTGCTGCGGCTGCACCGCGAGCGGGAGCGGCTCCTGCAAGTGCGGGACTGCGCCCGCCACCTCCAGGCGGCCGTGCGCCTCCTGAGGATGCTGGAGCCCGGCGCGCCGTTCCCGGGCCCGGACCCCTGGCCTCAGCTGTGCCGCGACCTGCTGCCGCCGCTTCCCCGAAAGGCAGCCCCGCGGACCGGCCTTGGAGAGACTCCCGAGCCGCTGCTCCTGGCGCGCCCCGTCGGACTGGCCGCCCAGCGCCTGGATGCCGTCATCGAGGCGCAGCTCCGCGCTCTGGGCCGGGCGCCCGCCAGCCGCGTCCTGTCATCTCAGCTGGCGGACCTGCTGCTGGCGCTCCCCACCTACCATCAGCTGCAGGGAAAAGCCTCACGCCACGTCCCGGGGGCCGCGCGCCCTTTCCCCCCGGGCCGCGTGCTCTGCCTCCTGGCGGAGGAGCGGGGTTCCCAGGTGGCTGGGCGGCTGCAGGAGGCGCTCAGGGGCTCGGGCTCGTGGGACCAGCTCCGCTCGTGGTGGTGTGAGGAGCGGGAGCTGCTGCTGGGTCTCTTGGGCTTGGTCGGGGGCGTGGCAGGTTCGGCCGGCGGTGGACCCGGGCTGGGTGGGGCGGGAGCCCTGTGGAGCCAGTACTGGACCCTGCTCTGGGCAGCCTGTGCTCAGCGTCTGGACCTCAGTTTGGGACCCTGGAGGGACCCCGGGGCAGCGGCCCCGGCACCGCCGCCGAGTCGGGGTGAGTGGTGGCCTTGGGCGGGCGTGTGGGAAGGCTGGAGCCCCCTCTCCGTTAGTCACCTCACTCACCTGCCAGCCTGACTACAAAAGCGGCCCTTTTACAATGAACACCCCCTGGCTCCCCTGCCCCTCTACAACCCGGGGATCCAGGGCTATACCTTCTGAGCCTTCTAGGCAAAGTCTTGCTTTTTCACCCTCGTCTTGAGTTTGGGGGGATGCCTCCTCTCTCCCCCCATCGTCGCGTGGGCAGTGGTTGTAGAAAATGGAGGCCTTGTTTGCAGGGCGCGGAGTCATTTCTCCTATTAGCGTCCCTGCCTCAGGGAGTGTGAGAAAGGAGCTGGCTTCTCTGGTGTCACAGCCTGTTTCATCAGTCTTCTTATCCCGGAGCTGGGACCAAGGGTGAGGAGAAAGGGGCACTGGGAGCGACGCAAACCCCAGTTGACCTTTCCCTACCAAACCATGCCCCCTCATCTGCAGTCTTCTGCCAAGCCTTGGGGTCTGCTGGTGATCAGAGCCGCCTTTCCTCATCCTCTCAGACCACCGAACTTCTGCAACAGCTCTTCCCTCCTCTCTTGGCTGCCCTTCAAGAGCCCAAGTCAGGGCTGCTCCTCTGTCAGCCTCCAGGTGAGACAAGCAGCTGGGGTTGGCGAAACAGGAGCACAGCTGAGGCTATCTCCTTTATTCTTTCCCTCTGTTCTAAAGGCTGGCTCCTCCCAGAGGTGCTCCATGACCCCTCAGATACTTGTCCCTCCCCTCCCCAGGCCCTGTACCCCTTGCCCTGGGGCTCTGCACCTTGCAGACAACCTTGCTCTGGTTTTGGGGCAGAGCTCAGCAGCATCTGGCAGCATGGGCCCCAGGTTCCTTCCTGCTCCTGATCCAGAAGGACTTACCTGTAAGTAGCTAGGGATGGGGAGGGGAGCAGCCTAGGCTGGGCGCAGACCTCACTCCCTGTTTCTGCCAAAGCCTCTGTTACATCAGGCAGAAGTTCTCTCTAGCCTGGCCTCAGAGGACAGCTTGGCCCTGGAGGTGGAGCAGCAGCTGGGCCTGGAAATCCGGAAGCTGACAATACAGATCCAGGTGAGGAGAGCAGGGACCCCAACAGTGGCTAGCTTTTGTGTTGGGGGTGGGCGTGGGGCACAGAACATCTCAGAGACTTGGAATCTTCTTGGAGTCTCTGCTGAATTTATCTTTGTTGCTTTGTTCATTTTTTGTTCTACTTAACTTTTTATTATGGAAAATTTCAAACATACACAAGTAGAAGAGAAGGGTATAATGGAGTCCTATATTCCTACAACAGAGGCTTTAACAATGATCAACGCATGGTCAATTTTGTTTTATCTATGTATCCCTTCCCCCATGTCAGCCTCTCATTTGGTCATGTGAACGGCCACTGATGATCATTGCCTAGATTCATGATTTCTTTTCTTTTTTGTGTGTTAATCCACACCCAAGGATATTTTTTTCCATTGATTTCTAGAGAGTGAAAGGGAGAGGGAGCTACAGAGAGAGAGAGAGAGAGAGAGAGAGAGAGAGAAAGAGAAACATTGATTGGTTGCCTCCTGCTTGTGCCCCCATGCATTCAGTACCCCAGCCTTCAGTCTGAGGGTCAATGCTCTAACCACTGAGAAAACTGGCTAGGGCTAGATCCATGATTTCATTAGGGGGTGCAAAGTGGTGATATTCCAATTCTATCATTTCTTTTTCTTTTATTACTTGGATTACTCCTATAAAATGAAACTTGCCATCATTAATTATTCGATTATTCTGAGGTCTATTTTGTAGAGAAAAAGCAAGATAAATGGTTGAGTCCTTTTATTTACTAGTTTCTAGTACAGTGTTTCTCCTTTTTATAACATATAATTTGTACTTTATTAAAGTAATCCATGTCCAGCCCAGCTGGTGTGGCTCAGTTGTTGAGCATCAACCCATGAACCACGAGGTCATTGGTTCCATTCCTGGTCAGGGCACATGCTCAGACTGTGGGCTCAAGCCCCAGTGGGGGCATACAGGAGGCAGCTGATCGATATCTCTCTCATTGATGTTTCTATCTCTCTATCCCTCCCTCTCTCAAATCAATAAAAACATATTTTTAAAAAAGTAATACATGTCCATAGTTTAAAAGTGAAATAGAATACAATTTTAGAAGGTTTCTAATGTCCACTCCCACCTGATTCCTGTTCCACGGTGGTAACTTTCATCCACTCTTGGCTGTTTCTTCTTCCTTCTTCTTTTTAAATATTTTTTTATTGATTTCAGAGAGGAAGGGAGAGGGAGCGATAGAAACATCAATGATGAGAGAGAATCATTGAACGGCTGCCTCCTGCATGCCCCTACCAGAGATGAGCCCACAACTTGGGCATGTGCCCCGACTGGGAATTGAACCATGACTTGCTGGTTCATAGGTCAAAACTCAACCACTGAGCCTCGCAGGTTGGGCTTGGCTGTTTCTTCTAACATTTCTTATTTTCTTCTAAATTTATGAATAAAACTATTATGCTTCCATTTTATCTATTCCTACTATGGAAGATGTCTATATCGTTTGTCTTCTCTTCCTACCCACATTTCTCCTCATTGCCCTGAATAAGGGCAAAGCTGTAACGTTCAGTCCTTGTCTCCCTGCTCTTTTCTCTCTGCATTCCTGCTACTCACAGTGCCTTGGTGCTATGCACCCCCACTCCAGCCCCAGTTTAGCCCTAATCTAGCATCTGCATCTGCCTCTTGGACATTTCCACCTTCATTTACTGCTGCCTTCTTCAACTCAGCATGCCCCAAAGCAGGCTCCTTATGATTAGGGTGGACAATGATGGTCATGGGAGCTCTGAGGACAGAAGACAATGGTGGGCATGTGGTGACAGAAGCTTCATACAAGGCCTATGGCTCACGGGTGGCTTGGCAGCTTTAGAGGAGTGGCAGGAGGTGGACAGTTCATAGTTCCTTGGGAGAGTAGTGGAGAGACGACCTGACCAAAGCAGAAACTCCCTTTGTATGTAGTGGGTTTGTGTGTGTTTAGGGTGGGGTGGGGGACTGTGGAGGAGTAAGCAGATGGAGGGCATTGAACACTAGTGCACAGAATCAAGACTTTATCTAATGAGTGATAGGGAGCCACTGCAAGAGTGGGAGGGGAACAGTGAAGGTGGTGATGGTGTTTGATCCAGCTACAGTGGTCAGAATGGAAGGGAGGTGAGGAGACATACCGTCCAGCTCTTGGTAGCAGTGGTGAGAACAGAGCAAAAGGAACAGAGGTAGTGTGCTCACTGTGTGAACCAAACACTGTACAGAGCACTCTGATGCCTTGCTCCTCTATCTGGGCATTCCACCACATACAGTACTGGGATGAAAAAGAAGAACTGATGTTGTGAGTTTTCTCCCCAACTGGACTGGACTGTCCCAGAGAGAGAGAGAGACTGTCTCATCATGTGATCTTGTATTTACTGAGTATTGAGTGCAGGGGTTCCCTAGCAATATCAATTGACAGAGGTGTCATTTCCTTGGCATAAATAAGGAAGGAGGGGGTACTGATTTGGGGGAGGAGAGAAGAGGTTTGGTTTAGAGAGGCTATTGTCAGGATATGTACCAGGAACCGCATGGGCTCCAGCCTCACCCCCATGTCCAGCCCCCCAGGCTCCTTCCTCTCTTCAGGCTTGCTGGCATTTAGTCACCTTTTCTTTACAGACCTGCTACTACACACCCTATTTCTTGGGGTTCTTCTCCTCCAAGATGGGCTCTAGAGACCCCCTCTTCTTTGCCATCTTCTCCCCCTTCAAAAACAAAACCTAGCCCTAGCTGGTTTGGCTCCGTGGACAGAGTGTTGGCCTTTCAGACTAAAGGGTCCCGGGTTCAATTCTGGTCAAGGGCACATGCCTGGGTTGCAGGCTCAATCTCCAGTAGGGGTCGTGCAGAAGGCAGCTGATCAATCTCTCTCTCTCCCTCCCTCCCTCCATCTCCCTCTCCCTTCCTCTCTGAAATCAAAAAAATATATTTAAAAAACAAACAAAACCTATCAAACCGAAGAAACCAAACCAGCACATGGGCCTTTTCTTACTTTATGGGTTGCACTGCTCTGGAGAAATGCAAGTAGGCTGTCAGAATACTCAGTGTAAGGACACCCCAAACGTTCTTGAATCTCAGAAACTTAGTCATTGCTCCTGCTCTACACACAGTTCCTGCCTTCCTTTCATAAATGATAGCCAGATATTGTACAGCTCCCTTTTCTTCAGCCTCTCCCTAGCATTTGCTTTTGAACATTGGTTGTGGTGAGGGTCTCTCTTTTTCCTATTAATGTTCCTATAGGAGAAATTAATCTGGAGGATTTCTATCCTCTGAACCAAGCTGGGAAGAGCAGGATAATCTTAGGGCAATTATCCATAATCTTTTCTGGGTTCAGACCTTTTGGAAAATCCAGTAAAAGCAATGGCATCTGTCCTCAGAAAATGCCTGAGCCCACACAATTATGTATACAATTTTGTTCTTGGGTTTTATGGATGCCAGGTTAAACACCTCAGATTTAGAAAAGCATCAGAACTTGACAAGCCCCTAACAGATAATCCCCTTTTACTTTGTCACTATGCCCACAGCTCCTGCCTGAAGAGTCACTGAGTCTCTTTTTTCAACAATGCTATAAACAAGCGACACAGGGCTTCGAACTTCACATGCCACGGGGTCGGTACTGGCGGCATCGTCTTTGTCCTGGTAACTCCTCATTCCAGCATCCTCAGGGTTCCCAGGGGGTAAGAGTATCCAGACCCCTCCAAATCCTACCCCCACACTGGAAATCCTACTGTCTTCCCCCAGTCACTTCATTAGGTGCTCAATAGATCTCAGTAACCTTATATCCTGTCCTTCCTTTTCTCTTACCCCAGAACTTCCCAGCATTCCTAGTGAGTATGCTGGGTTGGTGGTCCGCACTGTACTGGAGCCTGTATTGCAAGGATTGCAGGGTTTGCTACCTCCAGCCCAGGCCCCTGCCCTTGTCCAGGCATTGACAGCCATCCTGAGTGCCTGGCTTGACCACATCCTCACCCATGGGATCCGGTTCAGGTGGGGAGAAAAGGAAGTAGTGGCTGGGGGATGAATGGAACTGGAAAAGGGGATAAATGGGGCAGAGCAGTTTAGGGAGACCAGAGGGTCAGGTGGTCACATTGTACCTCGGCCTTCAGCCTGCAGGGGACACTGCAGCTTAGACAAGATTTTGGAGTGGTCCGAGAGCTGTTGGAAGAAGAGCGGTGGGGCCTGTCCCCTGAACTTCGCCAGAATCTGCTCATGCTCAACATCTTCCAGCAGCTGGATGGGGCCCTGCTGTGTCTATTGCAGCAGCCCCTGCCCAAGACTCAAGTCCACAGAAGGCCTCCTTGTTGCTGTGAGTCACTCCCCCTTCTCAACTCCAGGCTCTCTGGGCCCTCCCTTACTACTTTAAAGGCCCCATTCCCCAAACTCATCATTGATCTGGCTTCAGCAACTCCCCAGCAGCCATCTCCCTTCCACTCCTGCCTTACCAGGTGCATGTAAGGAGGTCCAAACCTCGGAATTGCCCAGCAGCAGCCTCAACAGCCTGGAGAGCTTGGAGCCCCCTCTTCGGCCTGGAGCACCCCCAGCACAGACAGCTCAGCTGCTGAGCATGCTTTGGGGTGGGGGACCTAGCCCCGAGGCTTACCTGGTGGGAAATCAGCAGGCCTGGCTGGCCCTGAGGCAGCACCAGCGCCGCCCCTGGTGGCAACTGCCTTTTCTTTCCTGCCTGGAGACCAGTCCTGAACCCTAAGGAGTCTAATCAGCAGTCAGGAAGTCAATGCTCTGCATTTCTGGCTGGGAAAGCCCAGACATTGGAACTGCCTGTTAAAGAAGCCTACACCTGGAAGCTTGGAAGAAAACATACGTGAGGACAAACTACACAGCCTGGGCTTACAAGCTGAGAATCCAGGGTCACTCCAGTATCTGGAATCCAGAGTAAATGGCAATACCACAGCCTGGAGCCAGGAGGCTCAGGCCTAATTCCCCATCAGTGAAGACATCTCGGGGCTAGACACTGGGAGGAGGGCCATAGGGTTGTATCCCAGAGGAAAGGGAATGAGAAAAAGCTGCAGGAAACAGAGAGCCTAGATGCCACTTAAGTGTCCAGAGTCAGACCAAACATAAAGTTAGTACATCAGGAACCGGAGGTGAAACAGTCTGTAGCTGGATCTGTCCCCAGGCTTGTATACCCTGTCCTCCCCATTACTGCTTTCAGTCGTGGGACCATATTGGGCTGCAGGACCTTCCCGTTTAAGCTTTGGTTACTCAGAGTTCAACAGGTTTAATTTTCAATGTCCCTGCCGTGGTGACACCTAAGATGGTGTTGACCTAGATGGGCACAGCAGGGAGCGGAAGGGGAACGCAGGAGACGGGCCTGTTTTCGGAGCCAGGTGCAGGGCTTTACACAGCCTTTGCTGTGGCACAACAGGGCTATGAGTGGTGGTAGGGTTCGCTGACCGATTACTTTGGGCCCCTCTGTAACCTGTGTCGAAAGCATCGCTCCTCGTCCGCGGCTGGGGAGCCCAGGCCCGCCGTCCCACGGGATCCGGGACGCGGAGCCTGTACTCGGCGGAAGCAGGGGGGCGGGGCCTGCGGCTGCGCGGCCACTCACAATCTTCCCTGTACGGCACCTCTGGCCGGGCGAGTGCTTCCGGGGCGGAGGTTACCATGGCGGCGGCGGCCTTGGCTCGGCTAGGACTCCGGGCCGTCAAGGAGGTTCGGGTTCAGTTCTGCCCCTTCGAGAACAACGTGGAGTCTACGAGGTACCGGGGGAAGGGAGAGGGAACGGAAAAGCACGCACTTCTCTGCCGCCGGGGGTCTCACCCCCTTCGGCCCCGCGCTCACGCCGCTCTCCCACCGCAGGACCTTCCTCCAGGCGGTGAGCCGCGAGAAGGTCCGCGCCACCAACTTGAAATGCTCCGTGATTGTGGATGTGAGGCACGACGGCTCCGAGCCCTGCGTGGATGTGCTTTTCGGTGGGCTCGCGTGGGGAGTCGGGCGGGAGGGGCGGCAGGCAGCCCGCGCCCCCTGGGCCCGGTTGGCCTTCTCGTACCTCATTCATTCGCTTCTTCCCCAGGAGACGGGCACCGCCTGGTGATGCGCGGCGCCCACCTCACCGCCCAAGAAATGCTCGCTGCCTTCGCCTCCCACGTCCAGGCCCGGAGCGCGGCGGGGAGCGGGGACCCCCCTGGCGCCGAGGCGGGCCGCTGACAGCGCGTAAGAGGCCAACGAGCAGATGCTAGCCTGGGCCTTAGAGAACATTATCCACGAAAAGCTCGACTTAATCATCCAGATCGCTGTCTGGAGGCCGCAGACACCATCCCCACCCCCCAAAGAGCCCTATGACTACACATCTAACCAGTGCTTCTGGGATGAGACGATCTGGGAAGGGCCTAGACAAACTTGAATTTATTTCATTTTCTAACCATCGCTCACGCTTAACCGTTTTGAATTTGGCTTCCCCCACCACTCACTCAAGTATGATACCTCTTACTCTTATTAGCCAAATCCAGTGCTGTTTTCTCAGCCCTGAGCTCTCCACCTAAGTAGCATTTGCCATTTTTAATTCATTCCCTATGGAACTTCTCTTCCTTTTCCTTCTCTTAAACATAAACTCCCCCCCCCCTTTATTTTTGGGGTATCTCATCTTCTGTTATAACTTGAACTACCCTTTTGGGTTAAACCATGCATTTCTGTTTGGGTCTAATATTAATTTCTGTACTACAGTCAGGTTACCTACTATCGATTTTCTCCGAATCTTACAAACATTCTTTGTTCAAAATAGAATTGATAATCTTACATACACATATACTTGCCTCTCCCTGACTTCCCCATTCCTTTTACAGGCACTTCATGTGCCCAGCCGCCTGGGCTGGAAATCACAGCATTGTCTCTGGCTCTGCTGTCTCCTTTTCCTTGCATACCCAGTCAGTAAGTTCATAGTATTCTATGTTAAACAAAAGCCCCTGAAATGCTCTTTTCATTCCCATTCACTCTCCTGTATTGTTACATTCTCCTTTTTTTTCTCATCATTTTTGCTGCTGCTTAATTTTATCTTTCCAAAGCACATCACTGGTTATGTCTCACTACTACTTGTTTCAGAGAACAGCACCTAAAGTACTTTTCATACAGTTACCACCCATTAGTGTGGATCGTGAATCAATTTAGGAGGTTAAATCAGCCTTTAATAAAGTAAAATAGAATAAAAAGTATCGGTGCATGCATGGCACATGAAATGAGAAGTATTCTTTTAAGAAAGTTAACTTTTAAGTATATAATTATAAATCTATATACAAGGTATCCCCCCAGAATGTACACACACTTTAATAGCTGTTAGCTCAATTTTGAAAATGAAATGTATTTTAATAAATACTGCCTTTATAATTATTCAAAGTGTGTATATACATTTCTGGGGGGACACTATATGTGTGAGTATAGATATATAAAGTACGTGTACATGTGTACATCTGAATGTACTTGGTTACAACATAGTATATATATTTTTTTCTATGGCTTACAGTGGTTCTCAACCTTCCTAATGCCCCGACCCTTTAATACAGTTCCTCATGTGGTGACTCCCAACCATAAAATTATTTTCGTTGCTACTTCATAACTAATTTTGTTACTGTTATGAATCGTAATGTAAATATCTGTATGCTATATGTGTTTTCCGATGGTCGTGACCCACAGGTTGAGAACTGCTGGCTTATAGGAAAAGATGGTTGCTAGCCACTGGTTTAGAGAACTTCAAAATGCTCAGCTAGGCAATCCAGGATCTCTAGACACTGCTTGCTGGGTGCTTTGCCAAATACATTTTCCATGAGCCTCCTACAGCATTACTGTACTGCTTCTCTGCTTAAAAGGGTGCTATCTTGCCTTAGCTGGTTTGGCGCAGTGGATAGAGCGTAAAGCTGCGGACTAAAGGGTCCCAGGTTCGATTCTGGTCAAGGGCACATGCCCAGGTTGCGGGCTGTGATTCTCTCTCATCATTGATGTTTCTATCTCTCCCTTATCCTTTTCTCTCTGAAATCAACAAAAATATGTGTTTTTTTTTTTTTTTTTGAAAAAAGGGGCGCTATCTACAAAGGACTGGTTTTTCCCCTCCCCCTTTAAAAAAAGAAAACTACCATAAGACAGTATAGTGTAGTAAAGATCCTGAATGCCTGAGGTTGAACTTCCAGTTTTACTCTTAAGTAGCTGTGTAACTTTTAGACAAATTACTCTCAGTGCCTCTTTCTTCTTTTGTAAAATAATAATGCCTACCTCATAAGATTGTTGAGAGGATTAAAGAACTGCCATCTGTTAACACCTAGAGCATGATTGGGAATGAACTAAGTGCTATGTAAGAGGCCTGTTGTCCTACTCTATGTATTCCATAAAAAGGCAGGGTTCTTTGGAAAAGACATTAATGCCAGGGAAAATAGAAGACAGCAGGAAAAGAGGAAGACCAAGTATAAGGTGAATTGACTCCATAAAAGAAGCCATAGGCATGAGTTTCCAGGAGTTGAGCAGGGCTGTTGAGGATAGGACACTGGGGACAAAACTCATTTATGGCTTGCCAGGAGTCTGAGCGGACTCAATGCCATGTAATACACAAGAAGCTTTACACTACAGTCAAAGTTACAGCTTGGATTTGAATTTCCCAGCTCTAGTTAATTGGCTATTATCTTTGGCCACTCTTAAGCACTCCTTATTTTTTAAATGAGATGGTTCAAACATTGCTGTAAACATATGAACTTTAGGTTCGGGCTGTTTCCTCTGTCCCCAGCACCTTGTATAGTGCCTGATATAGTGTGTACAATAAACATTTGTTGGATTTACAAATATTTAGTATCTACCTTGTGCCTATACCTTTCATTAGTACTAAGATACAAAGATGGATAATAAAACTCAGGTATGTAATAAATGCTATAATAGAGATGTGGACCAGGTGCATTGGTAGTAAAAAAGACAGGACTGACCATTGGGTTTGGTTTAAAGGTGATTTTTTTTGGTGTTAATCCTCACCTGAAGATATTTTTTTTCCCATTGATTCTTAGAGAGAGTGGAAGGGAGGGGGAGAGATGGAGAGAGAGAAACATCAATATGAGAAAGACACATCAATTGGTTGCTTCTTGCACATGTGCCTTGACTGGGCCTGGGAATCGAGCCTGCAACCGAGGTACATGCCCTTGACGGAAATGAACCTGAGACCTTTCAGTCTGAGGGCCAACCCTCTAACTCAGTGGTCGCCAACTGGTGGTCCGCAGACCACTGGTGGTTCGTGAGGTCCAAAAGGTTGGTGACCGCTGCTCTAACTACTGAGCCAAACTGGCTAAGGCAGAAGGTGATTTTTGAATGAGCAAAAAGTCTACCAGTGTAGGGTGGGGCCAGAAATCGGATTATAGTGAAATTGGAGTAGACATGCAACATAAAATATTTTATATAATGAGTTTCCATGAGAGGTGTGATAATAGCTAGAGTAGCATAAGGGTGTGGAGTAGGGTTTTTAAATGACAGGGATTTGTACTTTATGAAAATACCTTTTGTGGAGGAGAAACTGTTCCATGAGTGACTACTGCCCCACTGGCCAGCTAGATCCTGGTTAAAACACGTTGCTTCCTGAAAATCCCCCAGACTATCTGATCTACCTGTCCCCTATGCCCCAGACATGCTGGTTCCCAGAAAGCACTGTTGTCCTGCTCCAGACAAGTATACAAGGCATTTCCCCCTTACCTGGGGTGGGTTACACCCCTTAGCGCCTGCCAAGTGGCATGGAGGATATTCCATGTTGTCTTTGCCACAAGGCACACCTCATAGGTAAATTCCCTTGATAAATTCTTGATGTATAGCTGCCTGGCAGGGGAGATACCATGATCACAAAGGTGGAGAAGGTGGTTTTCCCAGGGTGAGGCTTATCCATTGCGTTCCAGATATGCTGACCCCTGCGGTTTCCTCAAATGTGGGAAATTCAACTGTAAAAGTTTTCGTAGTGGGAGCCTAAAAATTAAATTCAATGAAATGATGGAGCTTCCCATCTATCAGCCCCAGGAAATTTTAACGCCTTTTATGCTGAGCTGTTGGTTACAAATAAGTGACTGAATCTAAGTTGCATTCTGAACCACCATCAAATGTAATAATTGACTCTTCTAGGTCAAACTGAAGTGCTCCTATCTACAGCCTTCCCTAATCTGGACATAGGCAATCCTTTCCTTAAGCTCCGTTGCTTCCTGGGTTGTAGGAAAGGAAAAAAAAAATGAATTCTCTAAGTGCATGCATCACCATTATGGTCCTTTCAGGGTTCCTCTAGAAAGATAAGGAATCATAGACTGAGTGGGTCGCTGAAAGACACTGCTGGAACAGATCTCAGGCTTCCTCTGGGTCCACTTTAGCCCCCTCCTACTAGGAAAGTGGGCAAAATGATCCAGTTTGATTCAGATACACCTGGGTTCCAAGCTAGCCACTTCCTATCTCTGTGACCAGGGCCAAATTATTTGAACTTTCTAAGCCACAGCTTTCAGCCACCAGATTGGGTCATGATGATGAAACCTAGGGTCATTACGACTTTGATTAAATTTAGTTTTAAATCCTAGCCCTAGAAATAATACCAATCTCTCCATATACAGAGTTGGGCAAAAGTAGGTTTACAGTTGTACATATGGAAAATAATACAATAATTAAATAATAATACAAGAAAAAACTTTCACATATTCACAACTGTGAATATCCCTCAGAGACCTAGCCTGTTCCCCATTATCAGCATCCCCTTCTCCCCCCACCTCCAAGGCAGCAAAAGACAGTAGCTCAGATGACTAATAGTCACATGGTCCAGACCTCTGGCAGGCTAGATAACATTGATAGATTCATTTTTTAATTTAAATTTTTATTTTATTTTTAAAATACTTCTTTAGCCCTCACTGGTTTGGCTCAGTGGATAGAGCATTGGCTTCAGACTGAAGGGTCCCGGGTTCGATTCCGGTCAAGGGCACGTGCCCGGGTTGCGGGCTCAATCCTCAGTATGGGGTGTTCAGGAGGCAGCCGATCAGTGATTCTCTCTCATCATTGATGTTTCTCTCTCTCCCTCTCCCTTCCTCTCTGAAATTAATAAAAATATATTTAAAAAATAAAATACTTTATTGTTAAAAGTATTACATATGTTTCTTTCTCCCTCTCTGAAATCAATAAAAAAAATACTTTTAATTAGAAAAAGAAAAAAAGAAACATCCATGATGAGAGAGAACCATTGATCTGCTGCCTCCTGCACGCTCCCTACCCGGGATCGAGCCCGCAGCTGGAAGCAGTCAGAAAGAGTCACCGCCCCCTATCACCAAAAGGCCGGGATGTTAGGTCGGAGGGAGCCCGGATCAGATACATGCGGACATGGGATGAGACAATGGACTTCCTCTGGAATTTCTCACAGATCTGGAATCTCTCACGGGTCAGCGTGCCAGACACAGATACCTGCTTCTCCTTGAAGTTCACAGAGATCCCCGCACAAGATACTGACCCATTCCTGAATGTGCCGCCCACCCCCTGCGGCCGAGACTCCCTCAGTTGAATGTGTGATGATCCCTGCTGAGGACACTTCCTCAGTTCAGGCCCCCGCCCTCACCCAACCGCAGTATAAAAAAAGCGCCCCCCTCCATGTTGGCGTGAATCCACGTGCCCTGTCTTTGGGGGTACGTGGGTCTCCCGGGGACGCAGAATAAACTTTCCTTTCCTTTCTTTTCTGATTCACTGGACTCTATTTCTTGCGCCGCCTCCTGAGCCACCTAACCTAACAAGGCCCACGCTCTATCCACTGAGCCAGACCTGCTAGGGCTGTTCCTAGTTTTGAATGATAACTTCCCAGTTCTCTCCAGCAGTGTGGGAGTCTTCCCCTGCATCAGGAGGTCACCAGTTGGATTCCTGGTCAGAGCATACGCTAACACTCGGGATAGCAAATATATAATAAATATATTTAAGGGAGCCTAATGGGAGATTTTTTTTTTCCTACTAGCCTGTGGACTTCGTGAGGATACCAAATAAACGTTGACCCAGTAGACACGGTTCCGGAGACCCAACGCGTGCCACACCGACACGCCAGTTCCGGGCTAGGGAACTTAAGCTGACGTGCGGGGCGGGACTTCCGGCGAGAGGCGGAAGCGGAACAGGAGGTGCAGCGTACAGATGAGTGGCCGCCTGAGCGCTACGCTGGAGCTGGGGCGGAGAGGCAGGACGCAGGTTCTTGGCCGCCCCTCGAAGCTCTCGCGACGCCGACCTCCGTGCCAGAATGGCTCGGGGCGAGCGGCGGCGCCGCGGCGCGCCGACAGATGGAGCGCGGGTGGCGGAGGGGGCGGCTCGGGGCGGCCCCGCGCGACGGGAAAGCCGGGGCGGCGTGGCCCGGGGCACGGTCGCGGCAGCAGTTTTGGTCATCGTGGTGCTGCCTCTGGCCCTGACCCTGTCGGGAAGCTGGCTGCTGGCGTGGCACCGTGCGCGGCGGGCGGTCACGCTGCACTCGGCGCCCCCGGCGCTGCCTCCCGACTCTTCTAGCCCCGCCGTGACCCCCGACCTCTTCTGGGGCACCTACCGCCCTCACGTCTACTTCGGCATGAAGACCCGCAGCCCGCAGCCCCTCCTCACCGGTAACCGGGCCCCGGCGGGCAGGCAAGCGGAGTCTTCATCTGGGCGCCCCAGCTGTCCTCCAGAGCAAGGGTGGGGAGGAGCGGATCAGGAGAGTTCCCAGGAGGGATGACCCTGCAGTCCTCGTAGACACAGAGGGACAGGGGCGCTGCTCTCTGACTGACGTGGCCATTCTACCCCCAGGACTGATGTGGGCACAGCATGGCACCACCCCTAAGCTCAGGCACACGTGTGAGCAGGGGGACGGCGTGGGTCCCTATGGCTGGGAGTTCCACGACGGCCTCTCCTTCGGGCGGCAACACATCCAGGATGGGGCCTTAAGGCTCACCACTGAATTCGTCAAGAGACCCGGGGGTCAGCACGGAGGGGACTGGAGCTGGAGAGTGACTGTAGAGCCTCAGGTCAGGGCCTCAGGGCACCCTTCCCCAGCCCAGACTCCCTCCATTCTTCCTTGGCTGCCTGCAGTGCAGTACGAAGTGGGGGGTGACAGCTGGAGCTGGGTCTGGCCATCTGGTTTGGATCTGGTTGCCTGAAACACTTGCCTGTAAGACCACCTGTATTTACAATTCCTAAGCCTTGGTTTCCTTTCTGTGAAATGGAGATAAAAATAGCACCTAACACAGGGTTGTAAGAATTCAAGGAAATAATATGTAGAGTTCTCAGCATAATACATGGCACGGAAATACTCATTATTTCCCAGAGAACTCTGCGCAGGGATCTTTAATTCACCCCACTGGGTGTTGACCCTCAACACTGCCAGATAAGTCAAACCTCGTTTCTCCAACAACTTCCATCTCCAACAATTCGTTTCTCAACCAAGTTGTTCACAGAAAAAAATGTCTTGGTTGTCAAACCAAACTTTGGTTTTGGACCTGACAACCCTCTCGTGCTGATACCTCAGCGTGACAAAAAGCGTCTCTCAGGCATCAAAGGAGAGAATGCTTTTGTAGCTGGTGAAATTAACGATTAGCACAATTTTAAAACATAGAGACCATCAAGAGTGCTAATGTTGCTAAGGGTGTGAAAGAAACAATGATCATAGGCAATTGAAGAGGTAGAAAAACTGATTTAGATAAAAAAAAGAAAAGCAGTTAGCCAGTGACAGCCATTTTCGGAGGTGGTGATATATGAACAAAGATGCTGTATGCTGACCTGAGAGACATCCCTGGACCGAATGCTAAAAGTGATTCATTTAAGGCTGGTAGGGGGTAAATTTGAGAAAAGAAGTGTTTGCTTATATATTACACAGAACATTAGACATGTGCTGTATATAAGAAAGGTTAAAACGGGGTCTTTGGGGGTCTGGAATGGATTAATTCCATTTACATGATTTCTACTGGGTAAAACGATTCGGTTTTCCAACAAATCGCTTTTTGAACAGCCTTCTGGAACGAATTAAGTTCGAGAACCAAGGTTCCACTGTATATGTTGTTTCTCATGTTGCTCTGACCTGGTGCCCCTTTCCCTCACTAAGTGTGATTCTCAAGAGAGAATGTAAATCTAATGCAATGTTTTTTCTGTCCTCCTTGGTCATCTAGGCCTCAGGTACCTCTGCCCTCCCTTTGGTGTCCCTGTTCTTCTATGTGGCGACAGATGGCAAGGAAGTCCTAGTGCCAGAGGTTGAGGCTAAGGGGCAGTTGAAGTTCATCAGTGGGCACTCCAGTGAACTTGGTGACTTCCGTTTTACACTTCTGGCACCAACCAGTCCAGGGAATACTACTCCCAAGTATGGCAGGTAACTGGGGTGGGAGGAGAGTGTGGGGGTGGTGGTAGGGGTGGTAGGGATGCTAACTTAGCTTGGTTTCCATCTCTTCTACTCTGCCCTCTTTCCACCCGTTATTTCCCTTCACACCAGACTCCATGCTCCCTACTTTGTCAAGACCTTGCCATCCTAACTCCTGATCACCTCATATTTCTTTATAATCCCTTCTACTTCTCCCCTCCTGAATAATATTTCCTATTTGTCTTCTTCCCTTCAAGCTACAATGTCTTCTGGTCCTCCAACCCAGGACTTCCCTTGCTGACAGAGATGGTGAAGAGTCGCCTAAATGGCTGGTTTCAGCATCGGCCCCCAGGGGCTTCCCCTGAACGCTACCTTGGCTTGCCAGGATCTCTGAAGTGGGAGGACAGAGGCCCGAATGGGCAAGGACAGGGACAAGGGCAGTTCCTGATACAACAGGTGACAGTGAAAGTCCCCTTTTCTGTGGAGCTGGTGTTTGAATCTGGCAGTGCCCAGGCGGGAGGAAACCAAGCCCTGGGGCAGCTGGCAGGCAGCCTGCTGACCCAGGCCCTGGAGAGCCATGCTGAAGCCTTTAGAGAGCGCTTTGAGAAGACCTTCCAGTTACAGAAGAAGGGCTTGAGCCCTGAGGAGCAAGCTTTGGGTCAAGCTGCCCTCAGCGGTCTCCTTGGTGGGATTGGCTACTTCTATGGGCAGGGTCTTGTGTTGCCAGACATGAAGGTGGAGGGATCTGAGCAGAAGGTGGCCCCGGCCCTCTTTCCACCTGTCCCTCTTTTCACAGCAGTGCCCTCCCGGTCATTCTTCCCACGAGGCTTTCTTTGGGATGAGGGCTTTCACCAGCTACTGGTCCAGCGATGGGATCCCCGCCTCACCCGGGAGGCCCTAGGCCACTGGCTGGGGCTACTCAATGCTGATGGGTGGATTGGGCGGGAGCAGGTGCTGGGGGATGAGGCCCGAGTCCGGGTACCCCCAGAATTCCTGGTGCAACGGGCAGCCCATGCCAACCCCCCAACCCTGCTTTTGCCTGTAGCCCACATGCTGGAGGGTAACGATCCTGCCGACTTAGCCTTCCTCCGCAGGGCCTTCCCCCGCCTGCATGCCTGGTTCTCCTGGCTTCATCAGAGCCAGGCAGGGCCAGTGCCACTGTCTTACCGCTGGCGGGGTCGGGACTCGGCCTTGCCAACCCTATTGAATCCCAAGACACTGCCTTCAGGGCTGGATGATTATCCCCGTGCTTCGCACCCTTCAGCCACTGAACGGCACCTGGACCTGCGGTGCTGGGTGGCACTGGGGGCCCGTGTGCTGGTGCAGCTAGCAGAGCAGCTGGGAGAGGCTGAGGCAGTTGCAGAGCTGGGCCCGCTGGCTGCCTCACTGGGGGCAGAGGAGATCCTGGATGAGTTACACTGGGCCCCAGAGCTAGGAGTTTTTGCAGACTTTGGGAACCACACAAAAGCAGTGCATCTGAAGCCTCGTCCCCCTCATGGGCTGGTTCGGGTGGTGGGCCGGCCCCACCCTCGCTTGCAGTATGTGGATGCCTTGGGCTATGTCAGTCTTTTCCCCTTGTTGCTGCGGCTGCTGGACCCCCACTCATCCCGCCTTGGGCCACTGCTGGATGTTCTAGCTGACAGTCGCCATCTCTGGAGCCCCTTTGGTTTACGCTCCCTTGCAGCCTCCAGCCCCTTTTATGGCCAGCGCAATTCAGAGCATGATCCTCCCTACTGGCGAGGAGCTGTGTGGCTCAATGTCAACTACTTGGCCTTAGGGGCACTCCACCACTATGGGCATCTCAAGGGTCCTCACCAAGCCCGTGCTGCCAAGCTCCACAGTGAGCTCCGTGCCAATGTGGTGGGCAATGTGTTGAGGCAGTATCAGGCCACAGGTTTCCTGTGGGAGCAGTACAGTGACCGGGATGGGCGGGGCATGGGCTGCCGCCCTTTCCAGGGTTGGACCAGCCTTGTTCTACTGGCCATGGCTGAAGACTACTAAAGGGAGAGTGTGGGAGGGGAGTGAGGTCCCTGTACCACTCTGGACTAGAGGGACCAGGTCTCTAACTTCTGCCCCCAACCCTCAGATACCAGTGCTCCAAACCCTCATCTCAGGTGTCTCCTCATTATCATCCCACACAACCCAGGGGTGAATGTGAATTCAGAGTCTATTTTTCTAAATAAATTGGGAAACCATGCCAAATTATTGTATTTGCCAGCTTTGCCTGACCAAGAGGTCTTAGCTCAGTCCAGGCCTTAGGGCTGCCTCCTATCCTTCAGGGAAGCTAGGAAAGGTGGCCATTACCTGTCCCCTCCAAGTCCATTCAGGTACAATGAAATGAGTTGAGCACTAGACCACCCAAGTCCACAAGCAGCTGGTTCACATCTCTTTAATGAGATCAAAGGCTCCTGTGTATGTCACTGGGGGTAGAGCTAGCACAGTCCCCCAAACATGGCCCCTGTCCCAGGACTCCAGCCCTTTCAGGCAGATTCTAGGAAGGCAGGGAGAGGCCGAGAACTCCAGGAGTTGGAACCAGGGCTGTTTCTAGTGGGCAAGCAACCAACCCATCCTCCTAAAACTGCTTATGGGATGCCCCCTTCACTGGTAGCCAGCCCCATAGAAGAAACTTGGGGTATGGGGTCTAGGGACAGTGTACACGGGGGACAGTCCCCCAGATCTGGCTGAATAGCACTAGCCTTAGCCTCCTTGACTGGCTCACCCTCACTGGAGTCAGGACAAGGGCACAGCTCGATGCCAGAGTCGCCAGTCAGGCGGCGATAGCGGCAAGAGGGGGGTGTGGGGGCAGGGCTCACCCCTGCCCCAGGCTCACCCTCCTGATGAGGGGGGGCACTCTGGTGGGAGGAAACACCTTCCACATTTGTTCCCTCGAAGTGGGCAGGGCAGCTAGAAGTGGAGGAGCAGCAGGTACATTCCCTGGAAGCAGTCAAGGGGCAGCCTGGGACCGCAGTGTAAGGAGGTGGTGGTGTGCCCGGGCGGTGAACCACATCCTCATAGGCTGGGGGTTTGAAGGCGCTGAGGAGGCCTGCAGGAAAGAATGGCATAGTTGGTTGAAGGCAACCAGGGATGAGGTGGTGGTCTCTTTACTGTTGGGGAAAAGTGTGCTTTGAAATGTCTGAAAACAAAATGTGGGGATGATTCAGGGTCCTCATTGGGGAGGAGCCACTGGTAGTGAGCCCAGAGCCTCAAGTCACTCACGAAGGTCAAGCAGTGAACTGGTAGGAACAGGGCCAGCCCCATGGCATGCCCCGTGGTAGGCCAACAAGTTGATCTCACGCTGCCGCTGCTGTTGCTGCAGACGGAGTTTAGCTCGTCGATGACGGAAGGCGCAACAGCAGCTAAAGAGGATGAGGACAGTCCAGAGCAGCCAGAACCCTGCAGGGGGTGAAGAGGAAGAGTCTCAGATACCTCCCATGCAAAGAAGGGTCCTTGAAGGCTAGAATTCTGAGGTCCAAGGGAGGGTGGGCAGAAGGACCCGAGAACAGCCCCCATAGAGACTCACACCAGAGCTCATAGTAGTAGGTGCAGCAGCCAGTCTCCCCGCAGCAGTGGCCACTCTCACAGAGGTAGGGCTGGTTGTTCACTCCTGGGCAAACCTCTCGAAGCTGGGAGCAAGGAGGCACTTGGCACCAAGGGAGATTCTAGCCCAAGGCACTGTTCACCCCCACACCCAGCCCCTGCATGCACATCCACAAGCCCACCCTGTGAACCAAGTGGAGCAGAGATCTATGAGGAGGCAAGAGTGATGCTGAGATTAGTGTTCAAATGTCTGAAGGGCTGTCAACATGGAAGAGGATTTGGAATAGCAAAAATCAGCCTGGAGAACAAGATGAAGATGTGAACACAGAGGCAGATTTCAGCTCTGCATATAGACTGGCCCCAGGGCATTTTCTGTTAACAGGGTGTTTGGGCAGAAGCCAGAAGATAGAGCAATCTCAAAATCTCAGACATTGGGTAAAGGGTTTAAAGTAATTTCCAACGCTAAGATGCTTTCATCATCCCCCATGGTCTGCCATTCCCCATCCCCAAGGTGGACCTTTCCACCCCTGAGTCTCAGACTTCCTAGGATAGAGGAGGGACAGTGTGAGACCCAGAGCAGTGCTCCCAACTAGGTGGGATTGCTGTGGATGATAAAGGATGGCATCCAGGGTGCGAGTCTGGGTTCCAGCTCTTCTCCAAATTGCTCCCTCAAGAGAAGACGCTATTGGACTCTGTTGTGACAATAGGCACACAGAAAAGCAACACAAATAACTGTTGCAAGACAGGGAGCCTCCCTGGGGCCTCGCTATGCCTCTGGTCACTGGAGAGTCACTGTAAGCTCCCATTGCAGCCATGGGATGGGTCTATGAGGCTGCAGGCAAAGTCAACTGCATCTACGTTACGAAGTTTAAACAAAGAATGAAAGGGACATATTTAGGAACTTCACAATACCTTTGGCTTCGTGAGTTCCTACCCAACCCCCCCCCCCCCCCCAAAAAAAAAGAAAGGGACAGAAAAGGGGAAAGGGAAATAGATGGCTATCGGGCTATGCTTTTGGAGCCGATGGGATACCTGCTGTTGCGGCACCCGAAGTGCCCCCCAGGCCTCCTCGCTGCCGTTCCCGCTGCTGGCCCGAGCCATGCCTCCACCTACAGCCCCCTGAAGACTACAGCCTCCTCTACTGCCAGCCGCCCCGCCCCTGCCACCTCTGCCGCCACCGCCATGGTCCCTGCCCGGCCCATCTCCGCTGCCGCCACCATCACTCCGCGGCCGGAGCTCCCATCCGGGGAGAGCTCTGCCAACTAGGAGCCAGGTTGCTCCGTCCTACCAATCAGCATCGCCCTCCGGCGAACGGGCCAATAGGGTCGGATCGGAGGCTTTTGCTGGTGGCCAATCCACAGCAGCGCCCCTGCCACTCTCCCAGACAACAAGCGCTCTCCCAGACAAAGAGTGGGGTAAGGTTCGACCCACGGCCCTGACTGACAGCGACAATAGCCAACGTGGACAACAGAACAGGCTTCAAGTTGTCAACCAATGAACGGCCGCCCAGGAGAGCAAGCTTCCCTCTGATTGGCTTGAGTCCTGTTTCCTGGAATGACGCCAAAAGCCCGATCACGCCAGGTAATCCCGCTGGAAGAGGTGGGAGTCCCCCAAGTCGGCGGAGTCTGAGCGCCAGCGGCCAGCCTTCCTGTGCCCGGGCTTGACGGACGTTTCCGAGGCGTGAGCGCAGCTCTGATGGGGGCAATATGTGTGGACAGGGAATTGGCTTCCCTTACCCCATACACTCAATTCTGTAAATTCGGTACAAGTCGAGGCACCGGATAACATTTAATAAGGAAGACACTGAATCGGGCAGGGGAGAGGGTACAGAGTCCTGGTTACGGGCCTTAAGTAGCCAAAAGGGGGGACCCGGGGCCTTCGGGTCTCCCCAGGCGCATCTGCAGGTTGATGCGGTAGCACTGCAGGCTGCAGAGTGCCTGGCCCGTGCGGGAGCAGGCGTAGCGGCGCGGGTGCGGACAGCCAGGGACCGAACACCGCGGAGGAGGGCCAGGCGGGGGTGGCCGCTGAGACACTGGTGCGGGGGTGGGGACGCCAGGTGGGAAGGAAAGGGTGGAACCCTGTGCCCCGCTGCTGTAGCGCACCATGGGGGCCGGGGCCGCGGCCCGCCCTCCCCGCCGCTCCCCCCTCGCGGCCCCTCGGCCCCCACGCCCGCTGGGCGCTGCCGTCTTGGTGAGGCGCTCGATAGTCTGGTTCTTGTGCTCCTCCGCCCGCCGCGCCGCCTGCAGCCGCCTCTTACGAGCCCGCTCCTCGCGCTTCAGCAGCATCTCCTCGGTGAGGGCGGGGGCCGGGCAGCCCGCAGCCACAGGCAGCGGCAGCATCGGGGAAGGCTGACTCTGCGCCTTCTGGAGCATAGCTCGCTGGGGAGAGACAGGTGGTGTCAGAAAATCAGAAAATGGAGAAGCGAGGTCTGCAGGAAGGGCCAGCAAGGGTCACAAGGAGCGCGGGCCTTGGGAGGAGGTTGGGAGGAGTGCCCTTTCCAGGAGCCCTTAACTACTGCCTCCTCCCCCCGGGTCTCCAGACTTTCAGCTTTAGGTCCTTGACTCTCAAGGGGAAAAGTATTAGTAATGTTGCCTGCCTGCCCTGGATACCAAATTCTCTGCACCATATTTCTGAGGATTTTTGTTTGTTGTTAAATCTTTATCTCATTGAAGCATCCATTAGATAAGTGCTTAATTCCTGAAAAGCTCCTCTGGTACTGGAAATGTTAGCTCTTCAAAGAGGTCTTCCCTCCCTATCTAATGTTTCTTTCCTAACACTTTCTGTTTCATCACCCTATTTTTTTAAAATAAACTTAACTGCTTTTTAAAATTATTTCCTTATTTACCTACACACACATGAATACCAGCTCCATGAGAACAGAAAAGTGTCTTTTCCCCATCAGTGATTGCCCAATGCCCAGCAAAGTTCTTGGGACATGGAAAGGTCCTCTCTAAATAGCTGGTACTGAATAAAGAATGAACCAATTTACCTGTCGAGCAGTGAGCAGCCGTTCGTTGATCTCCTTCTTGAGATCCCCATTGTCATCTAGCTCCCCTTTGGCCAGGGCATCCAGCCACCTCTGTTCCTCCTCTTCCTCCTGACCCCCTAAGTCCCCCGACAAATCTCGAAGTGGGGAGGGGGACAAATTACTATCTTCATCTGGAGAGATAAAAGTAGAATTGTTCAGGTGGGGCACCCGAATGTGGCCAAGTTAGTACTGGAACACTCAAAATTCCCTCCCTCCTCAGAAGTAACCTTCTCCCTTTCATCAGGTATAATGAGGAACCCTTTTCCCCACCTCCAGCTCCTTCTCACCCAGCCAGGCACGGTACTGCTCAAGGGGGACTCCTTCCATTGGTTCCTCTTCATTGTCCACAACCATAAGGGGAGAGGGGGACCGGGGCCCCTCAGGGATCACAGTGAAGGTAGGAACACTGCAGAGAAGCAACACCACTCTGTAAGCGGGGCCAGTATCTTCCTTCCGCTCAGGAGCTACCTCCAGCTGTCCCCACACCCTCTAGGTTCTTCCTGGGCCCCCAAGTCACCGTGTCCATTCTATCTTCTGGGAAGCCCAGCCAGCGTCTCTTTCCCTCCTTCTAAAGTTCCCCAAGTAAAACCTTGGTTCCCTTGGCCTCACCTCTTGGTGCCCAGGACCTGCCCACCCAGCTTGATTTTGAGTTTGAGCTGGGGCTTGGCAGGAGACGGCTGCGTGGGCCCAGCTTCCTCTTCCTGATGGTGTTTTTTCTTGTGTTTCTTCTTGTGCTTCTTGTGCTTTTTCTTGTGCACTCCGTGGCCGTGGGCACCCGCCAGACTCAACTCCAGCGCCTCCCCTGCGGAAGGAGAGCCTGTCATCGGTGTGAGCCAGGGGTGGGGTAGTGAGAGCCCCGAAGAACCCAGTTTCCCTAAGGGCTCCCACTCTTCCCGCGGTACTCGCTGCTACCATAGCAACAGCCCCGCCTTCCTCCTCCCACCTGTGGCCAAGTACCTTGAAAGCTCCGAGAAGCGAGAAAGGAACTCCTTTTCTGCAAAGGAACTCCTAAGTTGCTTTATCGACCCGCGCTTACCTGGCTCAGGGGCCTCCATAGCCCCAGAGGTGCTCCCGCGCCGCCACAGCTTACTCATGGGTTCCTGCTAGGAAAGGGGGCTGGAAATGATCAGGGAACAGGCAGACATGCCTCTTCCGCCCCGCGGAAGAACCGATTCCAGCAAAATAACCGGTACTTCCGGTGCGTAGCAACCATGTTTGTGCGGGGTACACATTGACGCTAGAATCGTCCCTGAGAAACAATGATCCTCCCAACCAAAGTTCCGGCCCCTCAGTCTGGGACAATTCAAAAGGCTCGGCTTTCCTTTCGTTCTGTCTCTCCGTGGCAGAACCGGTGCCAGCGCGGGCGATCTGACTATTACACTCCAGCGTCGTGAGCGTATGCTCCCGGCCAAGTTCGGGGCTAGGCAGTGAGGACACCAGGATGAATGTGAACACTCTCCTCTGCCTTCGACGAGCTAGCTCATAGCTCGGTGGAGGAGAACATTAACTAGGTTGCCCGCCAAACGGCAGAAGTGCTTAACAGCACAAGTCCTACGAGCAGGGCAAATACTTAGTGTTTAAGCCTAAATTCTCATCAGTAGGGAAATGGATAAATGAATTATGGTGCATCTGTGCAATGTGGGCACCATGTTGCTAAAAAAAATTAAGAGTGATAAGTAATTGATAAGATTGACATGGAATGTAGATTCTAGTAGGTGATAGCATTGGAAACAATCTAAGTGTTCTCTAATGAAACACCAATATAAGTTGGTATATGGATTTGGAACATCCATACAATGGGAGGCTATGTTGCTATTAAAAGAAACGAGGCCCCAGAAGGCTACCCAAGAAACGGATGGGTGGCTGAAGGGAGGCTTGTTTTTCATAAAATACCCTGTTGTGCCTATTGAATTTTGCATAAAATGTGTATGTTTAAGCTAATTTAAAAAAACACAAGGTAGCTCTGTGTGTGTTGATATAGGAAATGAGCAAGTTTCAAGATGATGTGATTCCATTTAAAAGACATAATAACTCTGGCCGGTGTGGTTTAGTTGGTTGGGACTCACCCAGTGTAATAGAAGGTGGTGGGTTAGATTTCTGGTTAGATCCCGAGATCAGGAAGCAGCCATTTCACATCAGTGTTTCTCTCTCTCCCTCTCTCTCTCTCTCTCTCTCTCTCTCTCTCTCTCTCTCTCCCTCCCTCCCTCTCTCCCTCCCTCCCTCTCTAAAAGTCAATTTAAAAAAATTTTAAAGACATAATATGCTACTATATACATAGAAAAAAAATCAAGGAATGTATATTATCCTGTTAATGGTGCTTATTTTTAGAAGTTGGGGTCAGAGAACTTTCACTACCCAGATCTGTAAGGAATTTTCTTACAGCCAGTGTATATCACAATTATCATTAGAAAAAAATTACCACCTATATACATATATTTAAATATGTCTGAGATGTGTATCTGAACAAGGTAGCAGCAGTGAACAAAGAAAGAACTGATTCAAGAGATATTTCCTTGATAAAAATGAAAAGAAATCCATGAGCAATTATATATGGGAATTCAGTCAGGAAGAAGTCAATGTAATATAGTGATTGATATTTGTTAAACGTTTTTTATTGATTTTTAGAGAGAGAGGAATGGAGAGAGAAAGATAGATAGAAACATTGATCAAGGTCTGTTCCCAATCCTTTGAGGCTGGCTCTGCCACTCCTTAGCTACGTGACTTTGGCCAAATCAGACCTGATCAATGTTTCTATCTATCTTTCTTTCTATCTGTCTTTGGGGGATCAAGCCCAAACCCCGTCATGTGCCCTGCGGGGAATAGAACCAGTGCTCAGATCTATGCTCAACCACTGAGCCACACCAGCTGGGCGATGGTGATTAATATTAAGAGTAAGACAAGCCTAGTATCAAATCCCAGTTCTATCACTTGTTACTTATGTAACCTTGGGCTCAAGGTTATTTAAGCTTTCTGAACCTCAGATTCCAGCTTTGTAAGATGGAAGGAAGTAGGATCTATCTACTTCATAGGGCTTTTTCAAGGGGCAAAGCAAATCAAGAATGCAAAGTACCTAGGGTTGAATCTGGCACATAGATGTTCAATAAGCACACAACAATAAGAATAGTAAACAACAACATTTCTAGCCCAAATATTTTTGGGGAACAAGGTGTTTTAAGTAAAGATAGGGACAGAAGCAAGTAAGAAGGGAAACATTTAGTGTTGCCTACAGTAAATTTTTTAATGAAGTTATTATTTATTTATTTATTTTATATTTTTATTGATTTCAGAGAGGAAGAGAGAGGGAGAGAGAGATAGAAACCAGCTGCCTCCTGCACGCCCCTTCCTGGGGATCGAGCCACAACCCGGGCATGTGCCCTTGACCAGAATCGAACCTGGGACCCTTTGGTCTGCAGGCCG
Organism: Myotis lucifugus; assembly: GCF_000147115.1. NCBI lineage: Eukaryota > Metazoa > Chordata > Mammalia > Chiroptera > Vespertilionidae > Myotis > Myotis lucifugus. Next base: position 2,352,265 of record NW_005871234.1, on the reverse strand, counting down.
ACGCTCTACCCACTGAGCCAAACCGGCTAGGGCACCTAAGGTACATTTGAAGTGCCTGTGGGAATGCCCAAATAAGATGGACCACTGAGAGAAGAAGCCAGTGCAGAAGGTTGAGTGGTGGGTGTCATCAGCATTATAATGGTGGTCCCTAAAAGGCTGGGAACATAGGCATTCCAAAATGAGCAAGTAGATGGAGAGGAAAGGATTGGGAACAGACCTGAGTGGGCACCTGTCCTGGCTGGGCAGGCAGAAGGAGAAGAGGCTATGTTGAGAAGAGGAGGTCAAGAGAGGCAAGAAAGGCATGCAAGGGCAAAGGGTATCGCCAGGGAAAGGCCATGATCAGCTGTGTACAGTTCTGCAAAGGGCAGGCTGAACTTTAAGAACAGGATACATTCTAGCAGGATGTGAGGACAATAGTCCTGTGTCACCAGAAGTTAAAATGAGGAGTCACCTGTAGTTAGAATTAGAGTTGATAACCTGCTTTTATATCCCTGCTCTCCCTTGATCCCCAGGGCAGCTCCCTAAGGAAGATGCTGCTGTGCCCGCATGAGGAAACTGAGGCTCAGAGAAGTTAAATGATTTGGCCAAAGTCACGTAGCTAAGGAGTGGCAGAGCCAGCCTCAAACCGAGGCTTCATGACACTGGGTCCAGTGGTGTTTCCTCCACATCCTGATACCCTGCGGGGAGGAAATGGCGGCAGCAAGCAGCCACTGGCTTCATGACTTTGTTTTTAGTTTTGCTTTGTTTAGAGTGGCAGAGATTTGAGCATGTTTGTAGGCGGAAAGGAAAAACTTCTGCTGAAAGAGTTCTTGGCCTTATTTTTAAAATATAATTTATTTTGAAATAATTTCAAACTCACAGAAAAGTTTTAAGAAGGGTACAAAGAACTTTATCTCCTTAAGTAGATTGTTCCGTTGTTGACGTATATACCATTTTCTCCCTTACCCCATTATCATTCCTTTTCTAATTATTCTGAGAACAAATTGTAGACATGATGCTATTTCAACCTTAAATATTTCACTGTGTTTTTCTCAAAACAAGTACACTGTTCTACAACCTTGGTGCCACCCTCCCAATCCGGAAATTAACATCGATACAGCAGTGCTGTCTAACCCACAGACCCCACTCAAATTTCACCAACTGCCCAACGCTACCTTTTCCTTTCTAGCCCAGAATCCAAATTCAGGATCATGCATTACTTTTACTTATCATGTCTCTGATCTGCTCCCCCTCCCCCACCTTTTATTTATTTTATTTTATTTTAAAAAATATGTTTTTCTTGATTTCAGAGAGGAAGAGAGAGGGAGAGAGAGAGAGAAACATCAATGATGAGAGAGACACATTGATTGGTTGCCTCCTGCATGCGCCCCAACTAGGGCCAGGGATCAAGCCTGTAACCGAAGTACTTGCCCTTGACTGGAATCGAACCCAGGATCTTTCAGTCCTCAGGCCTATGCTCTATTCATTGAGCCACACCCGCCAGCCCCCTCCCCCTTTAAAAAAATATGTTTTTATTGATTTCAGAGAGAGGAAAGGAGAGGGAAAGAGGGATGCAAACATCAATGATGAGAATCATTGATCCGCTGCCTCCTGCATGCCTCCTATTTGGGGATTGAGCCTGCAACCCGGGCCTGTGCCCTGACCAAGAGTCGACCCATGACATCCTGGTTCATGGGTCAACACTCAACCACTGAACTACATGGCCAAGCTCTTTGATATGCTTTAATCTGGAACATTTCTTTTGTGTCCTTGGCGGTTATAGAGTACAGGCCTGTGATTCTGTAGGATGTCCCTCAACCTGGATCCATCTGGTGTTTCCTTATATCTAGACCCATAACTTCTTGGTAGGAGTACTACACAAAAAATGAGTATGGTGCATTCTTTTCAGAGTGTGGCCTCAGGAGGCCCATGATGTCAGCCTACCCCACTATTGATACTAAACTTGATCACCTGGTCAAGGCGGTATCTGTCACTTTTCTTCACTATAAAGTCACCATTTTCACCTTTGTAATTAATGAGTATTTTCTTGGGAAATACTCTGAAACTAATATGCTGTTCTTCATCAAACCTCCACCTACCATGATAAGTAAAAGTAATGCATGATCCTGAATTTGGATTCTGGACTAGAAAGGAAAAGGTAACGTTGGGCAGTTGGTGAAATTTGAGCGGGGTCTGTGGGTTAGACAGCAGTGCTGTATCGATGTTAATTTCCGGATTGGGAGGGTGGCCCCAAGGTTGTAGAACAGTGCACTTGTTTTGAGAAAAACACAGTGAAATATTTAAGGTTGAAATAGCATCATGTCTACAATTTGTTCTCAGATTAATTAGAAAAGGAATGATAATGGGGTAAGGGAGAAGATGGTATATGTCAAGGCTTAGTATCCATTGATAAATACAGTATAAATCAACACACACTACTTTAACAATTGCCAAATGGTGTGATAATCTTTTTACTTCCATTATTCCATCTACTGTGAAGTTGGCATTCTGCTGTGAAGAAGAGCTTTCTCTTCTTACATTCATTTACATATGTATTTATTTATATCAGTAAGGATTCCTGTTTCAGTCAGCAGGTTGTAATACATTACCATCATTATTTATTTTATGCTCAAATTTGTCTCCGATTTGTCAGTGGGCATTTCTTTAAGATGGCTTCTGTGTCCTTTTGACATGTCTCCATCATATTTTGAGCACTTTCTTTTACTTCCTTGCACTACAGAATGATTTAGGCTCATCTTGTACTTTCCCTAGATAAGGGGTCGGAACCAAGGGAGGCCAGGCAGGAAGAATTCATTGCTGAGGTTACACCAAGGTCACACCAAATTCCCACCAGAGGCATCTACTGGTGAGGATTTCCCACTCCTCATGGGCTGCAGGTGCAGTAATGATAACTGGACTCTCCTGGATCTTGTTTTCACTCATTCAAGATTCAAAGTCCAGTTGGGAGCATTCCAGTTGGTTGGCTTAGGCTAAGTGCCTACCTCTGGGCTCTGAAGAGTGGGAGGGAGGATGAATGTCCTACAGCTGCCAGCCAGAAAGAGGGTAGAGCCTTAACTTGCTAATATTATCCACAGGACTGTGCAGAAATAGGAAGATTATTTGAACACTGGGTGACCAACACCCCCTTCCCCCCAATATCTACTTCATAGTTGGAGATCCGCAGCCTCCTACTAGAGATTGAGTCATAAGCTAAAGAAAAGGTCGGAAAGATTATGCACCAAACCATGCTGGTAAATGTTTAACACAAACTCCGGGGTGTGCGTCGGGGCCCTTATTTATAGTGTTCACCTATTTCTGTTGTGTAAATAACACTTCCACCATGGCCAACTTCAAATGTGAGTCAAGACAGAGCTGGGAGGAGATGTGCAGGAGGTCACCATTACATAGCAATTGCACCAGACAGATGCTATAGATGGAAACAACCTCAAGAGGTAATAGGAAAAGGCAGTAAAATAATTAGGAGGCGATGGGTTTTGCTTTAATTAATTAATTAATTTATTTTGTTAATCCTCACCCCAAAATATTTTTTTCCATTGATTTCCAAAAGGGAGGGAAGTAGGGAGGGAAGGAGAGAGAGAGAGAGAGAGATGACTTGGTTGCCTCCCTAACTCGCCCCAACCTGTAGGGATTGAACCTACAACCCAGGTATGTGCCCAGGGATCTGAGATCCTTCAGTTCTTGGACTGATACTCTAATGGTTAGCGTTCTCAACCTTCCTAATGCCGCGACCCTTTAATACAGTTCCTCATGTTGCAGTGACCCCCAACCATAAAATTATTTCCGTTGCTACTTCATAACTGTAATGTTGCTACTGTTATGAGTCGTAATGTAAATATCTGATATGCAGGATGTATTTTCATTATTCGTGACTCACAGGTTGAGAACCGCTACCACAGAGCCACACAGACCAGAGCTCACTTTGTTTTAATGAAATTTATTTAGCCCTGGTTGGTGTGGCTCAGTTGGTTAGAGTGTCATCTCATATACCAAATGGTGGTGGATTCAATTCCAGGACATGGCAGCTTATGGATGTTGCTCCCCCCACCCCCCTTCCCCTCTTTAAAATCAATTAAATAAATAAATTAAGTTTATTTAGTTGTGAATTTTTAATTTAAATTAAACCTGTAACAACTGAAATGCACAATTCTGGAAAATTCAGCAGTTGTCTCTCATGAGCCAGTGTGAGGTACCATACTATCCTGGCGTTTCTCTGTGATGGTGGGGAAGGCATTTTTACTCCTTTATTTTTTTAACTTTATATTATTTTTAAAAGGTAGGGTTAGGAGTGTTTAAAAAAACTCTATGTGTGTTTTTATGTTGTGTGTGTGTTTTTTAAATTTCAGAGAGAGGAAGGGAGAGGGAAAGAGGGATAGAAACATCAATGAGCATCATGGATCAGCTGCCTCCTGCATGCCCCCTACTGGGGATAGAGCCTGCAACCCTGGCATGTGCCCTGACTGGGAATCCAACCATGACCTCCTAGTATGGGTTGATGCTCAACCACTGAGACACACCAGCTAGGCTCTGTGTGTTTTTATTTTTTAAATTATTTTTTTTAATTTTAATGAACTTTTAATGATTTTAAAAATATTTTATGATTTTTTTTAGAGGGTGGAAGGGAGGGAGGTGGGGGAGAGAGAGAGAGAGAGAGAGAGAGAGAGAGAGAGAGAGAGAGAGAACATTGATGTGAGAGAGACATGGATTAGCCCACCAGGGCTAGGGATCAAAACCATAACCTCCTGGCTCATAGGTCGATGCTCAACCACTGAGCCACCTTTTCCAGTCCCAGGCGAGAAGGAGAAATGTCGGCTCTGTGTATTTTTAAATAAGAATTTTAATTTATTGTGTGTTTACCACCCAAACTCAGGTCTCCTCCTGTCACCATTTATCTCCCCTTTACTCTAAAAAGATATGGACCCAGAATTCTTTTTCAACAATCTTGCTATGCTGTAGTGCAGCGGTTTTCAACCTGTGGGTCATGATCCCTTTGGGGGTCGAACGACCCTTTCACAGGGGTCACCTAAGACCATCGGAAAACACATATATAATTACATATTGTTTTTGTGATTAATCACTGTGCTTTAATTATATTCAATTTGTAACAATGAAATTGGGGGTCACCACAACATGAGGAACTGTATTAAAGGGTCGCGACATTAGGAAGGTTCAGAACCACTGCTGTATAAAGTGAAGTCAACATGGAGAAAAGAAGAGCGAGATGATAGGAAGAGATGGGATCTCTCGACACCAAATGAATGCCTGGGTCAAGCCACATCCAAAGCCTGACCTCTTACGCCATTTTAGTTCCTTAAGGTAATAAATTTCCCCTTTTGCTGAAGTAATTTTAAGTCAGGTTTTCTAAAAGAATCTATATATATAAAAGGCTAATATGCAAAGTGTCTTCACGGGAGTTCAACCAGGAGACTGGGAGTTCTGTTGCTCACTATGATGTGCGCTGATCACCAGGGGGCATCGAGGAAGAAGGAAGGCCCTGGCCAGCAGCCGCTAGGGACCCTACCCAAGCACCAATTTTGTGCACTGGGCCTCTAGTATTGAATAATTTGCCGTAGCAGAGCTATGCTAACCTGGGTTCTCTAAAGCTAAAGGCAGGCATTTTTCTGGCTCCAGCCCAGCCTCTCTCTCTCTCTCTCTCTCTCTCTCTCTCTCTCTCTCTCTCAAGTTCTCCCAGTAAGTTCTCCGGTCCCCAGGAGACTCCTCATGTGTGGTCAGCAAGTCCATTCTCTGCCATTTCCTTCTCTCTCACCGGGCTCTCTGGGGTGAGGAGGGGCCCCCTTTTTCTGCAGAGGCAGAGAGTGGTAATCCTGTCTCAGCTGACCCAGCAAAAACAGTTGGGAGATATCCACTGTGGATGCTGCTATATCCTCCCCTTCTTAAGGCTCTGAAGGTCTGGGTCCAGGGAGCTGAGGTCGCTGGTGCCCCCTCCAAGGGCACGAGGGCGCTGCACCTGCTCCTTTTTCTTCTTAGCTCCACTTGAGGGGCACTTGTGCTGCGCCAGGCACAAGGCTGGGCATTTTACCCTCATTGTCATATGTAACTCTCATAGCCACCTGGGGATAATTACTGCATCTCCACTGAACAGATACGAAAACAGAAGCCCAGAAAGTTAAACGTCTGAGTCAGGGCGTCGGTTAGGAGGTGCCAGAACTGGTTTCCCAGCGCCGTGCCCCTTGACTTGTGGCCGTTAGGGAAGGGAGGATAGTTGGGAGGAAGCCTAACAAAGGAAAGCGACAAAGAGGGAATATTTGGGACTGTAGGAAGTCGAAAGGGTCTGCTGGGAAGCTGCTTACAGGTGAGATTAGACTGGAGATGCTTGCGCCCCGGGCGATCCACGTGGGGCCGGGATTTTCCGTGCGCAAGCAGCCAGGCGTGCCAGGTGGGGGCGGTGGGGGCGGGGCTTCCCGTGGCCCTCCCCTCGCCCAGGTGTGGCGCCCGCGACCCCGGCCGGAAGGGACTGTGCGCCCCCGCAGTGCTCCGGAGTGCGGGGGTCCGCGGGCAGACGGGCTGTCGGGCCAGGCTTGCTCGGGAGGGGCTGACCTAGGGTTGCGAGCGCGCCCCGGAACCGGGCCCCAACCGAAACGGGCCTTTTGGCGGGGGTGGAAGAGGAGGGGGCCCGCGGCCCTGGCCCGGGCCCAGGGTATCGTCCTTCTGGGGGCGGGAGTTTGGGAAACCGGCCGGCGGAACTTTTCCCACCGGGGCCCGGGGGGGGGGGGGGTCAAAGGGAAAAAAAACCGAAGGAAGCCCCGCGGGGGACCCGGGGGGGCCCGGGGGGGCCCCCCTGGACGGGGCCAACGGCCCCAACCCCCCCAGCATTTTTTTTTTGAACGGGCAACGCGCCCAGCGCCAGCATGTTCTCTCGAAACCACCGCCCCCTTGGAAGATGGGAGTTGCTCCGCCTTGGAGATGGAGTTCAAGCGCGGCCGCTTCCGACTCAGCCTCTTCAGCGACCCGCCCGAGGTGAGACCCCGCGCCCCCCCGCCCTCCGCCGCCCGAGCTCCGGGGCCAGCCGTGTGGCCCCCGCCCGCGCGCACGCCCGAGGGGCGGGGACGCCGCCGCTGCGTCCAAACCCGTGCTTGTTGACTTTTTAAAAAGCGTGTTTTTATTAATTTCAGGGAGGAAGGGGGGAGAGAGAGGAACATCAATGATGAGAGAGAATCATTGCTCTGCTGCCTCCCGCACGCTCTTGGGGAGCGAGCCTGCAACCCGGGCGTGTGCCCCTGACCGGAATGGAACCGGGACCCTTCAGTCCGCAGGCCGGCGCTCTGGCCACTGAGCCGAACCGGCTGGGGCTTGTTGGCTTTAAAAGTCGGGCGCAGACCCAGTGTCCGCACGTTCGTCGGACCTGTGCCACCCAGGCTCCCTGGCCCAGGTGGGATGATCTGCCTCTGTCGGGACGAGCTTCGGTTGGTCTCAATTTAAGGGGTCCCAGGCTCGACTCCCAAAATGTGTCTGGCATCTCCCGGGCATCCCCGGGCAAAGGGTGGTGGGCAGCTAGGCCCCAGCAGCTTGGACCTTCCCCCTGGGCGCCAGCCCCCTCTCCACCCTGTCTCCACGGTCAGCCCGGTTGGCCACTTCGCCCAAGCACTTCCCAGTCACTCCTCTGTGCGGCTGCAGGGCTGGGAGTGCGTGTGCATGTGTGTGTGTGTGTGTGTGTGTGTGTGTGGTCCCTCTGTAATGGTCAGGGACTATTTCCCACACCCAGACTATCAGCCTCCTTTCCTGGGCCTGAGAGGAGTTCAGTCTTTGGTCTAACAGTTTCCTCCGGGCCCAGCGCTCTCCACGATGCAAGGTCTGAACCCCACTTGTAACTCCCTAACGAGGTTCGGGAGGGGCTGCGCGGGGAGTGGGCACAGCAGGGGGCTGCCCAAGGTCAGCTGTCCTTCCCTGCTGGGCCTGGAAGAGTTAAGTGAGGGGCCTTACTCCCATCCCCCTCCCTCGGGGCCGGGATTCCAGGCCGGGCTCCTGCGGGCCACCCCCTTCGCCCGTCCCCCCCCTCCCCCCCAGCCTGCCCAGAACAAAGGCCCTTTCACACATGTTCCGGTGTCCCGGGCCTTCTCTGACTCAGAAGCTAGTGAACTTGGAGGAGAGGGCCCTCTTGTCGGGTCCCCCAAAAGTAACCCCGTCCTGGGCCAGCGTGGGAGAGTGAGGGGCGAGGCCCGGAGGCGGGGGTGGGGGGAGGTGGGGGGAGGGAGGGGCCTGTGCCCTGGGGCGGCCCCGGGAGAAGCCCGGCCTTAGGGTCTGGCGTGGAGGAGCGGGGCGGGAGCTGCCGGCCCGGCCCGGCCCCCCCTGGGGGTGTGTGGACTCCGTGGGTCTGGGGGTGGAGGGGGGGGGGGGGGGAAGAGCTGCAGCTGGCTGGGAATCGGGGCTGGTTTCCTGTCTGGAAGGGAAGGGGCCCGCAGAGGGGAGCGGGGGCAGCAGCAGCACGCAGGCACACCCCTGCCCTTCTCCCTCCCTCTTCTCCCTTCTGCTGGAAAAGCGAGGTAATTGTGAGCCTAGGGTGGGTCGGGCTGGACGGGGGCCCCCAAGTTGGAAGAAGTGGCCCTGGGGGATGGGCCGCATTTACCCCTTTGTCCCACTGCCTGGCTCACTCTCCCAAGTCCTCACCTCCATTCCTCTTCAGAAAGTTCCAAGCTCCTGACAAACGCCAGGACTCCGTAGAACCTACAGGAGGCGTCGCCTCCCTGCCCCCTTCCAGCTGTGCCTGCCCCTCAGGCCCTCCTGGCACACAGATTCTCTGTCCACCCGCCAGGGATGTGGGCGGGGGCTGGGGAGGGACCAGAGTCGGAATGAAAGGGCCTTTTTCTTCCACAGCTGGGAGAACAGCTGCCACCAAAGCAAGACTGGACACTCTGTGCCCAGAGTCCCCTCTGCAGCTGGCCTCCCCTCCTGGGACCCCACTTATCCTCACCTTACTTTCTTTTCCTTTCATGCCTGGCTCCCGCCAGGGCCCTGCAACAGCGGTAGGCAAAGGAAGTTTGTCACAGCAGCCAGAGGGGGCTGACAGGAGTGCAGAGGGGCAGAGTACCCTCTGCCCAAGAGCTGCCCACCTCTTTCAAGACCCAGGGGAGCAGTGGGAGGAGGAATTGTGGGGCAACGTGGTGCCGGCCCGCCCCTTCCCTCTGGAGGGGTTGACGAGGGAAGGGGCACTAGGGGGCACAGAGATGCAGGACAGATTGCACATCCTGGAGGACCTGAATATGCTCTACATTCGGCAGATGGCGCTCAGCCTGGAGGTAATGACCCCCACCCCCACCCCCAGTGCACCTCTTTGGCAAGCATCCCAGCCCGTTTCTGCCCTGCCCAACCCTCCTGGGGCTGAGTCGGGAGGGCAGGCCTGCTCAAAGTGGGAGAGGGACAGGTGGTTCTGTATGCCCTGCCTTGGGTGCTGTGTGGATCAGGCTCAGTATTGCCAATCAGGGCGTTCTATTGACAACAGGGTCTTGTCTTCACACCTACGTATGGAAGCTCTGTGGGTGGGGGTAGATGGGAAGAAAAGGAGTTCAGTGTGAGAGAGGTTTGCAGGAAGGATATGGCCTTCCTGGAGAAGGGGAAGGGGCCCTGGGGCAGGATGTAAAGATTTTGCTGACCCTGGAGATGGCAGGGAGCTATTTATTCATATAGTTATTCTTAAACACGTTTATTGAACACCTACTATATGTCAAGTTCCTTTCTAGATCATGGTATATACTTAAGTGAATCAGACAGGAAAGGTCCATTCTGCTGGGGAACAGACAATAAACATGCAAACACATAATCTCACAGTGAAATCATGATGAAAATGGAGATATAAACAACGTGCGGTATAGTGAGGGTAGCATTAGATGTAGAGGTCAGGGAAGGCCTCCGTGAGGAGACCCTTGAGCTGAGACCAGGGGGATGTGAAGATATGTGAAGAATGAAGGAAGAGCTTTCTAGACAGAGGGCAAAGCAAGCGCAAAGGCCCTTAAATGGGGATGAGTTCCAGTTCCAGTGTGGCTGGAACATAGTAGTTGGGGTTGAGCTCGTGGGCAGGGGCCAGATTAAGCAGGGCCTTGAAGGCCATGCCAAGGCACTTAGATTTTACTCTCACTGTGATGTTGGCCCATGGAAGGGTTTTAAGCAGAGGGATGACTCATCTAATGTTTTAAAGTGATGGCCGCTGAGAGTAGGCTAGGCTGGGGTGGGGGTAGAAGAGAGGAAGGTTGGAAGTAGGGTAGCAGAAGACCACCAGAAAAAAGGTGGTTACAGCCTCAGGGTAGTGAACCTGATGGTGTGGATGAAAGTGCTCGTGGTGGAGACAAGAAGGGGGTGGACTTCAAATGATGGCAGTAGATCTGACAGGGCTTGCTGATGGATTGGACGTGAGGGGTGAGGCAAAGAGAGGACTCGAGGATGATTCCTAGGCTGTGGCTAAGCAACTGGGCAGTGTGGCAGTTGACTGGAATGAGGAAGAGGGAGGAATCTGTGCACATGACCACCTGGACCAGGCAGGGGTTTTCTGCTGAGGAAGGTCAGAGGCAGGACTAAAGAGTCATGATCAGAAATGGCAATTTATTTCATGTCACCTCTCTTGGCCCCACCCCCACTCCCTGGAGCAGAGTAGACATTACCTGTCAGTCATAGCACTCTGTTTTTTTCTTTTCTTTTTTTAGTATATTTTTATTGATTTCAGAGAGGAAGGGAGAGAGAGAGACAGAAACATCAATGATGAGAAAGAATCATTGATTGGCTGCCTCCTGCACAACCTCTACTGGTGATTGAGCCCATAACCTGGGCATATGCCCTGATTGGAATTGAACCATGACCTCCAGGTTCATAGGTCAATGCTCAACCATTGAGCCATACCAGCCAGGTAATCATGGCCTAGGAATCTTTCTCAGCACAACCTTAGCATAAATTATGCAGGTTGCTTCCTTCATAAGGGCACCAGGCAGAGTTAAGAGTCCTGACCTGGTTTGGGGCTGCATCAGGAGGGGACACCTTTACCTAATTTGTTCACCTGGAGAAGGTCACCTTTTTCTCATATGCAGAAAGTTACCCCATGAGCCCACTGAGATTTTGACACTACGTAGTGTCCTGTCTTGGCACGGGAAATAAACCTGTTTGTCATCCCTGGTCCTCTGCAATGTCCATGTTTCTAGTTACATGTGGCTATTTAAAATTATAATTTAATTAAAATGAAATAAAAGATTTAGTTCCTTAATAGCTTTAGCCACATTTCAAGTGCTAGATGACTATTGAATATTTCCATCATTGCAGGAGATTTTATTGCTCAGAGCTGGTCTAGATGTTGAAATGTTTAAATTCTGACCTCCCCTTACCCCCACCATGTAGTTTTTCTTCATGGATAGTGCTGGCCTTGCTGGCCTTGCTGGCCTCCTCTGCTCCACCATGTGACGTCTGCCCACGTTCTGGAACAGAGGAGGAGGCTTAGGTTTCACTTTTGCCACTTCTCCTTCAGCCTGTGCTGTGCTCTTTCTCCATGAAACTCAGCAGTACCCCCACCAAGGGAGACCCATTGTGTTTTTTGTTTGTTTATTTGTTTTTGATGTATTTTCTCTTATGATTTTCTTTCTTTTTTAAAAAAATATATATTTTTATTGATTTCAGAAAGGAAGAGAGGGAGAGAGAGATAGAAATATTAATGATGAGAGAGAATCACTGGCTGCCTCCTGGGCATGTTCCCTGACCGGGAATTGAACCATGACCGTGATCTCCTGGTTCATAGGTTGACTCTCAACCACTGAGCTACACCAGCCAGGGATTGGCAAGAGAGGTAGTCATGGCAGAATAAATCCAAGATAATTTTCTGGAAGAGGTAATGTAAGCTGCAAGTAAAGGGGAGGTGAGAGAAAGGCGGTCTTCATGTCTTCAGACATGTGCTGAGCCCACCCTGGTTGGTGTGGCTCAGTTGATTGAGTGTCCTCCAGAGCATGAGGAGGTTGCTGGTTCCATTCACAGCGAGGGCACATGCCCCCTGCATCTGGATCCCTGTAGGGGATGTGAGGAGGCAGCCTATTGAAGCACATCCATGTTTCTCTCTCTCTCGCTTCCTCTCTCTCTCAAAATCAATTAAAAAATATACTTAAAAATATGTGTTGGCCCCAGGTAGAGGTTAAACTTTCCCATTTAATCCTCAAGCAATGCGAAGAAGGGGGTGGAATAACCCCTGTTTACAAACCGGGGCTGTAGAGGTTACGTTCTCATAGCTAGTCACGTTCCTGAGTGATGATCTGAACTGAGCCCTGGTGGAGATTCTGAAGGGAACAGAAGGTGAAGCAGAGCAGGAAGTCAGGGACAGAGGGGGGAGGGGACAGGAAAGGCTGTCCCTGGAGGCCTACTGTGTGTTGGAGCTTCTGCTCATTACTCATCCTCCTTCACCCCTTGGGGCCTGACCCAGGTCCAGTTGACATCCATCTCTGAGCTCTTTCTCTGGAGAGTCCGGTGAAAATGCTGCCTCCCTGGGGAGAGGGGGTGTGTGGGTGGGGAGGGGGCGACAAAAAGCCATCCCTGGGGTGGGTGGGGAGGTGGGCCCAAGCCCAGGGATCTAGAAACTGCGCCAGGATTCCTGAGATGCTCTGTCCAGAGGTGGGAGCCGGGACATCTAGGCCGTGGGAAGTTGGATTTAGGGCTGGAGGGCGGTGGGCAGACCGCAGCAGGGGTGTCTGGGTCCTTAGGGTCATCTGGGCTGGGCCCAGGGACTTCTGCGGCTGGTTACTCCAATTTACACCCTATACTCTCCCCGCCCCCTCCCCAGGCCAGGGGTCACCTTGGAGGGCAGCTGCACCGCCAGGGGCCTCCTGCAGCTCTAGCGAGTGCTGTGGCCCTAAGCCCTTTCCAGGACAAGGGGGCGCTCTCAGAGGTTCCGTACTCCGGACTGGCTCTCCGTGGTCCCGCCACTGGGAGCCCGGGAGCCCAGAGTCTAGCCCGGGAGCCCCTCAGCCGCTCTCGCGGAGGTTGGGAGCTGATGTCACCGGTGCCCTGAGCGCCGCGGGCGGGGCCTCTGAGTGGGCACCCAGACGCCAGACGGTGCAGCCGGCTCCAGACCAGCGCGCTGCCTGTGGCTGCGTGGCAGGCGCAATGGCCCGGGCTAGGGAAGGATCCGTGAGTGCTGGGGCTGGGCTGCCCGCCAGGAGGGGCCTTGAGGATGCCTCCCCGCTGTTCCTCCCCCCTCCCCCCTCCCATTTGGGGTGTTTGTGGAAGAAGCTGGATGCAGAATGGGATGGGGGTTGGCAAGCGGGGAAGCTTAGCAGAGGTGGACCATGGTGCAGACAGACCTAGTGGGGTTTGGGGGAGCTGTGTAGTCTCGGAGAGCTTCTGGGTGGAAGAGGCTTTGGGACCGGGTTGGCTTATTTCTGATGGGTCAGGAAGGGAAACATGGATAGTGCTGAGGTAAGGGGTGATGAGAGGCTGGCCTTGCACAGCGGCCCAGGGTATAGTGAAGGAAGAATTTGCAGGGAGGCCAGACAAGGCTTTTGGAAGCAGGAAGTTGGGGTATTCACGTCTTGGAGACTCGAAGGCTGGAGCCACCAGGGACAGAAGCAAGAGCACAGGGTGTGGAAGAGGCCTGGTGTGAGGGAGAAGGCAGGTTTGGGGGGGTCACATTTCACCTGTCTTCCAACCCAGTGCGGCCGTCAGCTTGCCTCCTGAACTGACTGACTATACTTGCTCTGGGGTTGGTCTGCCACCTTCTCCTGAAACCTTCCCATCACTTAGCCAGAAGCAGACAGGGTCTATTTTCTGTGAGCATGTTTATGCCATGACATAGCACTTACGGAGCAGCCATTAATGTCTGCATCTCTCACCTCCCAGCTGGATTTTAAATGGAGCCTTGGACAGCACAGGGACACCCCAGCGTTTGTTGGGTGACTGCTCCTGCTGCAGAAGTAGCATCACTAAGTCTGCATCCCCACCATTCACTGTACCATGTGCTGGGCACTGTGCTGGTGCTCTACCTTCCTGTCTCACTGACTCCCCACAACCCCGGGTGGAGGGAACGGTTTCCATCCTCATTTTACAGATGGGGAAACCAAGTCTCAGGGAGGTTAATTAAATTGCCCAGAGCTTTCTCACTAAGTTTCTTCCCAGCTTCTTAAGACTGGCAGGGCTGTGACTCAGACTCGGGGTTCTTGTGTCAAACTGGTGCTCCCCTCCTCTGCTCCGTGCCAAGACCTCCAGGGCTCCTTTCTGAGGGAAGAGGGTTTCCTGAGAATCCTGGTGCCTCGCCCAGTGCCCCCAATCTGGCCCTATGCACAGCCTGCTCAGCCCCTCACTCCTGACCTCCTGCTCCACCTGCCTTCCCATCCCCATTCCTTGCCTCTGTCCTCACCGTCTCAGAGTGCCAGCAGGTGGCAGAACCCCTAATTTGGGGTGTGTATGGGGTGAGCTCCGTAGGTGGTATGCTCCTTCTCCACTGGTCCCTTGCCAAGTAGATGATCCCCTCCCCCATAACTTGAGTCTTTGGGGTAACCCAGGATGGCCTTTATTGTCTGTGTCCATTCCCTTTAGTTGGTGGTTCTCAGCCCAAGCTGCACCTTAAAATCACTGGGGGGAATTGTCAAAAAAATGTACTTGCCCCACTCTTAAAAGGTTCTTATTCTGCAAGTCTGGTACTTTCTTTATTTTTAAGATTTAATTTTTTAAAAAGGCAACAATTTCCAATAGCATAGTAGTAAAGAAGGGTGCATTTAAATAAAGTATCATAAACCTGTTTTCCATTCCTGGCTCCCAGCCCTGCAACCACTACTATTTTATGCATATCTATGTCAATGCATGTATATTTAGTACACAAATGGTAGCATGCTATAATATTGTTCTACTTTCTCACTTCATATACAGGGTGTCCCCAAAAAATGTACACACATTTTAATAGCTGATAGCTCAATTTTGAAAATGAAATGTATTTTAAGAAACACTGCCTTTATTATTATTCAAAGCGTGTGTACACACTTTTTGGGGACAATCCTATATTTTGAAGATTGTTTCATTTATCTGCACACTTTTTTTTTTTATCTGCGCACTCTTCTGGACATTGGCTACCAGCTACTGGTAGGGATGTGCTGTAACTTATTTATTTTTACCTATCCATTTTTTAATTTGTCAATTACTGTTGACATTCAATATTACTTTATATTTTATATGTACAGCATAGTGATTAGGCATTTATATAATTATGAAGTACTCCCCTCCCACCTCGATAAGTCTAGTATGCTATAACTTATTTAACCAATGCCCTGTTGAGGACTTTTAAAATATATATATATATATTATTGATTTTTACAGAGAGGAAGGGAGAGAGATAGTTAGAAACATCGATGAGAGAGAAACATCGATCAGCTGCCTCCTGCACACCTCCTACTGGGGATGTGCCCGCAACCAAGGTACATGCCCTTGACTGGAATCAAACTTGAGACCTTTCAGTCCGCAGGCCGATGCTCTATCCACTGAGTCAAACTGGTTAGGGCCCTGTTGAGGGCTTTTAATCTTGGTGTTTTTTTGTTTTTTTTAAAATACATATTATTGATTTTTTACAGAGAGGAAGGGAGAGAGATAGAGAGTTAGAAACATCGATGAGAGAGAAACATCGATCAGCCGCCTCCTGCACATCTACTGGGGATGTGCCCGCAACCCAGGTACATGGCCTTGACCGGAATCGAACCCGGGACCCTTCAGTCCGCAGGTCGACGCTCCATCCACTGAGCCAAACCGGTTTCGGCAAATCTTGGTGTTTTAAAACAATGCTGCAATGGATATGACTTTGCCCACATGTATAACGATAAACTCCTAGATATTGGATAGCTGGATCAAATGACGTGAGTTTGTAGTTTTCATAGATTTTTCCAGCTGTACTCAAAAGATGCTGAAGAAATGTCTACTCCCCCCTTCAAAGGCATGAGGGCACCTGTGTTTTTACAAAGCTGCTCTGATTGTTCTTGGACAGCTGAGGTTGAGGTTCAACCCTTGCCCATGAGGAACCTGAAACATAACTTTGTCAGTTTCTCCTGGGCCCAACCTCCACTTGGGGACTAGAGGGTGCTTCTGCCTGTTCCCTGACTGACATGTCCTCATCCTTCTCCCCACTCCTGCTAGGACACAGAGTTGCAGAGAAAGCTGGACCACGAGATCCGGATGAGGGAAGGGGCCTGCAAGCTGCTGGCAGCCTGTTCCCAGCGTGAGCAGACTCTGGAGGCCACCAAGAGCCTGCTGGTGTGCAACAGCCGCATCCTCAGCTACATGGGCGAGCTGCAGCGGCGCAAGGAGGCGCAGGTGCTGGGGAAGACCGGCCGGCGGTGAGCACAGGGAGCGCGGCCTCCTGAGGGTAGTGGTACAGCATGTGTGTATATGGAGTGTGGACTCCCTGAAGCTGACCTCTTCATGTCAGGCCTGCAAGACACCTTGATGTTTCACCACTGCAACGAGCTGCCCAGAGGTGCACTAGGGCGAAGCTGGGGCTGGACTCAGGAAAGCCAGGGTTTTTGGTGAGAGGGTGGCAGTCTGCGGGGTAGTAATGCAGAAACACTAATTTGCTAAGCCCTGTCTGTGATCTGATGAGGTTGGCTGGCAGGCTGGCTTCTGGAAAGCCTATTTTCTCAGTCAGCTCACCAGGCCATTTGCTGAATGGCCAATTTACCACAACCTGATGATAGTTTATTGTACCTGGGGTTCACCATCAGAGGCAGAGATTGGGAAAGGAAATAATAAAAAGTCATTTAGGGGAAGCCTATCCCTTCACATAAATAAGATTGTGCATTCCAGAGGGGCTTGGCTTCTTTCTGGATGTGAAACACAAGCTATGCAAACATTGGACTCTGCTGATCTGAGAAATCTGTAGTGAAATGGTTGAGGTTATGCTCTAGTAAAACTAAAATGTTTGAGAAAATATTTGGCAAGTTGATCATTCCAAGAATTGGCCATTTTTTGTAAACTGGTCATTTGTAAAATTGGCTTCTGGCAAAGTAATTTGCTTGACCCCACAAGGGCGAGTGGGAGAAGGCCCAGCTCAGCCATGAAGGCTGACGCAGGAGAGGTTGCCAGGAGCCTCCAGAGCTCACCCAGGAAGCCACAGGGAGGGCAGAAAACCCAGTCTGCGCCTGTCCCATAAAGCTAAAGGAGGGGCAAGCAGGCAGGGGTCCGCTCCTACTACGAGTTTGCTGTCTCCCGAGAGGCAGCCATCACTAGTCTCTGCCCTGCTCACGGGGCCTAGTGTGACTTGAGTACACCCGAGTCCCTGACAGCTAACACGTCAACATGAGTGCCACATGGCTTAGCTTAAGGCCTGACTAAGTCACTGATTAGTTACATCACTGGCAGTATGAATTCGCATGGATAACACTCATGGCCTTCGTCACCTTAGGGGGACATCCTCAGTGAGTCCTGATGATGGGCGGGGAGGTGAGAAAGGCCGGGTGTCAGGGACCCTACAGTGGGGCACAGGGAAGGCACAGCCAGGAGGGTAAAGGAGAACTCAAAGCTGAGGGGAAGGAGAGAGGTTTGTGGTAAACAGGACACAAATGTTCCCTACTTGGGTTTTTTCCTTCCATAAAAAACTGCTCAGCTTGATTTCTCAACTGACCCAGTGCCCTCCTATATCTAAGAAAGATGGGATGAGATGGTGGAGATGACGAGCCGACCTCATTGTGTCCCCAGCACCCCCCAGGGTTCAGTCGACAACTCAGGCCCTCAGCCCTGCAATGTCGGCCTGGCTGGGGCTGCCCGGCTGGGCGTGGTGGGTGGTCCTAGAGCCCTTGGGAACCAGAGCCAGTGGGGTAGTGTGTGAAGGCCAGACTGGGACATTGTGATTTGCCCACAGGCCTTCTGGCGGCGGGCTGCTGGCTGAGCGCTCCCCCTGCCGTGGCCGCGTCTGCATCTCTGGTAAGAAGCACAACTACCTCAGCCCTGGCGCTCCCTGCCCAGCCACGAGATCTCCTGCCCCATCTCAACATCTGTTCCTACCCCTCTGCCCCTTAGAACTCCGGATTCCACTCATGTGGAAGGACACAGAGTATTTCAAGAACAAAGGCGGTGAGTGTCACACAGACTGGGACACAGGGGAGTGGCCCTGAGGTTGAGAGCTCCTGTGGGGCACTTTTCTCCAAACGGGTTTTCCTCTCTGTCCCCAGATCTGCACCGCTGGGCTGTGTTCCTGCTGTTGCAGCTGGGGGAGGACATTCAGGACACAGAGATGATCCTGGTGGACAGGACCCTCACGGACATCTCCTTTCAGAACCACCTGCTCTTGTGAGTACCTCATCTGTGTGGCTCTCCTCTCTCCACTCTGCCCAGTGCTCTGGTGAGGTAGCTACAGGGGAGGGGAGGAGAGGGAGGAAGGGAGATGGGCTTTCCCAGTGGAGCTGTCCTGAACTCATACCACATCCATCCTTCCCCCATCCCTCCCTCGTGCCTCCCTGGACTTCCCCAGGACCATCCTCCTCTCTTCTCCCCACATTCCTGCAGCACCGAGGCAGGGCCAGACTTCAAGCTGCGGCTGGAGCTGTATGGGGCCTGCTTGGAAGAGGAGGGGGCCCTGGCTGGTGCCCCCAAGAGGCTTGCCACCAAACTCAGCAGCTCCCTGGGTCGCTCCTCTGGGAGGCGTGTCAGGGCATCGCTGGAGAGTGCTGGGGGTTCAGCGAGCAGTCCCGTCCTGCTCCCCACCCCGGCTGTGAGGTAAGGCCATGCATTCCCCCACTGCCCTCACATGTCTATCCTGGCCACAGGTGACCTCTGAGCTTGCAGAACCTACTTTGCACTGCAGCCAGGATGTAGACAGACACATGGGAGGCACTCAGAGCTAGACCCAAGCCAACTGATAACCAACAGGAGTGCAGGGAGAGCTAGGCTCTGGGTCTTCACTTTTTTTTTGCAGCAGCAGCAGAGGCATTCATGTGGATAGAACAGAGTGCCCTGTTGGAGGAGGGTGGCCCGCTCTGTGGTGGTGTCTCCAGGAGTCTGGAAGCACCTGTGGAATCCTGGGCCCCTGAGGAGCAATGTGAGAACATCAGAGTAATGCACAGAATGCTGATTTTGGAGACATACCCGGGTTCAAACTCCAGCTCCACCACCTACCTATGGGCTATAGATTATGGGCACATTTTTGAACCTCTATGCCTCAAGCTGCCTCATCTATTAACTAAAGAATGCCACCCACCTCCCGGGCTGTGGTGGGAATACAGGAGGACAGCATATGTAAAAAGCACAGGACCTGGCGCTCAGCAGGAGCGCAGTGAATGTTCCCCACTCCCGCGGGGAAGGCAAGCTGGTTTTCTGTGTGGCTCTCTGAACAACGGGGCAGAGCTGCTCAGCACTATAGCTCCTGCCGTCTAACGTGGCCCTCACGTTCTCACCCGGCTGAGGCCCACTTCTCTGCCTGTCCCGCAGTGGTCCTCGTTACCACCTCCTGGCTCACACCACGCTCACCCTGGCAGCAGTGCAAGATGGGTTCCGCACACATGACCTCACTCTCGCCAGCCATGGTGAGTTTGTGTGGGGGGAGCACGCTGGATGGTAGGAAGAGGGGCCGTTGGATGACCCCCTTCTCATTCTCCACCCGCTCTCTGCACTTCCTCTCGCCCAGAGGAGCACCCTGCCTGGCTGCCCCTTTATGGCAGCGTGTGTTGCCGCCTGGTGGCTCAGCCTCTCTGCATGACGCAGCCGACTGCCAGTGGCTCCCTCAGGGTGCAGGTGAGGGCCCCTGAGGAGTGGAAGGGAGCACGGAGAAGGCAGCGGAGAGCTGGGTCACCTGGGAATTAGAACTGAAAAACCAAGGTCTGGGTGGAAGGAGGGGATGGCAAGACAGGAGGGGGCACAGAAAGGGGCAGATTCTTGATGGAGGGCTGGGAAGAGGGTGTTGGGAGGTGTGATTCCCCAGGAAACCTTGAGTATCTATGCAGCAAGCTGGGGAGCGGCAGGACTGGGCACGAGTGCACGGAGTCCTGAAAGGCACGAACCTCTTCTGTTACCGGCAACCTGAGGACACAGACACTGGGAAAGAGCCGCTGTTTACTATTGCGATCAACAAGGTGATGGGTCCCCTGATGGTCAATCCACCAGGTGCCTGGGCCTGGAGCCTCCCCTTCAGGTCCCACCAGGGTGGGTGCAGACCTTAGAGAGATCAAAGTCTTCTGGGCCTCACTGCACCACCCAACTCCAGGGCCAGGAATGATGAGGGGACCATTCTCCCTGACCAGCGTCACTGGAAAAGGGTTGTCCCTTCTAGTTTCCAGCCTCAGCCAATTCTCAGAGAGGGTTCTATAACCAGTCTAGGGTTTTTCATCCACCTTCCATCTTCCCCCTCAGATTCGCATTTGCATCTACTCCATCCTTTCCTGGTTTCCTCTCCCAGGCCAAGTTCAGTGCCCCCTCTGTTCACCAGCCCTTTTGTTAGCTTTCCTGCTGACTTTTATGGAGGAAGTAGTGAGGGACATTAGGCCTCAGCATGCCTGCCAGCCTCTGTGCCTTCCCCTGCCCACCCTTTTCCTGTCTCTGTGTGCCTCTATCCCTGACTAAAGGCCATCTGTCTCATCCCCAATCCTTTCCGGCCATTCCTTCCCACTCAGCTCAGTAGGAGGCAAATGACAGGGCTTGGGGAACGCCCCACAAGCTCCTCTTTCTTTCTTTTTTTAACATATTTATTGATTTCAGAGAGGAAGTGAGAAACACCAATGATGAGAGAGAATCATTGATCAGCTGCCTCCTGCACACCCGCTACTGGGGATCAAGCCCGCATGTACCCTTGACCGGAATTGAATCCGGGACCCTTCAGTCTGCGGGCCTAGGCTCTATCCACTGAGCCAAACCGGTTAGGGCACGCTCCTCTTTCTAAGGCAGGATGATCAAGCCCGCCTGAAGTCACTGCTGACCTCTGTAACAACGTGGAGTTCGAAGCGGACGCCTTTTTTCTCCTGCAGGATACTCGAGTCCAGGCAGGGGAACTGGACCAGACCACAGGCCGGCCCTTCACTCTGAGCATTAGTAACCAATATGGGGAGGACAAGGTGACACACACCCTTCAGACAGAGAGTCGGGGAGACCTGCAGAGCTGGATGGAGGCTCTGTGGCAGCTTTTCTTCGACATGAGTAAGACCAGGGGCTGGATTGAACTTTTGGGAGGAACTGGCATTTGTGATTTCTTACTGTAGGCCTCTCTTTCAAGAATACGTGGAAGGAAATGTAGCAGGGGAGAGGGTAGCCTGGCCCTCAGTCCTCTCCCTCTCCACCCCCAATCAGTGTTCTCCCTTCAG
Source organism: Myotis lucifugus (assembly GCF_000147115.1). NCBI lineage: Eukaryota > Metazoa > Chordata > Mammalia > Chiroptera > Vespertilionidae > Myotis > Myotis lucifugus. The sequence goes on along the minus strand of NW_005871234.1, from coordinate 2,331,032 downwards.
GCCAGTGGAAGCAGTGCTGTGATGAAATCATGAAAATTGAAACCCCGGCTCCCCGGAAACCACCCCAAGCACTGGCCAAGCAGAGGTCCTTGTACCATGAGATGGGTGAGTGCAAGTATACTCCGGGAAGCTGAGGGGAAGTGGGGCTGGAGGCGTCAAGGGAACCCAGACCATGGAAAGAGACAGAAGGCACACTCTGGGCGGAGGCAGAGCCCTGGGACTCGGGTCCCACCGAGTCCTGTTGTGTCCCTTTCTTTCCTCTGACCTTCTCAGAACCACTCCCACCAAAGTTCAAAACAAAATCCCAAAGAACCAGATTCATTTCATGGATTTCCTTCCTAATTTCTTCTTTTTTGTTTCCCTTTCTGCATGCGGATTCCTCTCTTTTCCTCTGACCTTTACTTGCCTGGCACTGCTTTCATTTTCCTTCTCTCTCTTGATGTCTTCACCCACATCCCCACTCCCAATCTGTGTCCACCCTGCCTGCTGTATCCCATAGTCTTATCAGAGCCTGGGGCTCCAGGGGGCCCAGGTGAGGGGCTGCTCCTGCAGGATAATGCAGTCTCGGCTGAGATCCGGGCTTTGCTTTCCTCCTATTACAGTGACAGGTGATGGTCAGGGCTGGGTAGACCTGGGGCCTAAGCTCTGACTAGCCCCCTCCCCTCAACCCCTTCCTGGTGCCACAGCTATTGAGCCTCTGGATGACATCGCAGCAGTGACAGACATCCTGGCCCAGCGGGAGGGCGTGAGGCTGGAGACGACCCCACCCTGGCTAGCCATGTTTGCAGACCAGCCTGCCCTGCCTCGCCCCTGCTCGCCTGCCTCAGTGGCCCCAGCTCGGACCCACCCCCTGCCCTGGGGGCGCCCCAGAACATTCTCCCTGGACGCTGTGCCCCCAGACCACCCCTCCGAGGCTCCCCGCTTGGTTGCCCCTCTCCCCCCGCACCGATCCCCACGTTCTAGAAGCCTCTGCCGCAAAGGCTCGCCCCGCACTTGGCTCCAGTCACCAGTGTGAGGAAGGTGCTGGCAACAGGATCTGGCCAGGAGAGGAGAGGACCTGTGCGCCCGGGCTCTGGAGACGGTGCTGTCTGCAGCAGGTTGGCCAGTGGCCTCCCTTCCTCAGCTGGACTGGGGGTAGGTGGGGGATGGGGAGCCGAAGCCCCTCTTAAGCTATGGTTGTCATGGTGCTGAGGGACTCATTCCCGGGGCTGGCTGGGACCCCCCTGAACCCTTCCTGGGAGAAAACTGGAACCAACCCTGCCCTACCTCCTGCACTAACCAGCTTTGAGGATGGCACTGGAGAGCGCTGGGAGGGAGCACACCTTCCCTGTGACTCCTTCACCAACCATTAAAGTTATTTAACAGCAGCCGGCGCCTGGCTCTTGACATCAGGTTGCCTCTCTGCTTGGCCTGGACCTGCCCCTCCCCTCTCCCCTGGAGCTTAGTTCGCCGGCCGTGAAAGATGACTTGGACCTGAGTAATTAGACACGGGCTGGGTGGAGGAGGCACTTTATAAACACCACAGGGAGGAAGGAGGGCTTTTCTGTTCTCACTCACTGCTGAACCTCAGGATTTCAGCGAGGTCGTAGCCAGTCACAGCAAAGGAGCTGCCTGAGGGGTCACAGAATCGGGCGCCACACACCTGAGTGTCGGGCACACACTCTCCGTGACAGTGTTCCACCTGGGGGAGAGAGGGCTGCTCAGGGCCTGCCGCCCCATGCTGGCCCTCCGCCCCCCTCTCCACACCCACCTCGGTGCAGCCACTCTCTGTGCGTTTGCTCAGCTTCCAGATGTGTACAAAGGTGTCCTCGGCTGCAGAGAGTAGCTGTTAAGAAAAGGCAGGGAGGATGAGTGGGAGTCGGAAGGTGCTGACGAAATGGTCCAGGTTGGAGTGCTTCACCAAGCGGCAAAGACGAGCCTGTGGAGTTCCTCTCAGCATCCCCCCACCAGGAACCAGGGTGTGCAGGGGTGGAGGAGACTGACCTTGCCCACCTCCGGAGCCAGGTCCAGGGCACAGATGGCCCGGGCGTGGGCGTTGATCTGGACGTGCAGAGCTCCTGTACTGGTCTCGTACAGACGCACTTGCCCGTTCCCGTAGCCCGCTGCTGCGATCCCCTTCCACAGCTGCACGGAAGTGCATGGGACCCTGCAAGGGCAATGCCCCACTTGGATTTCCCCACGCCCAAGCCCACTCCCCACCCTGCAGCTGCTTCAGGAAGTCCTCAGCCCCTTCGCCTCACCTACCCAAATCCGGGAATTCGGGTCAGTAATTTGAATTCAGGGCCCGACCGCCAGACACAAAGCAAGCCTGAGTCGTCTGCTGTCACGACGTCAGCCATGCAGTCCTGAGGGGAAAGGCAGGGTCAGCCCTTCCCTCTCTCCCCTGCTGGGTCCTGTGTACAGGGAAGGGAGGCAGTATATGCATCTTGGCCTCTTGGGAAAAGGAAGATACGGAGCCCTCACAGGCTGGAAGCAGGGTTCCCCCAGGAAGCATAAAATGCTTTCCTTGCACCCCTCACAGTCCCCCTCCTGCCCCCCCTCCCCGCCCCCCCTCCCCACGTTAGGAGGGAGTATATCACTGCACTCAGCGGGTGGATGATGAGACTGAGGCCATAGTGTTATGACCTGGAGGTCTTACAGTAAGCCAGTCATAACTAGGCTCGGCCTCGACTCCCAGCCCTAGGCAGCCAACGTAGCCCATGGGCCCGGCTCTGGGCCAGATTCAGTAGAGAATATGAATTAGAAGATACAAACCCCATTCTCAAGAGGTCTGCAATTCAAGAGTTTTCGTAGAAGACAGTACCAATTCAGGGGTCAGCTAAGGGAGATCAGTGAGAGCTGGAACAGGGGGCAGACTTCCTGGAGAGGGTGGTGCTGGAAGGAAGCTGTGCATGTCAGAGCTGGCAAGCATCTTAGAAGCCATCTGTCCCAACTCCTCGATGCACATGAGCATGAGAAGTGTTAGTGGACTACTGAAATGCCATGTGAAATATCTCTGGCTTCGTCACTGGACCTGAGGTGCTGAAGCCTAGGAAAGGGCAGCAGTTTGCCCAAAGTCATCCAGCTGCTTAGTGGCAGAGCCAAGACTTGCATTCAGGTCTCCGGCCTCCCAAGGTGGGGAAGGACCCCAGGCTCACGGGAATGAGAAGGGGCTTTCACTCACCTGTTCCTGGGCAGGCTCGCTGGCGATGTCTGTGACTGATGTCGGATGCCCCGCCAGCTCTTCACTCAGTACGATGTTGGGACCTTTGGCTGGTATGTCAAATACCAGTACCCGGCCTGACCACATTCCTACAAAAGCAGTGTGTCCTAGTCCTCCTGCTTCTCCAGCCACCACACTCAGAACTCCCTCCGTCCCAGAGCCTTAGTAACAAACCCATCTCTCACTGCCCCAACAGTCCTGCCCCTCCATGACTACCCTTATTCTCCCTCACCCTGCCCCTCTGAACCCGTCCATGGCTCTTTGGAGTCTCTGCCCCCTTCACTTCCACCCTTCCCTTGAACCCTCCACAATTTCCTCAGACCTGCAGCATCTTCCAGATCAAAGCCCACACCTTTATACCCCAGCACCACCCCCCCCCCCACACACACACACATACACACCAATGCCCTGCCCTTGGGCCTCTCACCTACACAGATGAAATGGCCACAGGAAGCAATTCCTCGGGCAAACATAGCCTGTACTGAGTATGAGAGGGGAAAACTATTAGAAATAGTGCTTCTTCCGGCCCCAGCAAACACTCCCTACCCACACCCAACGCAGTCCTGCAGGTACCTGGAGAGGCATCTCTGGAGTCCAGCGCGTGCCAATAGACCATGACGGAGCCGTCAGACTCATACATCTGGAGGGACAAGGGCAGTTATGTCCTATACCAGTGGTCGGCAAACTGCGGCTCTTTGGCCCCTTGAGT
>NW_005871234.1:2319284-2325738 GCF_000147115.1 Myotis lucifugus | reverse complement strand
GACCCTTCATCCGAAGACCAACGCTCTATCCACTGAGCCAACCCAGCTAGGGTGGCACTTGGGAATTTAAAAAGACGGAAGGAGTGAGAACATTTGAGATCTTGCTCCCTGGCTTATGCTGTAAGTTTGGCTCAAACTCTTATAAGAGTTTCAAAAAATAAAAAGCATTTAAAAAGATGGAAGGAATGAAGATGAGAAGTAAGGAAGAGTGGGCTGAGCATGTGTAAAGCTTGGGAGTGATGAGAGGCAAGTGCGGAAGGGCGTGGGTCCTTGCAGAGGCGTTGAGAAGACTCTGGTCTGAGAGGGCAGGAAGGTCCTCCTCTTACCTGTATTCCTCGATGTGAGGTGAGCACCAGCAATACCCGAAAGGGGAGGGCACACCAGTGGACCTGGAGGGAGGGGGATTAGAGTAGGGACAAGTGGTCAGCAGGGGACATGAGGACTCAGAAGAGCAGAAATTCAAAGGGTTAGGGAAGGCCTATTCCTTGAGGTTTGGAGAGGAAAGGGCGGGGTTAGGACTGGGTTCAGCAACACCACTTCCAACCTCATTCCTCACCTGGGTGATAAGTGGGGAGCTCACTCCAGCTCCCTCCTTAGCGTGGAGCTGGCGCTGGGCCAAGGGCACACCCTCAGGAGCAACGCTGAGAAGCTGGGCGCTGGGTCCATGCACTACCCCAAAATGTGTGAGGTTGCAGACCGGCAGGTGCAGCACACTGAGGTTGTTGCACAGGGCGGCAGCCGAGCCTCGAAGAGGGATGGAACGCTGCCGGCGGAACATCCTAGGGGAGAGACGCTCCAATCACCAAAAGCTCAGGGCTAAACAGAAGACAGCAATGATTCCTCCCGGAGGGTGGCGGGTGCTGTCATAAGACACTGGGGGAGACCCCTGAGACTGGGTCATGATGTAATGGGGGGCCCCAGAGGACGGTGATGGGGGGTCTGGCATGGGGGTGGGTCTCATGGAGCGAGAGAGTGGAGCCCCAGGGCTGAGTCATGGACGATGGGGGAACCCTAGAGGAGGAATGGTGATGGCACAGGACCCGGTGGCCCCCAGCGCCCGAGCCAAGGCGGGTTAAGGCAGGGTGGTCTCCAGGCCCTTCCACCCTCGGTTAGGCTCCCCGAAGCCCCATGCGCGGGTTAGAGGTCACACCAGTAGCCCCTGGTCGGCTTGCCTGACTCCAGGATCTCTAGGTCCCTCCGAATCCGCCGCCACCATAGAGACGACGCACTTACGCAGGCCGATGGGCGGGGCGAACCACCGGAACCTGCGGCGCGCGGCGCGGTTGCCGGGGTAACTGTGGACAGGGCGAGCCAACCAGCGCACAGCGTGGTTGCCGGGGCGACCGTTAGGCGGCGGCGGCCGCCGGGGCGCAGGGAGCCGTAGAAACCTCGAGGCTGAAGACAGAGGCAGCGATGGCACACGAAAGCTCGGTAAGCTTCAGCTCAGCTGGGGGTGCGCCAGAGCCGGGATCGGCCTTTTAAGGTCGGTGTCGGGAACCGTGGACCAGCCCCGCGATACCCGGTGCCCGCCCAGCACGCCGGCGTTCAAGATGACCGTGCGCCAAAAACCTATGCCCACTCACATGCTTTGCCACAATCGGAAGCTGAGGGAAAAGATCGAATGAGGTGCAGAGTCCAAGAGCAAAAAATTACTTTGGGAAACAGCTCATGGATGTAATACGTCTCTTGCACTGAGGTACCCATTTAAATGGATTAACAAGAATTGGCCAGGGATTGGGGAGAGGAGTTGCTAGATAAATTATCCATTTCCAGAGTTTCAGGAGGAAGAAATGGATTAAATAACAACAATCTTGTGGCTGCACTTGAAAATCAAATTGTTTTAAAACAAGATAATTTAAAATAAAACATTTGAAGAACCTTTGTGTAACAATATCCCAGGCCTCTCTGGTCAGGCCACGTCTAGGCACAAGAGAGGCTCTGAGCCCTAGCCGGTTTGGCTTAGCGGATAGAGCATCGGCCTGTGGACTGAACGGGTCACAGGTTCGATTCCGATCAAGGGCACATGCTCATGTTGTGGGCTAATTCCCCAGTAGGGGGCGTCAGGAGGCAGCCGGTTTCTATCTCTCTTCCTCTCCCTTCCTCTTTGAAATCAATAAAAAAATATATTTTTAAAAAGAGAGAAGCTTGGAGGGGAAGTCTAAAGAACCGACTCTCCTCGCCCAGCCCTACCTGGCCTGCGCTGGCTTGAACTGGTCTGTGGGCTCTTCTCTAAGGTTTGCCACCAGGACTGTTCTCACTAGCAGAGAGGGGAAATGAGGCTTAAGGGATTTTGAGTCCCCTGTGAAGTTTAGAAAACATCAGATCTGAGGGAGAATTTTAGGGAACATCAGGGATCAGTGAGGGTTGGGGGTGAGGAAGCTAAGGTTTGAGAGATTCCATCTGGAGGTAAATTTTGGAGGGAATCAGGTTCAAGTAGACTCTTTATGGGGAGGTGAAGGAGGCTCCCAGGGAATCTACTAGTAAATTCCTATGTCCTGAAATTAACTTGGGACCTAGTCTTTATCTTTTTAAAAATAAATATATTTTTATTGATTTCAGAGAGGAAGGAAGAGGGAGAGAGAAACATCAATGATGAGAGAGAATCATGGATTGGCTACCTCCTGCACGCCTCCCACTGGGAATCAAACCTGCAACCTGGGCATGTGCTCTGACTGGGAATTGAACCTTGACCTCCTGGTTCATAGGCCAAGCTCAACCACTGAGCCATGCTGGCTGGGCATCTTTATCTTTTTAAGTAGATTTTTTTCTTTTCTACTGCTGCCCATTGCTCCCCTGGTTGCAAGTCTCGTGGGGACCCTTAGAGTTAGGAGAGGTACACCTGAGAGGGAAGAGAGGCATGGGCCTACTCCCAGGAGGGAGAGTGCGCCCTGGGTCTTTTGTCTTGAGGGTTTCAAAGACTGGGAGTTTGAAGGAGACATCTGTAATGTTTTCAACAATAAAGATAAGTTTAAAAAGTAGCCTGGTCGGTGTGGCTCAGTGGTTGAGCATTCGACCAATGAACCAGGAGGTCACAGTTCGATTCCTGTTCAGGGCACACGCCAGGGTTGCAGGCTCGAACCCCAGTGGGAGGCATGCAGGAGGCAGCCAATTGATGATTCTCTCGCATCATTGATGTTTCTCTCTTTCCCTCTCCCTTCCTCTCTGAAATCAATAAACAATATATAAAAATAAATAAATAAAAATAAAAGCTGGGAGTTTAGGGGAGGTCTTAGAGGAGGCATGCAATAGAATATTTATCAGCTTCATGCTGATGAACCAAAAGGAGATTTATTCCCTTAAGTTCAACTGTCCTTAGGTGTGGTTGACACAAATGACACTAATTGGATTTCTGCTATCTATCTCCTGAGCTTATAAAATAGAGAAGAGCATAGGAAAAAAAACATACCCACTGTTACAATTTTGGTATTTTCTTTTTCTTCAACACATACAGGTTTACATTATCTGAGATCATACTTGTTCTTTCATTTAACATTAAATCTTAAGTATTTTTCTATGCTTTTGCAAATTCTTCCTAAAGATTACCTTTAATCATTGTATAATATTGCATCATGTAGATAGTACACAATTAGCCATCTATTCTCTTTTTGTTAGACATATGTGTTCAATATTCTGCTATTATAAATCACACCACAGGGAATCTGTTGAAGAATAAATATATATATATTATATCATATTATATTATATTATATATATTGCATATATATAATATATATATTGATTTCAGAGAGGAAGGGAGAGGGAGAGATAGAAACGTCAATGATTAGAGAGAATTATTGATCGACTGCCTCTTGCACACCCACACTGGGGATTGAACCTGCAACCTGGGCATGTGCCCTGAACGGGAATCAAACTGTGACCTCCAGGTTCATAGGTCGATGCTCAACCACTGAGCTACACTGGCTGGGCTGAAGAATATATTTTAATTTTAGATTATACATTTGAATGCATTGATAAAACTATAATTAATATTTTTGAAGGTTAGACATGTTTTCAAATATTTATTAGTCATTTACAGTTCTACTTTTTATTTATTTATTTATTTATGAGAGAGAAAGAGAGAGAGAGACAGATTTGTTGTTCCATATTTATGCATTCATTGGTTGGTTCTTGTATATGTCCTGACTGGGGATTGAACCCACAACCTTGGCATATGGGGACAATACTCTAACCAACTGGACTACCTGGCCAGGACTACCATTCCACTTTTGTGAAATGTTATGTCCTTTGCCTATTATTATCTTTGGAGTTTATGATTGTTCTTATTTTATTTTATTTATTTAAAAAATATTTTTATTGATTTTTCAGAGAGGAAGAGAGGGAGGGAGAAACAACAATGATGAGAGAGAATCATTGATTGGCTGCCTCCTGCACAACCCACACTGGGGATCAAGCCCACAACCCGGGCATATGCCCTGATAGGAAATTGAACCAGGACCTCTGAACCAGGACCTCTGGTTCATAGGTGGATGTTCAACCATTGAGCCATGCCGGCCAGACATTCTTATTTTATATGAGTTTTAATATATTTAGGAATATAAATATTTTTAATATTTGCTACAAATGCAGGGTAGAGCAAAAGTAGGTTTACAGTTTGTATGGAAAATAATACAATAATAAATAAATAATACATGAATAAGCTATGTTCCGTGTACTATAAACCTACTTTTGCCCCACCCTGTATTTTTTGTTTGAGAAGCAGTATAAAGTCAGGCTCTGGAGTCAGACTTGCATATAAATTATCACTCCACTACTTCCTTGTTGTGTGATCTGGGCAAATTCTGTAAAATGGAAAGAAAAATAATATGTAGTATAAAAAATGCAGGAATTGAGCCCAGACGATGTATGCAACTATTATACTCTAAGTGCTGGAAAATGATAACTACGAATATCAGCTTGCAAATTAGGAACGTTTATAAAAATAAGTACAGGAAAATTTGACAATTTGACAATCACACCACAGGGAAGCTATTGAAGAATATACAGTTTTTTCTTACCCAGAGATTATATGACAAGTTATCCTATTTTCCCTACAATTTATATTTTGTTTATATTTTTGTTTTATTTGTGTGTGTGTGTCCTTTAATCCATCTGGAAGTTATTTAGACGTATATTGTGAAATAAGGATTTAAGTTGATTTGGGGAGGAGGAGGAGGAGACTCTAAGCAGCACCAATGATTCCAGCACCCATATATTGACTCATCTATCTCAAATTCTTTACCCCCCAAGAACTTTGGACACTTTGGACTAGTGCAAATAGCAAGGACTGTGGAGTTGGAGCCATATACAGCCTGGGCTTATTGTGGAATCCCAAGCAAGTTCTGGTTAACTGTGTCAGGCTTCAGTTTCTACGTCTGTGAAATGGGCTCAGTGAGCTGTTGTGAAAATTAAATTAGCTCGATCCAACCCCTGAGAAGCACCTGTCACACAGTAGGCTTACTTAGAAAATTATCCCTTTCAGAAGGCTTTTCCTTCCTACTAGCCCAGTGGTCGGCAAACTCATTAGTCAACAGAGCCAAATATCAACAGTACAACGATTGAAATTTCTTTTGAGAGCCACATTTTTTAAACCTAACACTATATAGGTAGGTACATTGTTATTAACTTAATTAGGGTACTCCTAAGGCTTAGGAAGAGCCACACTCAAGGGGCCGAAGAGCCGCATGTGGCTCCGAGCCGCAGTTTGCCGACCAGGGTGTTAGGAGAATGAAGGAGGGGTTAGGTATTCTAGCACCTCTCAGGTGTACCATTGTGGGTAAGGGGATAAGTGATCTGTGAAAGAAAGAGGAGCCCCTTTCTCCACTGCCACAGCCAGTGAGATTTTGGGGGCGAGTACATCCCTGAGGTGTTGCCACAGGGACTGTCCCTTTCCTTTACAAACCTGGCAGAACTGGGGCAGTTCTCCTTGCTAGTCACATTTCTTCAATTATCTCTCTATTAGTTGCTTTCCTTCCACATATAGATATATTCTAGACATGCTTTGCTAAAAGATTTTTCAGTTACCAGCTTATTGTAACTGGTTTCCTTCCTCTTCTACTGAAACTACCCTCCCAGAGGTCATGGTTGGCATCCTCGTTAACAAACCCAATGGCTACGTTTTCATCTTCCTTGACCTTTTTGGAATATTAGAAATTACTAGTTCTACTTGCATCATTGAAACTCATTCCCTGCGGAGATTCTTGGCCTGATTGTGCCACAGAAATCTCAAACTAACAAGCCTTAGGTTTAATTCACCAAATATGTGCTCCATATGTCTATTCTCCTATACTCCGTAATTATTTTAACAGTACTGTACCCACAACGTAGCCTTACTGAAGAATTTGGCATCAGCCTTCATTCCCTGCACCCCTTCCTGTTCCAGTCAATGATTAAGGCATGGTTAATCTTGTAAATCAACCTAGGAACTTCTCTCAAACCCATTCCCACCAGAATGGCC
>NW_005871234.1:2309247-2319184 GCF_000147115.1 Myotis lucifugus | reverse complement strand
GCCACCCTGTTATCTGGGCTTAAGCCCCAGCCTTCCCTGCGAGTTGGAGCGGGGGACATTCCCTCCGATTGCGGATGCCTGGGCTCAGGGATCTGTGCCCCTAATGCACGCACCGGGACAGGTAAAGAGTGTTTCGTCCCACCGGTCTCCAGGTAAGCCCCCAGCTCCCTCTGACCCCCACCCCTACCCCCAATGCACCTTCGTTTTCCTTACGGCCTCTCTACCCTTAGTTTCTCCACCCTTAGTTCCTCTCTCCCCTTTCTGACCTCTCACTATCTACCTCCCACCCCTACCTCTGGCGCATTTCCCCAGGACCATGGGAGCGTCGACCAGATTTCTCTAGAAAGATCGTTGATGGATGGAGGCTGTGAGGAGCAGATGGAATCCTCCAAGCCAAGAGACACTCTCAGCCCTCCACCCGTCTTAGAGCTGTTTCAGGAGGCAGGCCCCAGGGATCCTTTAGAGGAACTGGAAGACCAGGAAGGAGGCCGCCCATCTTCGGCAGGGTCCAGGAACATGAGCCTCCAACAGCCGTCAGCATCTGTGGAGAAAGTGGTGGTGACAGTTCCCTCTGGGAGCCCCCATTCTTCTCCGGAGCAGTCCCTGGCAGCCAGCTCCCAGGAATCGGCAGAGAGCACACGGCCCCTCAGCTCCCGGTTCTCACTAGAGGACTTCTATTACCCGCCCTCTGCTGAGGACCTAAGTGAGCAGGTGTTCAAGAAGGGCGAGAAGCCCCACGCTGCCTTGGACCCCATCATACTCGGCCCCTCCGAGTCCTTCCAGCAGCCTTGGTTCATGGGCTCACAGCTGAGGACACTTCCCCGTAGGCCGGGCCGCAAGCCCTCGGTGCTGCCGAGCCAATGGGTACGCCCAGAAGTTGAGGTTGTGGATGCAGACGCTGAGGTACGCCCCCTGGAAGTCTACCGCAGGCCCCCCCAGGTCAAGAAGACAGAGGCCCTGGCCAGATGCCAAGCTGATGACTCCAGTTGCCGAGCTTTCTGCCCTCTCCCTCACAGCGGTCCTTTCCCTACTTTGCGCCCCTGCTCCCAACTTCCCCCTTTAAGCGTAGGCCCATCATCACCTGGCTCCCAGTCACAGGGGCTCTTACCGGGCCCAGAGAGCCGCTTTCCGGAAAGGCACCTGAAGGTCTCCCAAATGGCCTGCAGCCGCAGCCCCAGCCCCTGCACATGGCCAGGTGCACAGTGGCCGAGGGGCTGGGAGAGGGAGGCGGTGTTGCTGGAAGAGCTGTGGGCCGGCCGCAGCCGCGTACCTCCGCAGGGCCGGCGGGACCAGGAGGGCCAGGATCCTCACAGGTGGTCTTATCTTGAACCCCAAATCCTCAAGGCCACGTCCCAGGTGATGTGGCAGCCAGTGTTGCTGCCGGAAGCCTTGAAGCTGGCTCCCGGTGTGAGCATGTGGAACCCAAGCACACAGGTGCTGCTCAGGTCTGGCGCACCCCGGCAGGAGGCCAAAAAAGGCTGCACCTCTCCTCCCATTGAGTTGCAACCCATCCAGACAGAAGCCCAGGTGACCAGGGCACAGCTAATGAGGAACTCAACCTCCAAAGTGTGTTCGCTCCCCTCCAAGATCCTGCCCCATTCTGAGCCCTGAACCTCAGCCAGCGGGAATCCTACCTTCCTTCCGTCTGCTTGCCAAAAATAAACACCTGAGTTGCCTTAAGAATTGGCCTGGTATCTCTGTCAGTTTCTTCCAAAGATGTGTATTCTCACGGAGCTGGAGAGGAGCAGTGGTCCTGGCAGGCCTAGAAGAAGATAGAACACTGGGTCCAGGGAATAAACCCATTTGCACCCATAGGAGACCCTGCTTCAGGGCCAAGTCTACTCTCCAGCAGAATTCTGGAGAACCATTCTCTCCTCACAAAAGAGCAGATAGATGTAACGGCTGCAAGTGGGGTCTACCTCAGTTGGGAGAACTTAGTTCCCTATCAGTTGGGGAGCAAGGGAATGGCCCCGCTTGGGCATAAAGTGATTCGAGACACGAGGAATTTGATTTCTTGCGTCCCTAGTCCCTGGAGCTCTGTCAATTCACTTTAGATGCAAATCCAAGTTTGGCTCAGAGACAGATTTGAGCCTTGGCAGGGTTTCGGGCTCAGGGAAAGCCCTTCTGTTAATTTTTGATTGGAGGTGAGGCAATCAAGTGCTCAGGTCACACAATTTATAAGGAGGAACTCTCTCTCGGGTTCAGATGGGTTGCTTGAGCAAATGTGAGAGTGCCTCCTTAAATTTTGCATCTTGGGCTCCACACCGGCCTTATTGCTGCCCACTCAGCATTGACTAGCTCTCTCAAATTCTCTTCCCACTCTGGGTGGTAGGCCAGTAATCTGCTATGCCACTGTGGTCTCTACTCAGCACCCAGGTCTGGGGTCCTGGCTCTGTCCTCCTCATTCTGGTCTTCCTGCTTAGACTAAGTGTGCAGCTCTGGCATAAGACTCAGCTCTGGGACCTGCAGCACTGCCCCACAGACCTAACCGGGAAGACGGCCGTGGTGACTGGGGCCAACAGTGGTGAGTGCTCCTTCCACCCTGTCACCTCACCAGCGGCCTCAGCCCCAACAGCCTTCCCAGGGAGGGCAGCGGGGAGAAGCAGCACCCACTGTCAACACCTCTGTCCCTCCCCCTTGCTCCTTTACCCTCTAGTCACTTCCCAGACTAGCCTGCTCTGAAGCTGCCCCCCCCCCCCCAGGTATCGGAAAGGTTGTGTCCCAGGAGCTGGCCCGCCGTGGGGCCCGGGTGGTCCTTGCTTGCCGTAGCCGAGAGCGTGGACAGCGAGCCCTGGCTGAGATCCAAGCAGCCTCGAAGGATGCCAGCCTTCTGCTTGGGGAGGTAGACCTGAGCTCCATGGCCTCCATCCGGAGCTTTGCCCGGTGGCTCCTGCAAGAGTGTCCTGAGATACATCTGCTGGTTAACAATGCTGCAGTCTGTGGTATGTGCCCTGACGTGCTTCCCCCAAACACATTTCAGGAGACTCCTTCCTAGGTCAGGGACCACAAAACAGGCATCCCCAAAGCCTCACTGTGCACCCTGCAGAAACACTCCTGACTCCCTCACATTTAATTGCCCCATCTGTGCACATACGTGCTCCTACAGCATTTCTATTGAACCCCAATATATCGCCCTTTCTATTGAACCCCAATATATCGCACATCATCCACTTCATGTGTTTTCATTTCCCCCCAGGAATCCCCAGGACACTAACCCCAGAGGGCCTTGATCTCACCTTTGCCACCAATTATGTCGGGCCCTTTCTGCTCACAAATCTACTGCAAGGTAAGGAAATGTGCCTGCCCTCTGTGTCAGCCCGGCTCCTCCGTCCCCCTGGCATCTTCCTGGCAGCTTCCTCTCCTTCGGCACATAGCAGGGGAACCACCCGCACAAGTCAGGATTAGGATTCCGGTAATGGAACCAGACAGTCCAACATACAACCAAGAGGATATAAGATCCCACCTCTCCCTCCCTCAGCTCTGAATTCCAGTCAGACCAGTAGAGTCAATCATCTCAACCGAAGCTTCCTGAGGTTGGTGCTTGGTCACTAGGAACATAAACACCAAGAAGCTCAGGGACCACCAGGGACAACAGCCAAAAATTCATTGCCTCGGGCCCAAGTCTGTTGACTTTCTGATTTTGTAATCCTTTCCGAATAAGGAGGTTTGAGGTTTTCCTGGGAAGGTGTGTGTGGGGAAATGGGTGGCAGGCAAATTCTCCATAACATATTTTCCCGTGTTGTGAAATAACCTCTTTTGTAGTCAGGTAATATATGTCTAAAATACAAAATTGGAAGTGTGTAACAGGCTATACAGAAAAAAAAGTCTCTTTGGCTCTGACCGGATAGCTCAGTTGGTTAGAGTGTCGTCCTGATAGGTCAAGGTTGTGGGTTCAATCTCCCATCAGGACACATACAAGAAGCAACTACTGAGCCCTGGCTGGTGTGGCTCAGTTGGTTGAGCATTGCCCCTGCACCAAAAGGCCACTGGTTTGATTCCCAGTCAGGGCACATGCCTGGGTTGTGGCTCAATCCCTAGTAGGGGGCTGCAGAGCAGGAGGCAGCTGATTGATGTCCTCTCTCTCTCTCTCTCTCTCTCTCTATCTCTGTCTCTTTCCCTCTCCATTCCACTCTCTCTAAAAATCAATAAAAACATATTTTAAAAAAGAAGCAGTCAATGAATGCATAAATATATAGAACAAATCAATGTTTTTCTCTCTCCCCCCTTTCTCTCTCTAAAATCAATAAGTGAAAGGAAAAAAAATAAATTAAAAAAATCTCCTCTCCTTGAAAATCAACTTTCCATTCCCCTCCTTGGAGGCAACTACTGTTGTCAGGATCTACCCTTTAGTGACTGATTACATTAACCCAATTGGAAATTGAGCAAAGAACGAGCCAAATTCTATGCACTTTTGAGTATGAATATTTTTTCTCTCTTCCCCCAAATTATAACAAGGTGTTTGCACCTTCCTCAGTATTAGTGTTTTTTTCTTTCTTTTCTTTTCTTTCTTTTTAAAAAAATATATTTTATTGATTTTTTACAGAGAGGAAGGGAGAGGGATAGTTAGAAACATCGATGAGAGAGAAGCATCGATCAGCTGCCTCCTGCACACCCCCTATTGGGGATGTGCCTGCAACCAAGGTACATGCCCTTGACCGGAATTGAACCCGGGACTCTTCAGTCCCCAGGCCGACGCTCTATCCAGTGAGCCAAACCGGCTAGGGCTTTTTTTTTTTTTTTAATATATTTTATTGATTTTTTACAGAGAGGAAGGGAGAGAGATAGAGAGCTAGAAACATCGATGAGAGAGAAACATCGATCAGTTGCCTCCTGCACATCTCCCAGTGGGGATGTGCCCGCAACCCAGGTACATGCCCTTGACCGGAATCAAATCTGGGACCTTTCAGTCCACAAGCCGACGCTCTATCCACTGAGCCAAACCGGTCTTGGCGCTTTTTTTTTTTTTTTAATTTTTTATAAAAAAGCATTTATTTGAGCAAAAGTTGCTCCAGCTTGGAATATAGAGATTCAGGTGGCAACCTAAATTGTGTTCCTAAGTAATGGTTTCTTAAATTGTTTGTCTCTTCCCTTTTATAATCTATTCTCCCTTCTGCCACTTCTAGAAATCACCTTAGCCATATCACTTTCTTGCTTAAAATCTTTTGAAGGTACTCTGTTCTTTATAGGATAAAGTCTAAGCCTCTTCATTTTACTTACAAGACTGAGAAACTTACTTTTTGCCCTTCCTTAACCCTCCCCACCCCCCAACTCCCAATCTCCGGCCAGACCATCTGTAGATCTTGGACCACACTCTATTTTCCCCCTCTGGCTGTGTTTGCACATGTGATTTTCTCTATCTGGAACATCTTTTCCCACTGCCTTAGGCTGGCTAACTTTAGTTCATCTGCCGAGACTCTGCACAGATATAGCCTGTGCTGCGGATCCTGCCCTGACACCTCCAACTCTCCAGCTGCCCCCAATTATCAGGGGTCCCCTAAGCCCTTCGTGCACCTCTCTGTTCTCAAACTAACATTGCTCCACGGGGACCAGTCTCCAACTAGGCTGTGAGCCCCTTTGGTTTTTATGTCACTGTGTCTGCAAGTTTGGGGCCTGTCGTCCTTTTAAGAATAATTTTCTCTCTAGCAAGTTTTGGCTAAACAGCATCTGTTCCAATTGTCACTTGTGATTCTTCATTTCAATGTGGGGCTCAAAAGAGTTTGAGCATTTTGAAAACAATACTGTAAACTCATGTGACAATTACTATTTTTCATAATTTACACAATCCAGACTTTTTGTGTAGTTAATACTCATTTTTTAAAGATTTAACTTGTTTTATTTCTTTTTTCTTTTTAATTTCTTTTAAAATTTGTTTTATTGATTATAACTTTATTTTTTTCCTTTGAGAGATCGTTATTTTTAAGAAAACTACTTTCCCAAGTATCTCTGCATATTTCTTTCCCCCCAAACCTAGTTTCCTTATATCCTTAGCACCCATCTTGGTGTCTGTCACAATCCAGGGACCTAATGAACATTTGTGGAATGAATGAGTGTATGAATACATGAAAGACAACTCTGACAGTGTGTCTAGCCCAGGGGTGGGCAAACTTTTTGACTCAAGGGCCACAATGGGTTCTTAAACTGGACCGGAGGGCCGGAACAAAAGCATGGATGGAGTGTTTGTGTGAACTAATATAAATTCAAAGTAAAATCATTACATAAAAGGGTACGGTTTTTTTTTTTTTTTTTAGTTTTATTCATTTCAAACGGGCCGGATCCGGCCCGCGGGCCATAGTTTGCCCACGGCTGGTCTAGCCTCTCCTTTCTTTTTTTAATCCTCATTTAAGGATTTTTTTTTTCATTGATTTCTAGAGAGAGTGGGAGGAGGGAGGAGAGAGAGAAAGAAAGATTGATGTGAGAGAGACACATCGATTGGTTGTCTCCCGAATGCACCCCTACCAGGGCTGGGGAACCCACAACTGTGGCATGTGCCCTTGACCTGGAATTGAACTTGCAACCCTTCTGTCCGAAGGTTGATGATCTAACCATGGAGCCAAACCAGCTAGGCTAGGGTCACCCTCTCCTTTCTCCCCTCTTAGTGGTCAAACATACACAAGGATCAATTAAATTAGTTCCAGCTGGCAAGTGGAAGAAAAGTACTAAACACTAAAATAAAAGAGGAAGCCCTAACCGGGTTGGCTCAGTGGATGGAGCGTCAGCCTGCAGACTCAAGGGTCCCAGGTTCGGTTCCGGTCAAGGGCATGTACCTTGGTTGCGGGCACATCCCAGTGGGGAGTTTGCAGGAGGCAGCTGATCGATGTTTCTCTCTCTCTCTTTTTTTTTTTTAAATATATTTTATTGATTTTTTATAGATAGGAAGGGAGAGAGATAGAGAGTTAGAAACATCAATGAGAGAGAAACATCGATTAGCCGCCTCCTGCACATCTCCTACTGGGGATGTGCCCGCAACCCAGGCATGTCCCCTTGACCGGAATCGAACCTGGGACCCTTCAGTCCGCAGGCCAACGCTCTAGCCACTGAGCCAAACCGGTTTTGGCAATGTTTCTCTCTTATCGATGTTTCTAACTCTATCCCTCTCCCTTCCTCTCTGTAAAAAATCAATAAAATAAAAGAGGAAGAGAGTGTTAGGAAAGCAGCTAATGAACGTGAAGTCTCTGTTCCCATTAAGTTCCCCTGTGCCTAGCCCCGGTGCCTGGGTGGGGCCCACTCCTGAAAGCCCTGCATGGGCCCTGCTCTCCTGGGACCCCCTGGAGAAGCAGGCTGGGGAGTGGGCATGGGAGTTGACACTAGGACTCAGACTGAAGGAACGTGGTCCTCTCTCTACCCAGGAGCGCTACAGCGGGCAGGGTCAGCCCGGGTGATAAACGTGTCTTCCTCTTGGCAAACACAAGGGTACTTTGATGAGGAACATCTGACAGGGGCTGGTGGACCTTTGACCTTCAACCAGAACTATTTCTGCAGCAAACTGCTTTTGACCTCAATCACTGGGGAATTTGCCCGGAGGCTTCAAGGGACAGGTAACTGCCCCTGACACCCCCTATTCCTCCACTCCCAATCCTTCACACCTCTCCACATGTCTTGGCCATAAAATACTCCCAATATCCCCCAAGCCAGCTGTTAATTTCTTCCATTTACCACCTGTACCCCTATAGTTCTCCCAACCCTGTCCTCATGTCTCTTTTTCAACCTTTTCCAATTCTCTTATCACCGGTAACACCCCTCTCCTCTCAGTATTTTCCAATACCAACACCATACATCACGTTCCTCCTAAAGGTAACCCAACACTTTCAAATACTTGTGTCTCCTTACTGGCTTGGGTAGCACCATTCATGTAAGTTA
This sequence comes from Myotis lucifugus, assembly GCF_000147115.1. NCBI lineage: Eukaryota > Metazoa > Chordata > Mammalia > Chiroptera > Vespertilionidae > Myotis > Myotis lucifugus. Next base: position 2,311,327 of record NW_005871234.1, on the reverse strand, counting down.
CAGAGCACTGTCGTCCCTCGTACCACCCCCAAGTCTCTGGTCGCCTTTACCCAACCGACCTGGTAGGATCCTTCCCTGCTTGCACATGGCAGAACCACACTCGGTCCTGTCTTCCCATCATCCTTTCACCTCACTCTGCATTATGCTTCTGTCTCACCACCTCAGGTGTGACTGTGAACTCTGTAGAGCCAGGTGTTGTGTACACGGAGATCATGAGGATGTTACCTTTGTATTACCGCTTCTCCTTCTGGATCTCCAGCTTCTTTATTAAGGTGGGTAGAGGAGGAGCTGGTTTGGCTGGAAGAGGGTGGTGTAGGGCTCTACTTCTCAGTGTCCCCAGCCCGCTAAAGCCTGCCTGGTGAGACAGCCCATCCTTCCCCTCAACCCCCACTCTCGGTGTTTCCACAGGATCCTACACAAGGTGCAAACCCAGTTCTCTACCTGAGCTTGGCAAAGGAGCTAGATGGTATTTCCGGAAAATATTTTAGCAGGTCCTGCGTGATAATTCCTCCCGCAAAAGCTGCTCAGGATCCTCAGGTGGCCCAACGCCTCTGGAATGCCTCAGTCAAACTAACAAACCTGGACAAGGTGGACTGATCCTCTGAGACCCACATCTAGAGTTCTTCAACATTAATTATTTCCTTTGAATCTGTATGCTTTTGTACTTTAATTATATTGTTATTTTGTCAAACTCACAAATCAGATATATTGCTATTATTTATAGAGTTGAGATTTGTGTAGCTTTACCTATATGTTTAATATTTTCTTTGCTCATTCTTCTTTCTTGTGTCTCAGATCTTCCATCTGGGGTTATTTTCCTTCTATCCAAAGTACATCCTTTAGAAGTTCCTTTAATGAGGATTTGTGGTAGACAGAATTCTAAGATGCCCCAAGATTCATACCCTCTGTGTATACATTCTCTGTAATCTTCTCCCCTTAAGTGTGAGCAGAACTAGTGAATATGATGAAATTTCATGTCTGATTATGTTATATACCTGAAATGTGGGATTTTGCTGAAGTAATTAAAGTTTGTAATCAGTTGGCTTTGTGTTAAAGGGGAGATTATCTTGGGTGGGCCTGACCTAATCAGGTGAGCCTTTTAAAAGTGTCAGATCTTCTCAGAAGTCAGAGATCCTTTGTTTACAATGAAAGAAGCAAACTTCCACATTTTGGAGGTGGCCACATAGCCTCTAGGACAGGGGTGGACAAACTTTTTGACTCGAGGGCCACAATGGGTTCTTAAACTGGACCGGAGGGCCGGAACAAAAGCATGGATGGAGTGTTTGTGTGAACTAATATAAATTCAAAGTAAACATCATTACATAAAAGGGTACGGTCTTTTTTTTTTTTTTAAGTTTTATTCATTTCAAACGGGCCGTAGTTTGCCCACGGCTGCTCTAGGAGTTAAGACTTCAGTTCTGCAGTTCCCAGGAACTAAATTCTGCCAATAACCAGTGAGCTTTGAAGTGGACCTAAAACCCAGATGAGATTGCAGCCTTTGATGACACCTTGATTTCAGCTTGGTGAGACTCTAAGGTCCCAGAGGAGCCAGCTAACCTGTGCCCAGACTTCTGACCCAGAAACTGAGGGACAATACGTGTGTGTATCTATATTAATAAAAGGGTAATATGCTAATTAACCAGACATCTTCCAGACGTCCTTCCGGACAAAGCCACAGTGGCAGGGGCTGAGGCAGAGGCAGTTATGGGCAATCAAGCTGGCAGGGGAGAGCAGTTAGGGGGTGATCAGGCCGGCAGGGGGGGCAGTTAGGGGGCGATCAGGCCAGTAGGCAGAGGTGGTTAGGGGGTGATCAGGCTGGCAGGGGAGGGCAGTTAGGGGGCGATCAGGCCAGCAGGCAGAGGTGGTTAGGGGGCAATCAGGCTGGCAGGGGAGGGCAGTTAGGGGTGATCAGGCTGGCAGGGGAGGGCAGTTAGGGGCGATCAGGCTGGCAGGGGAGCAGTTAGGGAGTGATCAGGTCAGCAGGCAGAGGCGGTTAGGGGTGATCAGGCAGGCAGGCAGGTGAACGGTTAGGAGCCAGTGGTCCTGGATTGCAAGAGGGATGTCTGACTGCCAGTTTAGA
>NW_005871234.1:2306511-2309112 GCF_000147115.1 Myotis lucifugus | reverse complement strand
AGATATATATATATATATGATATATATATATATATATATATGGCATATATATGGGAATATAATTTCAGAGAGGAATGGAGAGGAAGAGAAAAATAGAAACATCAATGATGAGAGAGAATCATTGGTCAGCTGCCTCCTGCATGCCCCACACTGGAGATTGAGCCTGAAACCCAGGCATATTCCTTGACTAGGAATCCAACTGTGACCTCCTGGTTCATAGATGGATGCTCAACCACTCCATACTGGGCAGCTACATGTGTTCTTTTAAGCCACTGAGTTTGTAGTAATTTGTTATGCAGCAATAAAAAATGAATACAGAACTTAATGATAGCAAACTTCCTCAGATTTATTTATTTATTACTTTACCTTCATTTTTGAGGGATCATTTTGCTGGCTAAGGAATTATAGGTTGACAGTTATTTTCTCATATTGCTGAATATTTCTTTGTCCTCTGGCTTTTACTGTTGCTATTGAGAAGTCAGATGCTAATATAACAGTTACTTTGCAGGGAATCTGCCTTTTCTCTCTTGCTCCTTTTAAGGTTTTATCTTTGTTATTATTTTTCTACAGCTTCACTATTATTAATCCAGACGTGCACTTCTTTGTTTATTCAGGTAGGAATCCCTTGGATTTCCTGAATCTGAGGCTACATATGAATCTGTATTTCTCTTTAAATTCAGTCTCTCTTTTATTATCTTCTTTATTTATGGATTTGCAATCAGATGAAGGTTGGACCTTCTCACTTTATCTTTCACATTTTCCTCCTCCTTGTTAATGCTGCATTTTTGTTCTTTTTTCTCTTTCATTTCTTAAGATCTATTTTCCAATTCATTAATTCTTTCTTCAGCTATGCAAAAAATTAATAGAAACAGAGCTATTTTATGAGGTTGATAAGCTGCCCACAGAGCCACTTTAAAATGGAGCTGCAATCCCAGAGAAACTGCCTTGTACATTTTATGCTCCAAGCTTTGCAAAATAACCTTTGGACTGGGCTTAAAGCAACATTGCCTTCCAAAGAACTGTGCGCAAAGAAAGCAGATATTATGACTACTGGACTGATGTCTACCAGACTGAAAATTAAAAACATTGTTTAGAATTAATATCACTATGTAAGCATATGTCAACCAATAGAAATACCTCCCTTCTATTGATTTATTGTTCCCCTTCCCTTTCTCATTAATACTCCTTGCCTTTGTCTCTTAATTGGAACACTATTGGGCTTCTGCTGAATCAGTGCTTCCCAATAGCTTTTTAAAAAATATATCTCAAATAATGCTTGTTGCCTCTCATTTTGAAAGGCTATTTATTTTAGGTTAATTGCTATGACCAATCTTTTGTTTGTGCCATCTAATAACTATATTTTAATTCCTATATTTTTATTACTATTTTTTATAATTGGTTATTTTGCCAATCTACCTAGTCAATTTTTATAATTGCTTGTTCCTTTGTTATATTAAAATTTGTTTTTAAAAATATTAAACCTATTCATTTTACATACAGTAATTGAAAATCCCAGTATCTGTAATCTTTGCAGTTTTGAATAATTTTGGTAGCTTCTTTCTCAGTGTGCTTAGTCACTTTGACCACTCATGGTTCTTGGAACTATAGCTATAGGAATTATTTAAGGCCTGGAGTTAAAGTGCATTCCCTAGAGGGGGTTTATATTGAGTTTAGCCAGGTTCCCAGGATACTCTACCAACTTGGGACCACTGTGTCTTTGGATTTGGGGTGCACTCATGTGGTATACATTTTGACCCCAAATTTGTATGTGTACAAGTAGTATGTTATTTTGAGTTACCAAAAATAATTTTTCTCCCACTATACCAAGAACCAAGGATGAGATAGGCTTTTATCCTTACAGTTGCCCTCTGAGAGGTACTTTTAAAAACACACACATATTTTTATTAGTTTTAGAGAGAGGAAGGGAGAGAGATAGAAACATCGGATCTGCTGCCCTCTGCACCTGCGTGCTCCCGCCTGGGGATGAGCCTGCAACTTGGGTAGGTGCCCAGACCGGGAATCCATCGGTGACCTCACAGTTCATAGGTCGATGCTCAACCACTGTGCCACGCTGGCTGGGCAGGGTTTGTACTTTTAAATGTTTTCTCTTTTTAAATAAAGAAATGCCAAAATGCCATTACGTAAATTTGCGTTATTTTATATCCGCATCATAAGGGCGTGAGAATGCGTGTATCCCCATATGGTGGACGACACCGAGTAGCAGCCAAAATTAAGTTTTTCCTCCAGCTAACTGACGAGATAGGTTTATGACTATTGTTTTAATTAGCAGTCTAGCACTCAAAAACTTAGCCATTCTGGGGGAACCCTTTGCCAGGGGCAAAAATTCCTCCAGCCCCTCCGCGCTGCCGCCACCGTCCGGCAGAGGGCGCTGGCCGCGCCGCGCCGCCCCGAAGCCTGTGGTCCTAGGCGGCTTCCCAGGCCCAGTGCTCACGCGCCGCTTCCCTCCAGGTGTCCAGCTCGGTGCCTGACCCGAGGTCCCTTCGGCCGCGCTCGGCAACCCGCTTTTACCCTGGACTGGTGTTTGCCAAAAGCCAGTGTGTCCTCCCAACAAGAACTGACTCTGGGCTCTCAGGGGAAGGG
>NW_005871234.1:2301932-2305598 GCF_000147115.1 Myotis lucifugus | reverse complement strand
GCATTTTGTACTCAAATACGTTCAGGACTTCATGGTTAAAGTTTTCCTCTGCAGAATATTTCAGAGCCATTCATGTGCTGATGGTATTACAGGACGCTCCTGCTGGAAGTAGAATATGGAGAGTTGCCCAGATTTGAGCGGGGAAATACTGTTTTTCGTGGGTGCTGCCCTGTTTAACACCTGAAACCGTCTGGGAAATGCAGTTTCAGCGTTAGAAACCCTGAAGGGGCAGCGTAGGTCAGTGTTTTCAAGTTTTAATAGTGTATACCCCTGCAGGGGGTCGGGGGGGGCGGGTGTCTTGCTAAAATACAGATTCTGGTTGGTTGCATGTTTATTTTTAACAAGTTCCCAAGCGATGCTGATGCTGCTGGTGCATGGACCACACTTTGAGTAGCAAGGGTATAGCTCAGTGGACTGAAAGTCAGAGATGTTCTTCCTGCTTTCCAGAAGCAACTGTTGCCTTGAATGAGTCACTTCACCTGTCCAAGCCTGTTAAATAGGAGACTGGACTAGATCGCTAAGGTTCCTTTCAGACCTAAAATGCTATGATTCTGGGCCAGTTACTCTTGTGACTTCCATCTAAAAGAGCCTTGCCCGATGGCCAATTTCTAAGAATGGGAAATTTACGGCATCCCCTTTTATCTTGGGATAGTTCAATAAGGAAGTTTTGTTGCCAAAATACATCTTCATAACTGTGTTCCTAGGTTGTCTCTTAGAATCAAATAGGAAAAAAGGTGTAATCTCTCTTAAAAAGGTAACTCTTTTTTTTTTAAAAAAAATATATTTTATTGATTTTTTACAGAGAGGAAGGGAGAAGGATAGAGAGTTAGAAACATCGGTGAGAGAGAAACATCGATCAGCTGCCTCCTGCACACTCCCCACTGGGGATGTGCCCACAACCAAGGTACATGCCCTTGACTGGAATCGAACCTGGGACCTTTCAGTCCGCAGGCCGATGCTCTATCCACTGAGCCAAACCGGTTAGGGCATAAAAAGGTAACTCTTAAAGTATTAGGTGACAGATGTTCCTACCAAGATTTCTCCAAATGAAGTTGCCCTTAATGCTCCATGACACTGTTTCAGTTCCATTTATTTATTTGTTTTTTAAATATATTTTTTTATTAATTTCAGAAAGGAATAGAGAGGGAGAGATAGAAACATCAGTGATGAGAATTACTCAGCTGCCTCCTGCATGCCCCCTACTGGGGATCGAGCCTGCAACCTGTGCATGTGCTCTATCCCACAGGTCAATGCTCTATCCAGTGGGCCAATCCGGCTAGGGCTCAGTTCCTTTCTTTTAAATGTAGTCCTTCATGGAGTGTAGTGGGGCTTTAGCTGGACTTTGAAGGATGGGTGGGGCTTGCAAGACTAGGGAAAGCATCCTCTATGGCAGTGGTTCTCAACCTTCCTAATGCCGCGACCCTTTAATACAGTTCCCCATGTTGCGGTGACCCCCAACCATAAAATTATTTTCGTTGCTACTTCATAACTGTAATTTTGCTATTGTTATGAATCGTAATGTAAATATCTGATATGCAGGATGTATTTTCATTGTTACAAATTGAACATAATTAAAGCATAGTGATTCATCACAAAAACAATATGTAATTATATATGTGTTTTCCGATGGTCTTAGGCGACCCCTGTGAAAGGGTCGTTCGACCCCCAAAGGGGTCGCAACCCACAGGTTGAGAACCGCTGCTCTATGGGCAAGCAGCTGACAGTAATGCGGAGATGACAGTGCATAAGTCAGATCCAGGACTGTTGGCTCAAGTAAGAAATGGCATGTTAGTGAAAGCAGCATTTAGAATGTATAGTTTTACTGTGGTGTATAATGTGGTTGGAAATGGGAAAGCAGGGAGGCAGGGAGCCAGATACGCTTCACATATCAGTAATAGAGGACGAGGTTGCTGATAATAGTAATGCCTTATATTTATGTATAACATTTCACAGGTTACAGAACCTTTCACAGGCATGATCCCATTCGACTTAATAATCCTGTGAGCTAGCTGTTACCCTGTGTTATAGCTGAGACACCAAAGAGGGAGAACCATTTGCCTTAATTCTCGAAGCTATTAAATGGCAGACCAAAGTGATGACCGTGGTAATGGGGGATAGAGGAAGGATGCTGGAGGCAATTCTAAGGAAAAATTGATAAATTGGGCCTGACTGACATGAGGCTGCAGAGGAGAAGAAGTTGTTAGGGAGGACTCAAAATAGTTGGGAGGATCATAATACCACTGGCAACTGCCACTATAGGTTTTACTCTGCCCTCATGGCTAGTGGCTTCCTGGAGTGACGGTTTGGGAGGGATTGTAGCAGAGGATTTGAGGGGACGTGGATTATCTGTCCCATACCAAGGGACGTGAGAGCTGGGTCCTCAGAGTCCCCTGAGAAAGTAAGTGCTGAGCATTCACTGGTTCAGATGTTTAGGGCTTGCCGTCCTGGAGACTCTGAATTTGGCTTTATATCATTTTTCTTTTGAAGTTCAGGCTCGTACCAGTTGCACTTGGCTGATGGGCAAATTTGGTGTCCAGTCTGACCTTCCTAAGTTCCTACATATCCCTGAGGGGGTTCGCGGGGGGAGGCGTGTTCACCGAAGCAGAGACTGGACCCTTGTCACACCCACTAAAGCTGTTTTCCCAGAAGATCTGCACATTCTCAAGAGCCTAGTGGTCTGGCTATGGTCCTCTCACCCTGGAAGCCTAGAGATTGAAACTTAGTGTCACTACCCAATTCCATAGGGCCTGGGGGCTGTCTCTGCAATTTTATTTATTTATTTATTTTAAATATATTTTATTGATTTCTTACAGAGAGGAAGAGAGAGGGATAGAGAGTTAGAAACATCGATGAGAGAGAAGCATCGATCAGCTGCCTCCTGCACACTCCCTACTGGGGATGTGCCTGCAACCAAGGTACATGCCCTTGACCGGAATCAAACCGTGGACCCTTGAGTCCGCAGGCCGACGCTCTATCCATTGAGCCAAACCAGTTAGGGCTGTCTCTGCAATTTTAGTTTCTTAGGCTCCTATCTGGAGAAGAAAGAGCTATCTCTGTGGAGTGTGTGTGCGCATGACTCCAGCACACTGAGTGTGTGACTGGTAATTCCTGCCATGGTGCAGTCCTCAATGGCGAAGCTACTCTATGTGGAAGCTCAGAGCCAGCTTATATCCCCAGGGCCTGGTGCTGCTACAGGCTTCTATTCAACATGGAGTGTCTTTCGTGTTCCGTGCTTGGGATACTGAGGTGAATAAAAACTCTCTGCCCTGGAGGAATTCATAATGGGATAAGGGAAACAATATTTTAAATAAAATGTGATATCGTAAGAGATATGTCCAAAACGCTGTATGAAGGCAGAGGAGGGAATAACTAGCTCTGCATGGAGATGTCAGGGGAATCCGCAGGAAAGAGGTGACCATTTGAGCCGGAGCCTTTGAAGATGACGAGGGAGAAATGGGCCCTTGGGGGACTTGTGCAGAGGCATTAAGGGGGGAAGGGGAAGTAAATCCAAGTGGGCTGGAATTTGACGAGAACTTGGGGATCAAAGGAGGGGGGATTAATGGAGTCTTTGGCCCTAACGAAACCCAAGTTTGTAATGGCTTTGTAGGGGCTGTACTAAAGATGTTTCCCTTTGGTGGGCCGGGGAACCACTGGAGGGTTTTAGGC
>NW_005871234.1:2264427-2301184 GCF_000147115.1 Myotis lucifugus | reverse complement strand
GGGCAGCAGACTGAAGGGTCCTGGGTTCGATTCCGGGCACGGCCCTTGGCGGGTTGCTGGCTCGATTCCCAGTAGCGGGCATGCAGGAGGCAGCCAATATGATTCTCCTTTCTTTATTGATGTGTCTATCCTTCTCCCTTCCTCTTTGAATCAATAATATATATATATATATAAAGAGCCAGGAGAGAGGGTGATATTGAAGGAACAAGAGAAGGGATTGTAAAATCAGGTCCCCGGAAAAGGGTGTAGGGGTCGGCTCTGGGTAGAAGGGGTCAACCTTTTGGACGAAGAGGAATTTTAAGAAAGGGAAGAATGTGGGAAGAAAGAGTAATTTTTATTGAACATTTCTCTAAAGTTTCTAATAAATTCCCATGTAAAAGTCTTGGTTTTTTTCTCTGCAAAGTTATGCGCTTTTGGGGTGAGGGTGCTGGTGTGGGCTCAGACAGGAACAGGGACTTGAAAGTAGTAAGGGAAACTTGAAACGCTGTCCAGAGGAAAGAGAGAGACGCAGACTTGAAATACCCTCCAAGAGTGTTGAGTCCCCCCGAACTATACTGTAGTCTCTCCGTCCTCTTTCTCATAATAATAATGGCTGGCATTTATTGAGCACTTTATACAAGGCACTCTTCTAAGTGCTGTTCAGGCATTTAAAATAAATAAATAAATAAATAAATAAATATTTATTGATTTCAGTGAGGAAGGGAGAGGGAGAGTTAGAAACATCAGTGATGAGAGAGAATCATTGATCCGCTGCCTCCTGCATACCTCTTACTGGGGATCAAGCCCACAACCCAGGCACGTGCCCTTGACTGGAATCGAACCTGGGACCCTTCAGTTCCTGGGCCAGTGCTCTATCCACTGAGTAAAACCGGTTAGGGCTATTCAGGCATTCTTTTTTCAAAAAATATATTTTATTGATTTTTCACAGAGAGGAAGGGCGAGGGATAGAGAGTTAGAAACATCGATGAGAGAGAAACATCGATCAGCTGCCTCCTGCACACTCCCTACTGGGTATGTGCCCGCAACCCAGGTACATGCCCTTGACTGGAATTGAACCTGGGACCCTTGAGTCTGCAGGCCGACGCTCTATCCACTGAGCCAAACAGGTTAGGGCTGTTCAGGCGTTCTTAATGTGATTTTTACAACAATTCTTTTAGAAAAGTATTGTTATTATCTCCATTTTACAGAAGAGGAAATTGAGGCATGGAGGATTACTTAGGCTCAGTAGTGCTCAAGGGACTGGAGTTTAGGGCTGCTAAGGAGGGAGGCTTACCACGCCAGCCTGTGAGCATGATCATGACATGGGTAGGCGGGATAGCGAGGTCAGTGTCGTTGCTGGCTTTTTACAAATGTGTAGGGAACTCGGAAATCCTTGAGTGGTATCTCAGCAGCCTGACCAGACAGACAAGAGACTACCAGTATAAGGTAGACTGAGACTGTGTCACCTGAGACAGTGAATAAGAAAAGAGATCTTGCCTGTGCTAGCCAGAAAAAGAATTTTTTTCTGCCATTATGGGACTAGAAAGACCTATGACCTTACATAATAGCATAGATTATTAACACCCACGTTTTGTGTTTTCCCCATTGGTGACAGTTGGAATGTGCAGGTGAGGTCCATGCCTGACTTGAATGAAAGGGGAAAATGGTGGGTGGTATGGATAGAAGAGAAATGGACTTACCTTTTCTGCTGCAGCCACTGGAGCATCATTTCTCTGTCCTTCCTCTTGAGGTTGCCATGGATACGCCTTTGCGCGGTGACTTGAGATTGATTTCCATTATGATCAGGTGATGACGTGGATTTAAAAAGAGAAAGGACAGAATGCTCTGTTTCTGGGGAGTGGCCAGGGAGCTGCCCAAAAGGCAGAGCCCAGCACAGCCCAGGTGGCTGTGGCTTTGTTGGCTGCTTTGGCTTTTGCTGAAGTTGTGAAATGGTGCATCTCTCTTTTTAGAGCGCAGGCTCAGGGTTCCCTGTCTGCAGGGTCCTAGTGCCAGGGACTTGCTGGTTGATTCCTGGAGAGAAACCAGCAGGAACTTCAAACAGGTGTTAAGGAGGACTCCTGCTGACACTGGAAGGTTGCAGTTCCCGACTTCGCTCTAGTGCCTTTTGCCTTCCTGCCAAAGTCCTTTATTTGAGCAAAAGAGGGACATATTTGTGTAGCTTTCCTTGCTGGAGTCTTGGGAGCCTTGGGCCCTTGGAAGGTTAGCCTGGGAGTAATTGGGGATTTCCTGGAGTAGGGGGATTCTTTGGGAGGGGGAGAGAGCTAAGGATTGGGAATGGGCTGCAGACAATTCTGGGGATAATGAAGAGCTGGGGAGGTAAAGAAAGTCCATTTAGGGTCTAGCCCTCTCCGCATAAGATCTGTAAAGCAATATAGGAGAAGGACCTGGGAACAAAGGGCTCTGTATGCGTTTTCTCTCTGGGTTCCTGTGTGTATCTGGAATCCAGCCTTCCAAGCTTCCAGCACCCCCCACCCCCAGCTTCCATTCCCCCCTCAGTGAGCATAACCTTTTCTTTCCTGGGGGACTTCCATCCACACTTATCCCTTCTCTGCCATCCTTTCAGAGATGTCCAATTTTACCCTAGTCTTAAGATCTGGATCTTGCTAATTACCGTTGTGTTTCATTTTATCTCTTTGTAACCAAACTGGTCTGTGCCCAGTGCCTAATGCAGTTCAGTTCAAGTGTGTGGACTCCTGTCAGACTGCCTGGATTTCCTTTATGAGTGGGATCAGGGAAATCAAACAGTTGGTTTAGGCCACGGTCAAAGTTAGGTGAGGCAAGACAAGAGGAGGTCAAGGGCTTAAAGGATGCGGGGGTGTCAGTAAAAGCAAGAGAGAAGTGGTGCAGGCTGGGTGCCAAAGAGGCTTTTCCTCCTTAATTCCCAGCAGTCTACCTGCTATCCTGTCATATTCTGAAGTGTTCTCCAGGATCATTAGTAACCAATTTATCAGACACGGATTTTCCCTTCCTCTCTTCCTATTTTCCTAGACATTTTAGTCGTATTTAGTATCATTGGGGAGGAAAATAGATTAGACATCTAGCGAATATCTCTTCTCCTTGGCTGAGGGAACATGCAACTTGGATTTGTCCTATGTGACATGGGGTGGGGCCCAGCCGGCTGTGGAAGGATTAGGTACCTGTCAAACGTGCCCCCTGCCATTTTCTGGCCATGAGACTCAGAGTGAGTCTTTGACTTCTGAGACTCAGTCCATCACCTGTAGATGGGAGATAATGGGCCCTGTTTTGCCTGCATGACAGGTGCATTTTGGAAGGAGATAGTGGAATACATGTGTTAGTGTACACAAATAAATATGCCCCAGAGGAGGCCCTAACAACAAGACTTACTTTCTCCTAATGCTTTCAGTCTTCCTTCCCATTCCCCCCCCAATTCTGTTCATGTTTTCAATCATCATTCTTCCATTACTCATGCTTGAAAACTCCCAAGTTTATTCATTCATTCACTTATTCGTGCATTCATTTATTTATGCAGAATTTGAGTCCCTACTGTGTTGTGTGCATGTCATCATTGATGTACCCTCTCAATCATGATGAAGACGATGTCAACAATTCCTTGAGCACATGTTCTGTGCCAGGCGCTGTGCTAAATGCTTTGTTTCAATCGTAGTGAATCCTCACCACTTCTCTGTGAGGTAGGCATTACTTCCCCCTTTTTACGGATGAGGTAACTGGGGCTCTGAGTTAAATATCTTGACCAGAGTCATACAGGTGAGGAAGTAGAACCAAAGCTGTAGCCAGGTCTCTCTGTCTCCAGAGCCCAAGCAGGCCTGCTGCCTCTTATTCCATGTGTAATCTTTTGGTTTTCCCAGGGCTTTTTGGTACTGTCTCAAAATGGGCCCCTTTCCTCTACTCTCTGTCTCTCTCTCGTGAACCTGGTTCAGGCCCTCCTCACCCTTTGCTCATTATTGCAGGAGCCCCCTTGCTGTTATCCCCATCTTTACCAAGTTGCTCCTGTCTCCACTCCATCCCACTGAGCCACCAGTTTGATCTTCCTAAAGTGGTTTTCATTATGCTAGTTCCCTGCTCAGGAAGAGACTGGCTTCCTGTTGTTTTGGATCAAGTCCATCTATCTCTACATGATGTTAAACTCCCTGACTATCCATACTTAACCTTCTAGTATATCTCAATATTAATGTATTTATTTAGCCAGTAAATATTTGACTCCATGAGCTAAGGGTGATGGGGTCATAAAGAGAAGAAGTTCTGGGCTCCATTTTAAAAGGCTTATGGTTTAATAGACGAACTCATCTTGAATTCTTCACTTCAGTCCAGCTAGTCTTTGATATTCCCTAGTGAAACAAAATTGTTTCTGTCTCTACTCATACTGTGTTCACAACTTAAAGTGTTTGTAGATCTTTCCTCTCAACATACCCAAAACACAACCTAAAATCTGAGGCATAGTCAGGCACCCGTTTTCTTTCTGGCTCATCCTTTCCTGTCTGTAATCCTTATAATATTGATTGTATAGATATTTTATTTTAAGACTTAGATACCATCTGTTGCCATGTCAGGTGATTTTTTTGTACTTGTATGGCTTCTGCACTTTTTACAAAGCACTTTTATGTGTTTTGTCCTATTCGAGCCTCATAACATTAATGTAGATAATTATTCCCATGTTATAGAAGCAGAAACAGCCCCCAATAAGTTAGGTGGCTATATATACCTGTGTGGCTAGTGAGTTGTGAGGTTGTTCTTAGACCTCAGCTCTTTTCAATTTCTGAAGGCAGTGTGTCTGGAGGAAGAGCAGGGCCTTGGGAGCCTAGAGTTATGTGATAACAGGATGTGCGGAGGGTTTCAGTGTAGGCTTTAGCTGCAGTTTTGGCTCCTTTCCTCACCTTCTGTGTAACTTCAGGAAAATGGTTCAGTTCTCTGAGCCTCAGTTTCCTTGTCAGCATTCTCTTTGGCCTGCCTTTCCATGGTGTTTCTGTGATGTCCAAATATGATAATGTTATCATATTTGTTATTAGCTGACTTTTGTTGAATACTTACTAAATACCAGGCAATGTTTTTTTGTTTGTGTTAATCCTCACCCAAGGATATTTTCTCCATTAATTTTTAGAGAGTGGAAGGGAGGGGGAGAGACAGAGAGAAACATCCATGTAAAGGAAAGAGACACATTGATTGGTTGCCTCCTGCTCATGCCTGGGGATTGAGCCTGCAACTGAGGTATGGGCCCTTGACTAGAATTGAACCTGGGACCCTTCAGTCCGTGGGCAGATGCTCCAAACACTGAGCCAAACCAGTTAGGGCCAGGCAATGACTTAAATATTTTACATGGATTATCTCGGCTAGTCCTCATAACAGCTCTTTGAGATATGTTCTTTGATTTTTTCCAATGGACAGATAAGGGAATTGAGGCACAGAGCTGTTAAGTGGCTGGACCAAGTTTATGTAGCTACCAGGTGGTGAAGCCAGGAATTAAACGTAAGCAGCCTGAGTCTGAAACCAGAATGCTCCGTAGACTGTAAAGTGTTCTGAACATGTGAAGTCCATGCTGCAAGGATCTGCATGGCCCCAACCGCCTGTGTAATAGTGTTTAGGGAAGAAAGGAGGCAACATGGAGATTTTGCGAGAGAGGAGAAAAGTGGTTTCCTGGGGGATCTGGCCAGGACTAAAGGTGTGGAGAGGTGTTTTGGGGCTTTAGACCTGGCTGTTGGCTATCATTCTACTATTAAGCTCTCTGGCCTGCCTTAGAGGGTGGAGGGGAGGAAGACCCAGGGAAACCCAGTTCAGACAAGGCCCAGTGGAGCCATAGGTCAGACCCCTTGTTGGCTACTGAGTAGCAGCGACCCGGGTCTGTTGGTTCTTACCCATGTTAGATGGGTAAAATGAATGAAGCAGTATGGTTACATAGTCCTCTGGAGACCATTTACTAGAATATTAAGCATTTTTATTTTTTAAAAATATATATTTTTATTGATTTCAGAGAGGAAGGGAGAGGGAGAGAGAGAGAGAAACATCAATGATGAGAGAGAATCACTGATCGGCTGCCTCCTGCACGCCCCCCACTGGGGATCGAGCCTGCAACCCGGGCATGTGCCCTGACCGGGAATCGAACCGCGACCTCCTGGTTCATAGGTTGATGATGCTCAACCACTGAGCCACACCGGCCGGGCAAGCATTTTTCATTATAAAAGTAATACATGGCTAAAAACATTTTGTGAACTACTGAACTATAGAAAATAAACCATCTGATCACTTTTGTTAAGGAGATGCCTGTGAGGCAAGGCCAAGAGTACAAGGGGCAGGTGGTCGAGGTAAGCTGGGCCTTGTGCTTTTGACCACTACCCTGTGAATCCAGTTGAACCTGATAATCTTAAGGTTCAGAGCCTGACCCTTATAACAACCAGAAGGGAGAAGAGTGACTGGCAGTCTTTGCCATCCAGGTGGGACTGGGGTATTGACTTGCTTTGCTGTGTGCGTGAAGTTGCCTCTGCTACTACCCTTCCTTCGCTGGGTATTGGGCAGGGCCTGGCTCCTCTGGCCCAGTGTGAGATTGAAATCCAGACCCTAACATCATGATTCGGGACCCTGAGTCCAGAGTGTAGAGAGGGGCGGGAGAAGGGCACCAGAAAGGGGTGAATAACGCTGATTTTGGCTGTGTGGAGGCCCTGGCAGTTGACGCTTTCAGGCCTGCTGAGGCCTCACCTCCTGGGGGAAAGTGTGCTATGGGGGTGGAGGAGGAATGTCAGGGCTGCGCTCCGGAGATGGGTGCTGAGGGTCTGTGGCTGGGCCTCGCCCAGTGGTTCTCAACCTTCTGGCCCTTTAAATACAGTTCCTCATGTGGTGACCCAACCATAAAATTATTTTCGTTGCTACTTCATAACTGTCATGTTGCTACTGTTATGAATCATCATGTAAATATCTGATCTGCAGGATGGTCTTAGGCGACCCCCGTGAAAGGGTCGTTCGACCGCCAAAGGGGTCGCGACCCATAGGTTGAGAACCGCTGGCCTGGCCCCATAGTCCCTGCCCTTCTTGTCTGGCCCAGGTGAAGCATGGGGGCACTAGGACCCAGATGCTAGCACGGTCCCTGACAAGTCTCGAGCAGCATTAGCGCAGAGTGAGACTCATCAGCTGGCAAGCAGGATTCCTGTCTCTGGGCTCAGGAATCTTCGGGCAGCAGAGGGGACTTGCACCTCAGTCCCCACCTCCGTCCCCACCCGCATCCCAGCAGGTCCATGGACTGGGGTGGGCCGCGTCTGATGGCTTCTGTGTCTGTCCACGAGGGCCTGGGGCCCTGACCCTCCGCCTGGGTTTCTGCCTTTTCTCTCTGTCTTTGGTCAGCCGGGGAGGGGGTAGAGGCCAGGCCGGGGGAGCAACATGGCCCAGAGCAGGAGGCACGTGTACAGCCGGGTAAGTGGCCCTGGTCTGCGATGGCCCTGGGGAGGCTGCTGGGAAAGGCCTGGTGCCTCTGGACATGGCTGTGGGGGCTGGGGAGACAGGCTGGGGCTGGGACGGGGCCACTCGCAGCCCTGATGGTGAGGCTGGACCGGCTTCCCCTCCCGGAGTTGGGGACCGGCGAGGCCCAGCCTTTGACTTTATTTGGACCTCAGGGCAGAGGTTGGTGATGGGGGACAGACAGTCTTTGGGAGTCTGAATGGGGTCGGTGGACTGGAATGGCTTTATACGAAAGCCTTTCTTCAGAGCTGCTTTGTTGTTTGTCACTTGCTTTCTGTCTCTTCTGGCTGCGATTGAATCAGTCCCCACTGTTGTGTCCACCTGGATCTGAGAGGCGTATTAGGGTTGGGAGGTTGGGGAGCGTCTCTAAGTTTGGGGCCAGCCTTGGTGTCAGTGTCAGTGCCTTTTATTGATGGGTCCGCGAGAGGCACCCTACACATCCCAGGTATGATTTGGGGTCTTGGGGCCCCTGGGAGCTGCTAACCTTCCTCACCTTCCTGGATATGCTCTTTGGGAAAGGGAGTTAGGGAGTGACATGTCTTGCACAGCTTCCTTCTGAAGCCAAGTGAAGGCCTCGGGAGGGAGCCCTGTGGAGTCTTTAGGACCATGGTGTCCCTTCTTCACACCTCACTCATCTGTGTGCTGCAAGGCCCTGGTTCATGGAGCTGCTGTTGCTGAAAACGGCTCAGGTGTGATTTCTTCTCAACCATGGGCCTATTTGGAACCTACTTTCAGTTGTGTCCTGTCATCACTGGTGTGTCAGAGACGGGAGCTTCCCAAGGACAGTGTTTACTCTATTCCTTTGCCTTGTCCATCCTCGGGGTGCTAACCATCCATTTGGACTGCTGGCCAGTCTCAGGGGCAGGGTGTAGGACAGATCTGGGGAACCTGATTTCCCTGGCCTTTGTTTTACTTTTTGTAGCAATATAACATGGGGGGGGGTGGGGAGAGTTGGCGGAACAGTGCTCAGGTCAGGAAGAAGGGAGTTAAGTTAAATGGTCCAGTGGGCTGCAGTGAGGCAGCCAGGAGTGTCATGGTAGGTGTGTGGATGGGGGTCAGGGGAGTCGGGTCAGGAAGGATGGTGATGACTTGAGGGCTGGAAGGAGGCACAACTGTGTGCTTCTGGAAGAGAGAGGCCTAGGAGAGCTGTTTAAACAGAGGGAAGACAGGCGACAGTGGGGGTGGGGATTGGTGTCAGTGGGGTTGCCTACTGAATCACCCATCTTTCCAGCTCAGGCTCCCGAGTCAGAGCTTTGGGTTGTGGGGAGCCTGTTCTAAATGGAGTTATTTGCTTGAGCTTCATTCCCTTCTTAAGTGTGGGGGGCAGTGCTCCTGAGAAAGCAGCCATGTGGTGACATTCACAGATCTGTCAATAAATTCTGATTTGTTATAAAATTTAAATATAAACTCTTAAAAATTCTGTCAGATTTCAGAAGAGTTTAGAGAAGTCTTAGAAGAAGACTTTTTTCAGAAGGGAATTTGGGGGTCCACTTCACCCTATAAGTGGGGTCCAGGGAAGTGACTCCTGGTCCTTTTTCAGTTCAGGGTCCTGACTGGGCCCTTCTTACGCATTAGGAAGACACCTTTGAGGGCTTTAACTGTGTGTTTGCATGTGCCTTTCAGACACCCAGCGGCAACAGAATGAGTGCAGAGGCCAGTGGCCGGCCTCTGCGCGTGGGCTCCCGTGTGGAGGTGATTGGAAAAGGGCACCGAGGCACTGTGGCCTATGTTGGAGCCACGCTCTTTGCCACTGGCAAATGGGTAGGCGTGATCCTGGATGAAGCAAAGGGCAAGAATGATGGAACTGTCCAAGGCAGGAAGTACTTCACTTGTGATGAAGGGCATGGCATCTTTGTGCGCCAATCCCAGGTACTCACACCCTTCTTCTGTGTGTGAACACACATGTTCACATGCTCTGTTGCATGTGCAGCTAATGTGTTGATGCTCCCTTTTTCTGGGCATGAACATAAGTCTCTGGTTGAGAGAGTGGGAGGTAGTGGGGGAGGGAAGATTGAAGATATACCCTTATCTTCTGCTCTATACCCTAGGCTTGCTTGGGGACTGGAGAAGGCCCCATATTACAGCATAACATTATTAATATGGTTTTATTGAATCTATTCTGTGGCCTCAGATCCAGGTATTTGAAGATGGAGCAGATACTACTTCCCCAGAGACACCTGATTCTTCTGCCTCAAAGGCCCTCAAAAGAGGTAACAACCACCCACTTAAGTTGCCACTCCACATCCAGGAGTCCATAGTGGCCACAGTGGATCCTAAGATTTTCCCATCATCACCATCTTTTCTTGTTATGACTTTCCTATCTGCCATAATGTTCTCTTGCTTTCTACAGAGGGAACTGACTCAGCTGCAAAGACCAGCAAACTGGTGAGTGGTTGGGGTGGGAGTGAGAAGTAATAGAGAGGAGGGGGAGGAAAAAGAGAGAGGAGGGAGACCCAGTGCCAGGCAGGTAGAAGCCATAGATGAGTAAACTGAGTTAGCTTTCCAGTCTCCATCCTCCCTGGAAAGGAAGCTTTCTGGGTTTGAGTTACTGTTTTAGGGGTGAGTAAAGGTGGCAGCAAGGAACAACTATTAGGGCCCAGAAGTTCAGGCTCAAATGGGACCTGGGCTAGGGGTGAGAGGAAGGACAGGTCTGACCCTAGTATGCTCTTGTCAACTTCCTACCTTTTGGTACCCAAGGCTGCCAAGATCTAAAAGGTCTGAGGGAAAGGGTAAGGGAGGAGCTAGAGGAAGAAGGGGCTCTCCTGTTCACAAATGAATGGTAAGGAGCTGGGCCTCTGCCACCTGTTTTAGGCGGTATGCAGAGGGCCCATCCTAGCTCCTTTTCGCTGCTCCGTACAGGGTGTGTGAGGGGGCTCAGACTCTTCAGTTCTCTGGCAAGGTGTGGACACCCAAGAGCTGGTCGTTGAGGGACCCCTCATCTACTTACTCAGAGCTTGCAGTGACCTAACTCCCTCTGTCCCTGTGCATGCCTGCATTGATATTAATACCTATACTCCGGATGTCTGGCCAGTTAGCCAGTGTGACTTCTGTTCTCTAACTCTTCCCTTTCCTACTCCTCACGCAGCGGGGACTGAAGCCTAAGAAGGTGGTGTGTTTACTATTTGTGCCTGGGTGGGTGAGGGCCATGAGCCCCCTCCCCAGCTGTCCTGCATGTCTCAGGCTGCTGCATGCATGTGTGTGTGACCTTGGGCTGGGCTGGCCAGAGGACATGGCGGCCTTGTCTTTCAGAGTGCTTTTGAGGGCTGCAAGGATATCAGGCTCGGTGTCGAGGCCCAGGTAGCACTCATTAGGGCAATTCCTGCACTTCCTTGCCTCAGGACTTCTAGTCAGAGACTGAGATCACTTGACTGTAAATAGCAGCAGCATGGACTGGAGCCTTCACTGGGTTACAGTGGGTTCTTTCTTAGCCCGAGAGTGGGGCAGTGGGAGGAGTAACTGGAGGGCTGGCGATGCAGAAAGTACTAAGTGAGGTGGTTGGGCAAGGACGGGGGAAGTCAGATCACAGTAAGAACATCCCAGGTTGGAAAGCCTGAGAGTCTGTGTGCCTACCTCTGGGTGGGCACTGCCATGAATGCCCACCTTCATTCTGTTCCTCCAGTCTTTCCCTGCCTCTTCTTTCCTCTGGTGTTGTGCCCGAGGCCCACCTCCTACCCCTTGCAGCCTTCCATCAACATTGGAGTGGGGCTCAATTCTTCCGTTGCTGCCATGGCCACTTCCTCACACCAGCCCGTGCCTTGGGCCCGTGCCCAGGCTGTCTCTGACCTGCATGTGCCTGTCTGACCTGTATGTACTGTGCTGTATGTGCGATTCTGTGATTTCCGTGTTGCCAGCCTGTCGTAGGCCCTTTTGACCTTGCATGGAAAGCTATGGATGGGGACCGTGGGAGGGAAGAGGAAAAATCTCCCTTCGACTCTTGGTTGGTGATGGGTCCTCACTTAGAAGTCTTGGCATAGAAGAGACCACATGCTGGGACTTGCTTTGGGTTTGGCTCCGGTGGGAATGGGAGGTAAGAAGGAAAAGGATGCTAGACCTATTCCAAGGTCGTAGAAACTTGGCTTCTTCCCTTAATTATTGTCTCCTGGTTCGGGCTCTCCTCTCACATCAGGCCTCTGAGTAGAAGAAGAGCATGGACCTTGTAGTCTGGATGGTCTATGGGGGAGGTTCTGGGCCGCCGGCCTGGACCTGACATTTGGGGGGGGCCTGAGCCATGCCCCAGTCCTGGGGGAAGTGTGGCAAAGCACTCCTGGGCTCCTAGACTGGAATACAGTGCTTTTCTGCTCAGGTCCCACCAGGCCCCTCTCCGTGTTCTCTCACAGCAGCTCACCTAGCCAGGGAACAGGAGCTAACTCCAGAACTAAAGAACGTACGTTGAGAAGGAGGGCAGAAGAGAACCCACATGTCTCTGCAAGGCGCCAGTCCTTTCTGGGAGCCCTGTAGAGACAGGCTTGAACCTGCCTACAGCCAGGGGGGGGGGTCATTAGAGCTGCTGCTGAAGTCCCCAGGGTTTCCGAGTCTCACTGTGTGCCCCTCAGAGCGAATGCCGCTGCAAGAGGGGTGCTCTGGGTGTGTGTGTGTGTGTGTGTGTGTGTGTGTGTGTGTGTGTCTGATGAGAAGAGACAGAAGTAGAGTTGATGGGGTTGCAGGCTGATGGGAGCATGAGTATGAGCGAGGTTGATGGAGCAGTGATCCCTGCCCAGTGATGCACTCGCCCCAGAGGGTACTATTTCTGGAATGGCCCCTAGCCCAGTTTCTTGGAACAAACACTTGGGGATGGTCGGGGAGGGGAGAGGGAGGAGCCACACACGTGTACACAAATGTACACACACATTTCAGAGGGAGGAAGAAGCCGGGCGGGCTCTGCGCAGGACTTTGTCCAGTCATGAGGAGGAGGAGGAGCCTGCGGAGTCAGGCGGTTGCTAGGTGACTGAGGAGCAGTGGCTCCACCCCCAAGGAGCAAAGGAGGGTGGGTGCATGACGTCAGGTGGAGCTGGTGCTGCGGCCACTGAGGCTGCCATAAGCCTAAGCTGGAGAACTGGGCCGGCGCCTCTGTGGTGCCCGCAGGAGCCTGGTTGCCCCTCTGTGCATCTGTGGGGCTTCTGCATCCGAGTCACAGCCATTTGCGGGCTGGGAAGCTGCTGGCCGGGAAGCTGAGGCTGCATTGTTGGGATTTGATGCACTAATCTGTCTCCGCCGCCTTTCCCTCTGTTTGGTCTCTTTCCCTCCCTCCCTCTGTCTGTCCTTCCTCTGTGTGTCCATCCTCTTCTGTCCCTCCTCTTTCCTGTCCTGGCTTTCTTTGGTTTTCTGCAATGATGAGACAGGCACCGACAGCCCGAAAGGTACTCTTGCTTGTTCTGGTCCTGCTGCCGGGTTGCCAGGGCGATGGCAGCAGGCTGCTGGGGTGGGGGTGGGGACTTCATCTGTCTACCTGGTTGGGGAGGAGGGTAGAGATGATGGTGGGGGCAGGGAGAGGTGTGTGTCACTCCCATGGCCCATGCCCTGAGCATTCTGCTCCCTGCCCTGCCTGCTTTTGGCTCTGAGTCTGTTCTCGGCCTTGTACCCAGTGGCCTTCAGGCTTGGGGTTCAGGCAGTTTCTGCTGCAAAGCAGCTCTGGGAGCTTCCTGTGAGAATCTGGGAAGCAGGTTCAGATGTCTCCTTGCCTCCAGCAGACCTGCCTCCCCTGACCTTTGCTAGAATGACTCTTGGTTGTACTCCCAGCACCCTTCCCCCCACCAGGGCTTGTATCAGTGGGCTTTCCCAGGATGGGATGAAGACCCTGCAATAGTTTTTTACCTACAACCTGCCGTGGAGGCTTAGCTCGGGGTAGGAGGGGTGGGGGTTGGTTTCCTTGGGCTCAGTGTCTCCTACAAATGGGGGCCCAGGCCAAATCTTGTCTTTGCTGGAATCAGGAGATACTGGGTAGCAAGAATGCTGTTTGGGGTTGAAGTTCATCATCTATTTACCACTTTGCAGTAACCCGAGGGATTCTAGATTGTTTTCAGCAGTAGTTTATGTATGCTGCTGTCCACCCCCACCTCCTTCCTTGCAGCAGGGTGGGGTTACTTTGCTGAGCTCTGGGCTTCTGGCTAATGCAGTATTCACGGTCCTGACACCTGAGCCCTCTGCCCAAGGGATGGAGACTGCTATAGGATCAGTTCCTGGGCAGCGGGTGGAGTGGGGGTAGGGACGACAGCAGCGTTGTTCTGCCTTGTGGCCTGATCTCCCTCTGTTGGGTTAGTATCACTCACCTCTGGCCTCCTGTCATCAGTCTTGTCACATGTTATTTTAGGGGATCCTCTGTGGAGTCTAGCACTTGAAAGAAGGGGGCTGACCTGGGAAAGTCCTTGGGAGTGGTGGGTGGGCAGGGCCTCTGGCTCTGGGCTGGACTGCCAGAGGTTGTTTTCAGAAGGCCTGGTCTCTGGAGACCTTTTCCACCAGCTGCTGCCTTTGGTCCCCTGTGGCTCAGTTAAGGAGAATGGGGTTCTGGGATTTCCAGGGTGTTTGAAGTGGTGAGGTCTGCAAGGGTTGGGCATAAGTGGGAGAAGGAACCAATGGGAGGTTAGAGTTCTGAGTTCCTGGAGTAGGAACAAGATGATTCACTGGAGGGAGAAGGGGGTGGCCTGGGGGTGAGGGTGGGGTGGCTAATCGTAGCCCCATTGCTGTTACCTCTTCTGCTCTCATTGCTGTCCCTTTTCCTGTCTATCTTTGTGCCACTATTCTTTTTTTCCTGACTACTTCTCTGGCTCCTGTTGCCTGTCCAGACTACAACTCGGCGGCCTAAGGTGAGAAAACACAGGCCTCTGTGCAAGCCATTGCAGAGTGTACACACACATTCCAGGCATGTGCATGTATGTGGGCATGTGTACGACCAAACAAAAGTTTGTCACAGTGCATCCTGGGTTCTCTCTTCATGGGAGTGAGGGGACTGAAGGTAGTGACAGGTCACTCCTGGGAAAAAGACTCTGGCTTTGGGAGGATGCCTGAGCCAGTTGTTTGAATGCAAAAGAGAAATGAGAGTGGTTGTGGTTAAGGCAGGCTTTCTTGAAAAGGGTGTTTTGACTAGTTTTGATGAGGGCAGGGATTGAAAGACAGGTGAAGAAGAACCTGGCCTTACAAATGTCAGGGGACAAGGAGGTAGGCGTGTTTGTCAGTACATGTGGTTTCTGAGTGTCGGCCCATCAGGAGAGCTTCCGAGCTCAGCACTCCAGGGAGAGCACTGGGCAGGCCTGTCGGCTCCAAGACCAGGGGCCTCAGGGCAGCTTCTCCGCCCAGCCCTACACAGGCCTGGGGAGTGGTGCCTGATGGGAGCCTCTTCGTCTTGGAGGGGGGAGATGGCAGAAGGCTTGGCTGTGCTGGCCTTGCTTCAAGGGGGTGTCTGTGATACAACCTTCACCTTGGCCCTTTTACATACAGGGTCCCCTGAAATAGATCAGGGGAGGGAGAGTCAGCTTGACTCCCAAAGAGCAGGGAGGGCCTAGCCGGGGTGTAGAGCCTGGTACCCCACCTTTAGCCCAGTCTTCTCCGGGAACTTGAAAGAGAACAAACTGCAGTCTATTCTTTCTCTGGAAATGACATCGAGGCCCTTTTTATCTCTGGGGGAGGAGGGCGTGGGCCCAGAGCATGATAGCATTGGGAGGACTAAACTGCTAGAATGATCATAAGTGGGTCACAGAAGGGAGTCCTAGGGAGTAAGGGATCCTGCTCTGAGGGGATAGTGCCAGGGCTGGGAGGAATGTGGGGCCAGTGCCAAGGGAGGAGCCTTATAATCTTATGTCTTCCTCCATCCCTTCTTCCCCTCCCCTTCCCCTCCCTCCCTCCTCCCTGTCCCTTGTCACTATCTCTGACTGTGCCATTTTCTTTCTTCCCTTCACTGTTTCTCTGTTCTCATTGTGCTTTGATATTCTCTGCCTTTTTCCTTTTCTGTCTCCTTCCCTCGCCATATTCTCATATTCTGTCTTTTTCTCTTTCACAACCTCTGCCCCCTACTCTTTCTCGTCTGCCCCTACCCTCTCTGAATAGCCCACCCGTCCAGCCAGTAGTACTGGGGTGGCCGGAGCCAGTAGCTCCCTGGGCCCCTCTGGCTCCGCATCAGCAGGTGAGCTGAGTAGCAGTGAGCCCAGCACCCCGGCTCAGACTCCGCTGGCAGCACCTGTCATCCCCACGCCGGCCCTCACCTCCCCTGGAGCAGCCCCCCCACTTCCTTCTCCCTCCAAGGTAAGGACTGGGGTGGGTGAGGATGAGCCAAGACACAAAGGCCTGTGATCCTGGCGGGTCTTGGACATTTCCCAGGGTTGGGGGAGATCCAGAACTTGGATTGGGAGGGTTGGGACATGGCATTTGGGTTCCCTGCCATTGACTTGGCTACACTTTCTCTCTGCCCTTCTTCATACTTTCCCCATATGTTCGGTCTCTTCTCAGATATTTATATGCCACGTGCTTTTGAGTCGGGCTGGAATGATGTTTGCACACATTCCTATCCTTTCTCCTCCAGCTCAGACAAAGAAGCTCTAGTGGGGAGAAGGGGGACACTACGTGCAGAACAAGGGGTCTCTTTGCAGGAGGAGGAGGGGCTGAAGGCCCAGGTACGGGACCTGGAGGAGAAACTGGAGACCCTGCGGCTGAAACGGGCAGAAGACAAGGCAAAGCTGAAAGAGCTGGAGAAGCACAAGATCCAGCTGGAGCAGGTGCAGGAATGGAAGAGCAAAATGCAGGAGCAGCAGGCAGACCTGCAGCGGCGCCTCAAAGAGGCGAGGAAGGTGCGACTCGGGAGGAAGGGGGGGCTGGGAGGCCTGGGGCCCGAAACAGTGTCCTGGAAACTCAGCGGGGGCTGGAGCCTGGAACGTTCTGTGAGAGAGGGCGCATGAGGCATTCCTGTACCTGTGCCTCCACCAACCTCTACCCCCCAGGAAGCCAAGGAGGCGCTGGAAGCAAAGGAACGCTACATGGAGGAGATGGCCGACACTGCCGACGCCATCGAGATGGCCACTCTGGACAAGGAGATGGCTGAGGAGCGGGCTGAGTCCCTGCAGCAGGAGGTGGAGGCGCTGAAGGAGCGTGTGGAGGAGCTCACCACTGACTTGGAGATTCTCAAGGCTGAGATTGAAGAGAAGGGTAAGGGCCCGGAGCTGCAGGGGCACAGATGGTGGGGTTGGAATCACGTCTGAAGGTGTTCGTGGTTTTCCTCAGGCTCAGATGGGGCTGCATCCAGTTATCAGCTCAAGCAGCTCGAGGAGCAGAACGCCCGCCTGAAGGATGCCCTGGTGAGGTAGGGTCCCCTCACCGCTTGGCTCCGGAGCCCACTCTCCTGTGCAGACGTGTTAGAGCGTCCGTTGCCCAGTGACTCTGACACGCTCTCCCTCTTCTTCTCCCCGATTCCCACAGGATGCGGGATCTTTCTTCCTCAGAGAAGCAGGAGCATGTGAAACTCCAGAAGCTCATGGAAAAGAAGAACCAAGAGCTGGAAGTTGTGAGGCAACAGCGGGAGCGTCTGCAGGAGGAGCTGAGCCAGGCAGAGAGCACCATCGATGAGCTCAAGGAGCAGGTCTGGGGAGCCCAGCCTCTCTCCCAGAGTCCCCATATCGGTCCCTTCAGACTCCTGTAGGTGCCTCCTCTCTAGGCACCTTTTAGCAGCCCGTCTCCCCATTCCTTCCCTGGAACACAGGTGGATGCTGCTCTGGGTGCCGAGGAGATGGTGGAGATGCTGACAGACCGGAACCTGAATCTGGAAGAGAAAGTGCGGGAATTGAGAGAGACGGTGGGGGACTTGGTAAGAGGAGAGCAGAGCCCGACTTCTGACCTGGATGAAGGGACTAGCTGAGAGAGGGACTGACACATGACCCCTGACCTTTGAGCAGGGTGTCTGGTGAGTGGACCCACCCTGGCTTGCTACCCTGACCCTGCTTTTCCTTTGCCCCAACTCCCTCGTGGCCTCCCAGGAAGCAATAAATGAGATGAATGACGAGCTGCAGGAGAATGCACGGGAGACAGAACTGGAGCTGCGGGAGCAGCTGGACATGGCGGGCGCCCGGGTACGGGAGGCCCAGAAGCGTGTGGAGGCGGCCCAGGAGACAGTTGCAGACTACCAGCAAACGATAAAGAAATACCGCCAGCTGACCGCCCACCTGCAGGTGCCTGTTCACCCCTGCTCTCCACCCAGGATCACCCCAGGGCTCCCTCATGACCCAGCTGTGCCTCACTGTCCATCTCTGCTCCCAGGATGTGAATCGGGAACTGACAAACCAGCAGGAAGCATCTGTGGAGCGGCAGCAGCAGCCACCCCCAGAGACTTTTGACTTCAAAATCAAGTTTGCTGAGACGAAGGCCCATGCCAAGGTCAGGAAAGCGAGTGGGCGGGAGAGGGGAGAGTGCTGGGAGCTCAGCTTGAGTGTGGTGTGGACTGACCTGGTGTGGGGTTCCTGGGGGCGGGGAAGCAGGGGGCCTGGTGGAACAAGGCAGCATGGGTCTGGGACTCTCTCAGCCTGGCTGAGAGCCTGCCTTCCTGTCCACCTCACAGGCCATTGAGATGGAACTGAGGCAGATGGAGGTGGCCCAGGCCAACCGGCACACGTCCCTGCTGACAGCCTTCATGCCCGACAGCTTCCTTCGGCCAGGTGGGGACCATGACTGTGTCCTGGTGCTGCTGCTCATGCCTCGTCTCATTTGTAAGGTACGGCCATACGTTCAGCAGGAACCTGTGGAACTTGCTGTGAGGACGCCGAGTGAAGCCAGCAGTCAGCACCCCTACTCACACAGTGTATGATGTAGTGGAGGGATGTAGTCAGCAGAGTTGCAGGTGGGGCCTGCTATGAAGGGGAGGGAGCTTCTTTGAGAGAGCACGGTTGGGGAGCTGATTTAGATGGAGGGATGTCACTGAGGAATAACATGAGCTGAGACCCAGAAGATGACTAGGGGTTGGCGGGGGTGGGGGAGGTAACTGTCAGGAAGCATGCTGGTGGAAGGGTAGCAGGGCAGCAGCTTGAAGCCTGCAGGAAAGAACTTGGTCCCACTGGTTCCCTCTCCTTTCATCCCCACATCTCAAATCTTCACAGCTCAGTAATCACCACATCACTGCCCTTTCCCCATGGGAGACTTCCTGCCCAGCTAG
Source organism: Myotis lucifugus (assembly GCF_000147115.1). Taxonomy (NCBI): domain Eukaryota; kingdom Metazoa; phylum Chordata; class Mammalia; order Chiroptera; family Vespertilionidae; genus Myotis; species Myotis lucifugus. Next base: position 2,282,643 of record NW_005871234.1, on the reverse strand, counting down.
GAGCTGTTTCTGTTTTATCTCCTCCTCCCACCCCTTCCATCGTTGCTCATCTGTGTTCTGTATTCCTGAGTCTGTTCTCCGTCCTCTGCTCTGAGCCCAGGTCCCTGGCACTTCTTCCCACAGGCAGAGCTGATCCGGAAGCAGGCCCAGGAGAAGTTTGAACTAAGTGAGAACTGTTCAGAGCGGCCCGGGCTTCGAGGAGCTGTGGGGGAGCAGCTCAGCTTTGCGGCTGGGCTGGTGTACTCGCTGAGTCTGCTGCAGGCTACGCTCCACCGCTATGAGCAGTGAGTGACCCTTGACCCCCATTCAAGGCCGCAGGGTCCAGATTGGCTGGAACTGGGATTGCCTGGCAGACCCTGGCCTCACAGGGCCCTTCTTTGGTCTCCAGTGCCCTCTCTCAGTGCAACGTGGATGTGTATAAGAAGGTGGGCAGCCTCTATCCTGAGATGAGTGCCCATGAGCGCTCCCTGGACTTCCTCATTGAGCTGCTGCACAAGGACCAGCTGGATGAGACTGTCAATGTCGAGCCTCTCACCAAGGCCATCAAGTACTACCAGGTTTGGTGCGAGGATTCCAGCTTGGTGCAGCAGGGAGGGAAGGTGTCTCATCTGGGCTGCGGCCAGTGTAGCCCAGGTTGTGTGCCTAAGGCTCAGCTCCCTGCAGCTGAACTCACCTCAGGATGCAGCTCTTGGGGGTTTCAGGTCCTCTGGTCCCTCTGGAGCCCTGTGATGACGGGCTCAAACTGTTGGGGAACAATTCTCCATCCTTCCAAGACCTGAAGGCTGTCTGTTTCTTTGTCATCTCTCAGCACCTGTACAGCATCCACCTTGCCGAGCAGCCTGAGGACAGTACCATGCAGCTGGCCGACCACATCAAGGTGAAGTGTCGGGGCTGGTGGTTAAGCCCCTGTCAGATCAGAAATGGAGGCCGTCAGGTCAAGAGGTCTGGCCCTCAGGGTTCACCTAAGACTGGAACAGGGTCCCTAAGGCCAGATCAGGGAAGCCAGAGAACCTCTTATGTATGGGGGTCAGCAGAGAGTGGGGACTTCTTAGAGATGATGAGGGTGCAGGAGGGTTCCTGCTGGGTGCTGACAAGCACATGCTTCTGTCTTCACAGTTCACCCAGAGTGCCCTGGACTGCATGGGCGTGGAGGTGGGACGGCTGCGTGCCTTCTTGCAGGTAAAAGCACAGCTGGATCTGTTTGAGCTCCTCTGCCTTCTTAGTTCCCCCTCCTCACCTTCAGCTGTTGTTGACTTTGTTCCCCATCCATTTCCTATTCCCTGAGTAGGGTGGACAGGAGGCTTCAGATATTGCCCTCCTGCTCCGGGACCTGGAAACGTCGTGCAGTGACATCCGCCAGTTTTGCAAGAAGATTCGAAGGCGAATGCCAGGGACAGATGCTCCTGGGATCCCAGCCGCTCTGGCCTTTGGACCACAGGTTTAGGGCAGCGACGGGGGAGGGAAGGAAGCTGAGTAGAACCAGGAGGGGCTCAGTATGTCAAGATCGGGATCTGGATGGGGCAAGGATAGTTTTGAGGTAGCGGGGAGCCGTCCTGGACTCAGGGCGGCTCCTGACGCGGGCCTGTCGCACAGGTGTCCGACACACTCCTCGACTGCAGGAAACACTTGACGTGGGTGGTGGCTGTGCTGCAGGAGGTGGCCGCTGCTGCCGCCCAGCTCATTGCCCCGCTGGCGGAGAATGAGGGACTGCCTGTGGCTGCCCTGGAGGAGCTGGCTTTCAAAGCAAGCGAGCAGGTGGGCCTGGATGGCTGGGCGGAAGGTGTAGAGGAGTCAGGTGGCCGGTGTGAGGTTTTCACTGTTGCCCCCTGGCTCCCACAGATCTATGGGAGCCCCTCCAGCAGCCCCTATGAGTGTCTGCGCCAGTCATGCAACATCCTCATCAGCACCATGAACAAGTTGGCCACAGCTATGCAGGAGGGAGAGTACGATGCCGAACGGCCCCCCAGCAAGGTTGGGTGGGAGCTCCTTGGAGGGACTCCGGGGCCTGGAGGAGCAGGGCTGGCAGAGCTGCTGCTAGTTGTGGGAGGCTGGGAGGTGGAGGAAGGAGTCTGGAGAGCACCATCCTGCTTAGAAGGCAAGATGGGTCTCTCTGAAGCACGTTGGTGATGTCCTCTCCCTCCCTCCCTCACCCCACCTTGGCCCTCAGCCTCCCCCTGTTGAACTGCGAGCTGCAGCCCTTCGTGCAGAGATCACGGATGCCGAAGGCCTGGGCTTGAAGCTTGAAGACCGAGAGACAGTTATCAAGGAGTTGAAGAAGTCACTCAAGATCAAGGTGAGGGTAGGGTAGGCTCAGTATCTGGGGGCCAGGGAGTATTGTGGGGCACAGGGCAGCAGTGAGTGATGGGGATCAGGATGAGATGGGTGATGGGTTGGGCTGAGGGCAGAAGAGGTGCCTGTAATTAGTGGGAGCTCGAGTGGGCTCTTAAGGAGCTTTCTATCCGTGGTCTACCCTGAGTCCCTGAGGGGTTGTGGAGGATGAAAAGCTACTAGAAGCTCTGCCCTGGCCCAGGGGGAGGAGCTGAGCGAGGCCAACGTGCGGCTGAGCCTCCTAGAGAAGAAGCTGGACAGTGCGGCCAAGGACGCCGACGAGCGCATCGAGAAGGTCCAGACGCTGCTGGAGGAGACCCAGGCACTGCTGCGGAAGAAGGAGAAGTGAGGCACTTCCCTGGCCCTGCTTGCTTCAGCCCTCCCTCCCGCCAGCAGCTCTCTGCCTCCCAGCCATCCCTCTTACAGTGACACTCCCCAGGCCAACAGACACGACTTTCCTTGCCCACTGCCATTATATCACCCCAAGCGGAGTCCTCACCAGCAGGGCGACTCCAGGGACCTGTCAGGGCTGAGCAGTGAAGGGGGTCGTGGGGACAGGACACTGCCCCAGCCCGATTCTCTTCCACAGAGATTTCGAGGAGACGATGGATGCACTCCAGGCCGACATTGACCAGCTAGAGGCAGAGAAGGCAGAGCTGAAGCAGCGGCTGAACAGCCAGTCCAAGCGCACGATCGAGGGGCTCCGGGGGACCCCTCCTTCGGATATTGCTACCCTGGTCTCTGGCATTGCTGGTGGTGAGTGCAGGGGGACAGGCAGCACGGGCCCACAGGAGATTGAAGGGCTTCCCTGGCCTCAGTTTTACTTTTGCCCCTTCTTACCCCTGGATGTGCAGCCAGGAACGTGTTCGCCCACTTTCACGCTGGCAGCTTTCACCAGGATTTTCCTCCCCCCGAGGATACTCGCAGAGTCCCTCTGACCAAGGTGGGGCACTGCCCAGTTGTCAGTGCAGCTCAGAGTTACGGTGACATTGGACTCCGTAGCTGTCCCTCCTGGGTCTGCAGTCCGGCCTGCCTGACCAAGCCCCACGTCCTTGAGGGTCACCGGCCTGCAGGAGGCTGGCGATGCTGTGGGTCCCGCTGGGCTGGGTGCCTGTTCCTGATTGCTCTTTGGTTTGGGCGCGTTTCCCCAGAGTTCACGTGGCTTCACCCTCTGGTGTGGCTGTCCCTTCATGGCTGACTTCTCTCAGTTTCCCTGTGGCTTGTGAGACCTTGGCCTGGTCTCATAGTGTGGCCAGGGCTCCTTACCTTGAGTTTGTCTGGTTTGTCCCCAGTTTCCTGACCAAGGAGGTGGCCACTGTCATCTTCGTTCTCACCTGCCCTAGAGTTTGCTTATTGCTCTCTCTTCAGTTTCTCACTTAGCCATCTCACCTCTGGAAGACAAACTCTAGAATTGAGCCCTCAGGGCTCAGTGGCCCCCCCCCCCCCCCCACCTGTCTTATCAGCTGCTCTCACCTAGGTCTTGTCCTCATCAAAGCCCCTTGCCACTGGCGCCTCTTGATCTTGGGAGGTGACCAAGTACCTCCTTGACTGTAGACTTCATGGTGCAGATGCTCCAGTTCCTTGGGGAGGGGGAGGGGTCTCCAGAATGACCACATTGTATTGTTTAGCGTAGGCTCTGTAAGCAGATACTGGTTTTGAATTTATGAACCTTTCCACCAAAAAAGGGTGTCTTTTGCCTCAGCGCAGTGGGAGCTGAGGAGCACAGGAATGCATCTGCATCCTCAACGTAAGCTTTGCTGCTGGGAGAAGGAAGGCACTGACCTGTCAGGTCTCAGGAGTGTCCCCTCTGCCCTTCCCGGAGATGGAGGAGGAGCAGGGAGGCCGGAGCAGCCTTATGCCCCAGTGCTTCCTCCAGCGCACAGCCCTCTGCACTCGGGCTCACGCGTCACCCCTGCCTCAAGGCCTCACTCCCCTTCCCTGTCTTTCCTTCCCACACACTTGCTCTTCCCTCAAAGGTGGAGGGCAGAGATAGAGTCTTGTCAGAGATGATGTGATCAGGAAAAGGCTTTTCCTGCAGGTGTGTCCAGGATTCCTCTGGTGTGTCCCCCTAACCCTCAGTTCACCTAATTCCTCTCTCTCTTTTCCTGCTGCCATGGGCTCTCCTGAGCACAGAAGAACCGCAGCGAGGTAGAGACCGCCCTGGCTGGGGGTTGCCAGGGCTGGTGGGAATTGGGGCCTGGGGAGCAGGGTGACTTCTCCCTTGGGAGCAACCAGGACTGGGGGTGGGAGGAGCTAAGGAACGGGGTGAGCAGGGATGGAGCCCACCTTCAGCGCTCTCACCTGAGACGGCTGACATTTGTTGTGGCACTGCAGGAGGCTCGCCTGGGCAGGCACTCGGGCCTATGCCAGGCCCGGGGCTGGTGAAGGACTCGCCGCTGCTGCTTCAGCAGATCTCTGCCATGAGGCTGCACATCTCCCAGCTTCAGCATGAGAACAGCATCCTCAAGGTGAGGGGGTCACGGGGAGGACCGGGTGGAGGTGGCGCATGCCTGTCCCATCGATGATGGGTGGCAGGGCCTTCTGTCACTCCTTACCACCACCTCTCTTCCCCCCCACAGGGCGCCCAGATGAAGGCCTCCTTAGCAGCCCTGCCCCCTCTGCATGTGGCAAAGCTCTCCTTCCCACCCCGTGAGCCTCTGGCAGCGAGTTAGCCCCTGGAGCGCTGTATCGTAAGACCAACCAGCTGCTGGAGACATTGAATCAGCTGAGCACGCACACCCACGTAGTAGACATCACTCGCACCAACCCTGGTATGGACCCGCCAACCCCCGAGATGAGTAACACACCTGCCCCAGGGATGTAGCCCCTGCCCAGGCAGTTCCCACACTGCCCTGCTGGCCTGGGCCTTGGTGGGCCTCACCAGCCTCTTCTCCCACAGCTGCCAAGAGCCCGTCGGCCCAGCTCCTGGAGCAAGTGGCTCAGCTCAAGTCCCTAAGCGACACCATCGAGAAGCTCAAGGTCAGCTCTGGCCCGGTCCTTCCTCCCCCTACAGAGTTTGCTCTAGAGCAGTGGTTCTCAACCTTCCTAATGCCGCGACCCTTTAATACAGTCCCTCATGTTGTGGTGACCCCCAATTTCATTGTTACAAATTGAACATAATTAAAGCATAGTGATTAATCACAAAAACAATATGTAATTATATATGTGTTTTCCGATGGTCTTAGGTGACCCCTGTGAAAGGGTCATTCGACTCCCAAAGGGGTCGCGACCCACAGGTTGGAACCTCTGCTCTAGAGCATTCCCTGGTGGAGCCTTAGCTCGTTCATGTCCATAGGTATTCCCGGAGTCCCCTGGGCCCAGTCCTGTGCTGCATGGCACGTGGCAGGGGAGGTGGAAGGGAAGGCAGATTCTCATCAGCATAGTGGGTTGAGCAGGGTCATCTTTAGAGGGTGGGTTCAGGTGCAGCTCTGTCAGGTGCAGCTCTGTCAGGGTAGAAGGGTTGGGCCTTAAGGGTAAGTATATGGGGCGGAGGTGAGAGCAGAAGTGATAGGAAGGTCTGGGTCCCTGTTCCTGGCATTAGTGTCCCTGTGAAATGGGAGGTACTGGGCTAGCCTGTGGGGATCTCCTAAATGAACCCTTGTTCCCCCCTCTGCCGTCAGGATGAGGTCCTCAAGGAGACTGTGTCGCAGCGCCCTGGAGCCACAGTCCCCACGGCCTTTGCCACCTTCCCTTCCTCAGCCTTCCTCAGGGTAAGCGGGGGCATGGGGATGGGGAGGGGCAGTACGGAGGCTCAGGTGGGTCCTTCCCTCTCCCCCGAATTTGAAGAGGCCTCTGGGGTCTCAGGTCCAACAGCTGCACATCTGAGTTACTGGCCAGGTTTCCACCGGGGAGTCCTTGCCCGGCTTCCAGCAGGTGCACTGTTCAGTAGTTTAACAACTTCTCTGCCTTTTGACACCGGGAAGAGCTCTCAAATCCCTGTCAGACTGTGTGCCCCAGTTTTTATTTGGAAATGTAATCACCATAGCCCAGGAGCCCCAAAACCTACCTCCCAGGGACTACCTAGGTCTCTAGGCTCAGGGCCCGTCCGTGGCGCACAGCTCAGTAGACCCTGACGAGGGGGTCTCTTCTCACCTACTCCCAGGCCAAGGAGGAGCAGCAGGATGACACTGTCTACCTGGGCAAAGTGACCTTCTCGTGTGCGGCTGGCCTCGGACAGCGACACCGGCTGGTGCTGACCCAGGAGCAGCTGCACCAGCTGCACGGCCGCCTCATCTTCTAGTGCTTCTCCTCCCGCTGGCCCCTTCCGGCCGATGCACGGCCACCTCAGCCGGCCCAGGTAGAAGCGTGTGTAAAGCTGTTCTGGACCCCACTCAGCTTCACTCCACCTACCAATGCCCTGTCCTCCCCTTGACCTGGGTTCCCGATTTCCAGCCCCTGGCCTCCACCAGGTGCTCCCTCCTTCCTGAGGGGCATCAGGGCATGTGGGGGACAGGCTGAGACCCCACCACCAAAGGTTGTGTGAGGTCCCCCGATTGAGGACTTCACCCCTTGATTAAAGCAACTTCTGCTTCAGTGCTTTCCGTGTGGTGTTGGCAGTGGGTCCTGGGCCATTCGGCTCAGAGCAGGATGGAGGAAAAGGGATGCTGTGCCGTGTTTGCGGCCCCTCTGTGGGACCAGTGGATGCTGTGTCCCTCAGAGTCACATGCAGTGTCTTACTCTGAGCAGCGAGAAAGGGCTAGACCCAGGCTCAGCACCTGCTTCATTTGTGGAGCGAGGAGGGTGCGGGTGCGCAGCCCCTGCTTCCTGGGCCTTCCACTGCTCTTCCGGCCAGTGTTGGAGCCGGGCTAACGATGTGGGCACACCCCCGCCAGCGTTCTGAGGCACTGGCCGCGTCTGCCCATGAGACCTGGGGCCCCTCCGAGGGAACATGGACCAAGTGAGGGAAGACCCAAGTAGCAGACTGGGAAGAAGGGATAGAAGTTGCAAAGTCCCTCTACAAATTAGTGTCTGGGGCGTTTCTTTAACTAATTTACACATTTCTGGGCCCTGACCCAGACCTGCTGAAATCACTTAGATTTGAGGCCCTTGGGCCAGGACCCCAGCATTTTAGAGCTTAGCACCAGTTTAGTCTAGTTCTCTTATTCTCCGCCCGCGGTCTCCGATCCAGTTGGAGGAAGAGCCCCTTAGCACTTAGGAGCATCTCCAGCTAGGCCAGGCCCTCTGCTGTGTGCTTCCTCCCGGGCAGGAGGGAAGCCGGCAGGACGAGGAGGCTCCGAGGTGGAGCCTGGTGCCCATGTGCTGGGCACATTTCCAGTCGAGCCCCATCTGGGGAGGGCAGACACCCTCTGGTGTCTGGTACCTGTGCCGCACCTTAGCCTTTCTCACCTGGACTTCCAAGAGAAAACGATCCGGTGACTTTCCTCAGTACTCTCAAGGGTGACTCGTAGCTAAAACCATTCTAGATGCACAGGATAGAATCGGTTCCGCACGAGGGACACTGTAGGCGCTAGGGCTTAATTCTCACAGAACCGATTGAGAAGGGTTGCTGTGTCTCATACCAGTCTTTACCTCACCTCTCCTAACCAGGCTCCTGTAAGGCCGAGGACACTGCAGCCACACTGTCCTTCCTTCGGTGTTGGATTGTGTTCCTGTCCTCTTCACCCGCGCTACTGACCTGCCTTCTGGTTGGTGGTTAAGGTGCTGAGGTCAAGACTGGGCAACTCCCGGTGGCTGGTTGAGAAGAATACAGGGCTTGTCCCTTCCTTTTGCCTCGGGCTCACGGCTGCTCTTCCGAATGCCAGACTCACTCACCATGTCTAAACCAGAAATCATCTTCCATGTCCTGGATGTGATGAGCCACAAACCTGGATTTCTGACGCCTTCTTCGCTCTCCTTAGCTAATTCAGTTACTCAGTCCTGTTCAGTTTTTCCTTCATTACTATCTTACATCTGCTCACTTTTTTCCAACCCTCCACTGCTAACTTTGTGTACAGTTTCTTTCTCTGGGCACTTCAGCAGTCTGTCAACTGGTCACTTTACCTCCCTTGCCTCAACCAGTTCTCATTGGTGCCAGAGGCACCTTTCAAAGTGCAGATGGGCCATGCCACTCCCTGCTTTAAGTCCTCAAATGGTGCTTCCAGCTAGAATTTAAAATGGAAATTCACTAGATGGCACGTGAGGCCATCCCTGATTTGGGTCTCGTCCAGCCTCATGGGGCTGCTTCTCTACGTTGCTCTGTGGGGTGGCTGTAGGAAACCCCTGCAGTTTCTCTCCCCTGTGCTCTCTCAGGCCTCCTACTGCCCACAGTGCCCACCAGCTCCTTCCCTCCGCTCCACTTCCCTGCCCATCCCACCGATTCCTCAGCCGACCTGTTCCTCTATGAAGACAGCGGGGGCATTGCCACCTCAGGAAATCTCCAGTCCCTGTGGCCTGTTAGGGGCTCATCTGAAGTCAGCAAAGACTATGAACGTTTCCCCAGGTGTGCGTGGATGTAGCTGCTTTGTGACCTTGGCCCTGTTTCTGATCTCTGGTCTGCTTTCTCAGCGGCAGAATGGGGGTAACGATGCCTTACAAGGCTGTGGGGAAGGCCAATGCGTCCACGCAGGCAAGCCTAGAGCCCCGCGCACCGGGCGCGGCGGCTCGCTTGTTCAGTACGTGCTCCTACGATACGGTTATGTACCAGCGAGCGCTTTTCTCTGTACGTTAGTCCCTCTGCCTCCCACTCACACAGACTGAGAGCTCCGTCAGGGGTCCTCCGTCTCTGCATCCAAAACCCAGGAGGACACATTTTGGACAGGAGTTTGAGGTGCCTGTGAGAATGTCCAAGTGGACACGTCTTTTGGGTCTGAAGTCAGTAGAGAAGTCCGGATTAGAGAGACAGTTTGGGGAATGAGCTGAGGATGTGTTAGTGGTGGTTGCCAGCATGGTTTGGGTAAGGCACAGTCTCTCTCTCTTTTTTTTTTTAAAGGGGAGAATGATGATTTTTAAAATTTATTTTTATTTTAATATATTTTTTACAGAGAGGAAGGGAGAGGGATAGAGAGTCAGAAACATTGATGAGAGAGAAACATCAATCAGCTGCCTCCTGCACACCCCACACTGGGGATGTGCCCACAGCCAAGGTACATGCCCTTGACCGGAATCGAACCTGGGACCCTTCAGTTTGTAGGGCGATGCTCTATCCACTGAGCCAAACCGGTTAGGTCTGCTTGACCATTTTTACTGTACCGGTGTCAAGCTCCCACTGTGGGGAGCAGGAGTCTGCAGCCAATCCTAGGAGCTGCTAGGCCCAGGCCAATTCCGTCCAGCCCAGCCTGGGAGTAAAGTGAATCAGGAGCACAGGTGTTCCACCCAAGGAAGCCTCACAGCACAGGAGACTTGGCTCCTGCTCAGTATTGGGGCACCCAGGGACACGGGGTGAGAGCGAGCAGCCCCTCCTGCCTCCCGGGGCGTCATGCTCTATACTGCCCTCTCTGTGCATGTTGAGAAGCATGTCATGCACCCAGCCTTCCTCCATCCCTACCACATGCCAGCTGAACCAGGCAGCGCTGCTCCAGGGACAGAGCACGACCGCTGGGGTGCTCAGGGGAGGGGGCCTGGTGTTGGCCTCCATTCCTCTCCAGAGCTGGGGAGTTGGGGTGAGACCTGGAGTCAGAATAAATATGTCTGTCACCCTGGGTTTTGTTACTTTTTATTATGGGAAACTTGAACATATAAATGAAGGAAGTAGAGTGTTATGAATCTTCCTGTGCCCATATTTATCATTTTAAGACAGATCTTTTTTTTAAAATCTATACTCCTTTTCAGTCACAACCCCCCCCCCTCCCCAATTATTTTGAAGCAAATCTCGGACATCTTATTTTATTCTGAAGTATTTTAGTGCTAAAACAGTGGTCGGCAAACTGCGGCTCGGCAAACCGTGGCTCGCGAGCCACATGCTGCTCTTTGGCCCCTTGAGTGTGGCTCTTCCACAAAATACCGGCTCTTCCACAAAATACCGACTTCTGCGCATGGGCCATGAAGTTTCAATCGCACTGTACATGCATGCCCGCACGTGGTATTTTGTGGAAGAGCCACACTCAAGGGGCCAAAGAGCCACATGTGGCTCGAGAGCCGCGGTTTGCCGACCACGGTACTAAAAGATAACACTCTTATAAAAAGACAACTACCCAAAAAATAATTCATTACAACCAGTGTCCAGATTTCCCTGATTGCCTCATATATGTTTGTTTTGCAGTATGTGTATTTGGGTAAAGTTCAAGAGAAAGACAATATACTACAAATAGTTGTCTCTTGAGTCCCATATTTTAGATGACCATTATTGCACCAATATAACATATGCTTTAGATGTATACGTCTTAACTTCATTTGCAGCGTGTCAGCACTTCGAATATATTCTATATTATCATCCTGAGAATACAAAGAACACAACATGGAGAAGACGGAGAACAGTGTCCAGGAATTAGTCACTGGTGAGAATAGATATTTTCCTTGGTGTTTTCTATTAAAGATGCCCTGCCATAGCACGGCAAGAATAGAGCTGCTGGAGGGGGCGTACAATGAAAAAATAAAATGGACCCGAAGTTAGGAAGAGATAAAAGATGGAAGTCAAGGACAGAATATAGGGTGTCCCCAAAACAAGGTGTACACACACTTTGAATAATTATAAAGGCAGTGTTTATTAAAATACTTTTCATTTTCAGAATTGAACTATCAGCTGTTAAAGTGTGTATACATTTTTGGGGGGACACCCTGTATTTTGAAACTACAAGGATTCCATTCTTTCAAAGTGTAAGCATCTGTCCTAGCTTGGGCTGCCGTAACAAAATACTGTAAACCATGTGGCTTAGCAACAAAATTTTAGTTCTCACGGTTCTGGAGGCTGGAAGACTGATATCAGGGTGTCAACACGGCACGGTCCGGTTCTGGAGAGGGTGCTTTTTTGGTTACAGGCAGCTGACTTCTCACTTCCTCACAAAGCAGAAAGAAACCACTAGCTCTCTGCCTCTTCTGAGGGCACTAATCCCATTCACGGGTCCCCACACTCATGACTTAATTACCTACCATGGGTCCCGTCTTCAAGTACCATCACCTTGGGGATTAGATTTCAACAAAGCCTCCAAATAGGTGCCACAGGAATATATAAAAAAATATTTTTATTGATTTCAGAGAGGAAGGGAGAGGGAGACAGAAACATCAATAATGAGAGAATCATTGGTCGGCTGCCTCCTGCATGGCCCTCTACCGGGGATCAAGCCCACAACCCAGGCATGTGCCCTGACTGGGAATCAAAACTGATTGATAGGTCGATGCTAACCACTCAGCAACACTGGTCTGGCAAGATGCTGCGCTTTTTTAGCCAGCAGAAAATGGAAGAGGAGCCACTGACACACCCTCTTTTCATAGGAAGAGACATGGACACATGGGAGGGTGATGGAGCTGTACTCAGCACTGGATATGGTGAAGAAGAGTATAGAACACTGGCCAGGAAAGACGACTTTCTCCATTCCTATCCCTGTCAAAATTCTGGACTTATAAACGCTGAGGCGGAGGGGTTCCAACCTCTCAAAGATTTGTGCCCCAAGCGTCATTTTTTTTCTATTAAATTTTTCATATTTAATTCCTGGTATTAATAGGTTAAGAAAGTAAAAATTTCCCAAGTGCTGATTTATAGGTAATGTTTATAAGCACACACAAAATATTCAGTTTCACAAATAGTAACATTCATTGATTTTAAATACAATAGCAATCCTTATTTTAAGCTAAGTGCAACAATAATTGAATACAATATAGCTAAACACATGCAATTTGTATATCCTGTGCTACAGGAAGTTGAGGGAGTGGTTTTCCATAGCCATATTTGGTTTCAGATCCTTTGGACATCTCAGATACCTGTTTTACTCACTTGAAATGATTCTGCAAAAGGATATTAAAGTCAAAGGCATTGTCCTGACGTATGAAGGGAATGCCAATGAAAGCACTATGCCTAGTGTCAATCCGGGAACCAGATTACAAAGTAGAAGCTAGCTAAACAGTGATGGCGAACCTTTTGAGCTCGGCGTGTCAGCATTTTGAAAAACCCTAACTTAACTCTGGTACCGTGTCACATATAGAAATTTTTTGATATTTGCAACCATAGTAAAACAAAGACATATTTTTGATATTTATTTTATATATTTAAATGCCATTTAACAAAGAAAAATCAACCAAAAAAATGAGTTCGCGTGTCACCTCTGACACGTGTGTCAAAGGTTCGCCATCACTGAGCTAGAATCTGTCACTGTCTCAGCAACGCCAGGATAGTCTACCGGTGCCTGAGCGAAGAGCTCACGTGATAGTTCATACTCGAGTTGACATAGGCACTCTTGCCTATTAAAGTGACTTGGCCATGACCAGTCTAAGCAGATTGGGCCAAATTCCAGCCTGTATCTGCTGCCGGAGGCCACGGCAGCATCTGGTAAATGTGGGCATCCAGCTCCACATGCAAGACAAGGCTGTGCTCTGCCATCTTGGCTGTGCTCTCTGTGCCTATTAAGTCCTTAATCTCTGGTTTTTCTTTCTTGCTTTTTTTTTTTCCTTATAAATTATAAGGAATGATCTGTTCCTCAGAGTCTGAATTTTGTTTTAGTGCATCCTCATGGTGTTAATAGGTTCCTCTGCCTCTTGCATTTCCTCTGCATTGTTAGATGTAGAGCAGTGATTCTCAAAGTGTAGTCCCCTGACCAAACAGCATTAGCATCACCTGGGAACTTGCAGGAGGGGCTAACTCCTACCTGTCCCAGTGGAGCTGGTCATCAAGGTCACCATCTGGGTGAAGTCTAGCATTCCATTGTTGCCGTCAGCCATTGAAGTAGAAAGGTCAAAACAACTGGGGTGGCTGCAGGTACAATATTGGGTGAGGTAGAGGTTGGTCTCTTGATGGGTTGGCATACAGGTATTTCTAGGTTTTTATTTCCTAACAATGAAAAAGAACTTTCTGGAAAATGTCAGAACAATTGGAACGATGGGCCTATGTTGAAATAGTTAGCTTAGCTGATTTAATGTGCTTTGAAAACTATCTGATTACTAATGGTCCCATGTTCCTTGCCTTTCTCAGGGAAGTGAAGCGACGAGTTTTCACTCTCAATGCTTAGGCCATCAGATCTTGACACTTCCTATAGGACAGGGGAGATGAGCTATGGCAGACCCTCCTGTGGAGTTCGAGGTCGCCTACATACTTGGCAGCCAAGGGCACCACCTGGTTTAGAAAGACCCGTGGCTGGGCCCTTCAGCGGCACTAATGGCTTGTCAAGTTTTCATGAAAAGTGAAAGCCAGGCCTATTTTGCAAGAAGCGACACTTTTGTCTTTAGTGGGGAAGGTCAGCCAGGACTGGTCATCCTGGCAGGCAGCCAGGACCTCAAACAATTGAGCAAGGACCGAAGGTGGGACTGAACTTCGTGAACTTGAGGAGTAAACACAACTTGCTTACCAGGTTGTGAAATCAAACTTTGTTTTCCAAAGCCCCTGTGAATAAAATCCAAGATAAATTACTTAAAACCCGTCTTGATACTCCTTCGTAAAAAATGAAAGGGCAAAGGGCAGCCTCAGGGAAACTGGGATGAGTTGGTCCCCTAGTCTCGCCAGTCTGATCCCATGGATTAATGAGAGAAACTAGGATCTAGGGTGACTGTGATAGTTCAGCCATGGCCTCCGAAACACAGCTTTCCACATGTCTGCTATAGGTGGCCCAAGCCAGTGGTCGGCAAACTGCGGCTTTCGAGCCACATGAAACTCTTTGGCCCCTTGAGTATGGCTCTTCCACAAAATACTGACTTCTGCACATGGGCCACGAAGTTTCAATCGCACTGTACATGCGCGCCCGCACGTGGTATTTTGTGGAAGAGCCACACTCAAGGGGCCAAAAAGCCGCATGTGGCTCGCAAGCCGCAGTTTGCCGACCACTGCCCTAGGCCCAAGGGGGCGGCTTCTTCACCGAGGGAAAACTTTACCTTATCTAGGAAGAAAGTGAGGACTTTAAACCAGAAGATAAGTTTCCTACCTGGAAGGGAAAGTAAACCACAAGATATGGGTCTGAAGACACTCAGAATGCACAGAAGGGCCTGAGGAAGAAGGAGGCAGAGTTCATTTTTTAATGGAGCTTCCAGCCCCTGCTCTTTCTCATACAGTAGGGCTTTGACTTACGAGTGACCCGACTAACGAATTTTTTGAGATACCAGCTGTCTCTCCGCCGATTTTTTGCATTGAGTTGATAGAGTAATTTGAGTTAACGAGCTCCTTAACGAGCTCGGTCTCGGAACGAATTAAACTCGTAAGTCAAGGCCCCACTGTATGTCTAGGAGCCCATGGACAAGTATTATTCTCTGAGCCTCATGTCTGCAAGGTTGGGGATGAAATTGTCTTTTCACAGGACAGTTGAGAGTTACATGAGGGAGGGCGTGTGTAGTACCACGCCCAGCACCTGGCACCTGGATTTGCCTCACTGCGGGAGACTTCCCAGAATGCTCCTCTCCACCTCCCCCACCTACTTCCCACTCACTGTCTCTTCCTTCTTGCCTCCCTCCAAACGTCCCATTGCCCACTTCTTCCTCCTCCTCAGATCTTTCCTACTCACTGAAGAGGAATTAATAAAAATGAGGCCAAAATCTGCATAAAACTTAGAAAAACCACCCATAATGTTTTTCTTTCAGGGTTTGGTTTGTACAACTGACTTCTTGATTGTCCTAGTCTGTATCATTCCCTGAAGAATCAGGATTTGGGGTTGGAAGAGCTAGAGTGGAGGTGGGACTTGGAAGGTTCAGGCCCATGGAGCAAGGAGGCAAACAGCCTGACATTTTTCTTGAGAACTGTCTATTTTAGAGGAGCCCCTTCTATCCAGGGAATTGCCTTCGCTGGCTCCATGGTGATTGGACAAGCGAATGGGGCCCGTAATAAACCTCCCTAGGACATGCTGATTAGATAAACCAATGAGAATCATGGAAGACACTGAAATTAGATTAAAAAGCGTAAGACCAATGTTACTTTTACAGTGTCTATGAATAGACAAAGACCTTCTGGTTCTAAAATGGCTGGTGAGGCAATAGAGGAGGGGCTATGTTAATTGCAGAGGTAGGAAAAAGGAGAGGTGGGTGGATTCCATCCGCAAGGCCCACCCCAAAGGAATTGGATTCAGGGCCCTGGAGCAGCGGGCCACTGCTCTGGTGAGTAGAGTGGATTTTAATTATTGAGTTACAGATTTGTGGGTGCTGGTCTGGGGTGTGAGTGAATGAACCAAATAGTAAGGAGAGTATTCCCCAGCCCACTGAGGGTCAGGTCAGAATTTGATCGCTTTTTGCCAAAGGCCTGTGCTCGACTTAGAGAGCAAAGATAAGGGACAATCTGTTTAAATGAAGCTATCGCTATTCCTACATAGGAAAGGACAAGTAGGACAGTGGCCAGGTTGTCCTGTAGCAGTGTCGCTTTCTATGCTCCTCTGTCCCCACCTTCAGAGGGGGGAGTGTGTCCGTGCCTGCACGTCAGTGCAACGTCAGACCTGCAGTGGGGGGCTGAGACCTATGCCTGGTTATATTCTCCGCACAGAGGTCTGACCACCTCTCTTCAGTCCATGCTTTTCACAGTGGTTGGTCCTGTGCCTACTTCACCCTTCTTCCAATTCAATCCGGTTATTGAGGGCATCTTCCCGGAGGCTCCTAAGAGCCCAGCAGGCATGGACTTGTGTAAAAATCCCCACTTCAGCTAAGCTGGCATCCTTTCACTGCTTCTTGGGCTCTTTAGGGAATGAGAGGAAAGGGATGCCCAAGGGGCCCCGGAACCAGTCCACATCTGTCTCCCCGGATGTAACAGGCTGTGCAGTTCTTGTGTGTCGGGAACCTGGAGATCGGTTAGCTTTCCAAGAAAAGGGTCACCCAGCCCTTCATGGAATTCTGGCTTAGGAATACAGAGCCCTCTGTCCGCAAGGCAGGGCGTTCCATCCTCCCTCTAAGCCAGTGGTTCTCGACCTTCTGGCCCTTTAATACAGTTCCTCATGTTGTGACCCCCAACCATAAAATTATTTTTGTTTCTATTTCATAACTGTGATTTTGCTACTGTTATGAATCGTAATGTAAATATCTGATATGCAGGATGGTCTTAGGCGACCCCTGTGAAAGGGTGGCGACCCACAGGTTGAGAACTGCTGCTCTAAGCGGTCACCGGGGGACTTGGAACTGAGCCTTGAGCTCATGATCTGGGGGATGTTCGCAGGAGTACCCTGATGACCCACCAGCTATGCTTTTTCTCCCCCTCATCCCCAGCTAAGGAGAGCCTGTGTCCCCATCTACTGCAGGCGCTCTAAGTGGCTGTGGCTTGACCGAGTGCCTGCTCACTCTCCTTCCAGTCAAGTGCCTCTTCCCAGAGAGGCAGTAATGGAGCACTTAGACCTAGCAATGGAGACTCACAAACATCTTCTCCTTCCCTGCCCTGCTCATTGACCAGCCATGGTGGCCATGGCAACAAAGGAGATACATCAGCGTGAGTGATGTTGGCACAGGAAATGGGTGAGACAGTGTGTTCTCCAATGTTACCATTACCCAAACCAGAATCAACTGGCCCTGGGTTTCCTGGGCTCAAATGCAGAAACGTTTGCTTTTGAGCTTCTTGAGATCTATGTCCCTATCGGAAGGACGGGGCTCTGTGTTTCTGCTACTGTATTATCTCTGAAGTACATCATTGGGATGGTCGTATACAACCTTGAGGACAGGAGCCCGTCAAGATTCCTTTACTCAAACCTTAGCTGGTTTGGCTCAGTGGATGGAGCATCAGCCTGTGGACCAAAGGGTCCCCAGTTCAAGGGCACGTAGCTCATCTGTAAATGAGTGCTCACACTCACCGAGCACTATTCTAATGTTTTATGTATATTAGACCATTTTATCCTGACCATAAACCTATGAGATACAGAGTAAAAGCTCAATAAATTCTATGCTGATATTTTAATCATGATTTTTGGTCATTTGCATCCCAAATGTCACTGAAATTGCATTTAAAATGTATAAAAATTTTCTGAATATTTAACACATTTGCCCTATTCAGTTTTCCCATCCAGGCATATGATACCTTATTTTATGTTTCTTAGCAAAATGTTATCATATATCCTCAGATAAGACATGTGCATTTCTAGATAAGTTTATTTCTATATGTTTTAGGAATTTTGTCACTATTGAAAATAAAATATTTTCCACATTATCTCTTTTTTTAATTGAAAAAGTTTTTCGATTATAATTGACCTACAATATTATATTAGTTTCAGGTATACAATATAGTGATATTTATATAACTTACAAAGTGATCACCCCAGTAAGTCTAGTACCCACCTGACACCATACTAGTACCTAGTTATTACAATATTATTGACTACATTCCCTACCTATCCCCATGACTGTTTTTATAGCTTCCCCCCCATTATATCTTTTCCTCAGTGTTGGCGTTTCCAGGTTCTCATTAATGAATCCCCCAGAGGGCCCACAGCCCTCTCATTTTAGGCTGACAATTTAGATCACATACCCACTGATAGAAACGAGGCACAGGTGGCCAGAGGACGGTCCCAGGGCCTGGGAAGTATAGCCTGGGGTAGGGAGGAGTGAGCTAGCGCTGGGTCTCACCCAGGGCCTGTCTGAGGGATGAGTTCCCAGGTACCTGCAGTCCTGTGACCTCAGTTATTCCCAACACGTCTGCCCCAGTGGCAGCTTTGTCAGAGGCCAAACCTGCGGCCTTGGGGGGCCAGCCCGCTTAGATAAAGGGTCTGCCATCCAGTAGTAAAGCCTCATTCTTCTCTGGGAAATACAGCGTCTGTCGAGTCCTTAACAGTCCGCCTTTGCCAGCCTCCACCCCAGGCCTCCAGAGGGCAGCAGAGAGCAGGCGCAGAGGAAGGAAAGGCGCCTGGGTTCTGGACCTGC
>NW_005871234.1:2259029-2264327 GCF_000147115.1 Myotis lucifugus | reverse complement strand
CTGAGAAGTAACAATGACTGCTCCACTCCTGCAAACTGCCAGGAATCTCTCTCCCACCTCCTCACAATAGACATGCCGTGAGCCTCCTGGGAGTGTCATAATTGTAATAATATTGCTAGTTAATACTAATTATTTCCCAGGGGCCAGACATTAACCTAAGACTATATATATATATATATATATGCGCTAGTAGTTCTCATAACAATTCAAGGTAGATATAATTAGTATTACCATTTTTTTCAGTGGTAGAAATTGAAGAGAGAGAGAACTTATCCAAGATCCCACAGTTAATAGAGCCAGTATTTGTGTTTTGTTTTGTTTTCCCCCTCACCCAAGGATATTTTTCCATTGATTTTTAGAGAGAGTGGAAGAGAGAGGAAAAGACAGAGAGAAACATTGATTAGCCCCGACCAGGACCAGGGGAGGAGCCTGCAACCAAGTACGTGCCCTTGACCTTGACGGGAATCGAACCTGGGACCCTTTGGTCCGCAGGCCCATGCTCTATCCACTAAGCAAAACCAGCTAGGGCTAGAGCCAGTATTTGAACACAACCATTTGTGAGTCTCTATCTAGGTACCAGGAATACATCAGTGAACAGGACAATGTCCCTGCAATATTAGAGGAACAGACAATAAATGAGTAAACAAATAAATACATAATATGGTTTTGAGTAGAAATGCCATCTAGACAAAAGCAGAGTTAAGCACTAAGGAGGGGCATTTTGTTTTGTTTTTTTGGTTTTTTAAAATAATAATTGTTTGATATATATATTTTTAAATATTTTTATTGATTTCAGAGAGGAAGAAAGAGGGAGAGAGAGATAGAAACATCAATGATGAGAGAGAATCATTGATTGGCTGCCTCCTGCACACCCCCCACTGGGGATCGAGCCTGCAACCCGGGCATGTGCCCTTGACTGGAATCGAACCCAGGACCCCTCAGTCTGCAGGCTGACACTCTATCCGCTGAGCCAAACCAGCTAGGGCTAGGAGGGGCATTTTGAAGGCTGGTCCGGGAGGGCCTGTTTTCGTAGCTAGCATTTGATCAGAGAGTTGAATACATGCCCAAGGTTGGGGAAGCAATACGTGCAAAGGTCCTGAGGTGGGAATGAGCTTGAGGTGTTAGAGCAGTGGTTCTCAACCTTCTGGCCCTTTAAATACAGTTCCTCATGTTGTGACCCAACCATAAAATTATTTCCGTTGCTACTTCATAACTGTAATGTTGCTACTGTTATGAATCATAATGTAAATATCTGATATGCAGGATGGTCTTAGGTGACCCCTGTGAAAGGGTCGTTCGACCGCCAAAGGGGTCTCGACCCACAGGTTGAGAACCACTGTGTTAGAGGAACAGTAGGATGTGCGGTTTGGCTGGTGCAGAGTGAGCCGAGGTCTGTGCTGTTGCTGGCTGGCCACAGGCCACAGCCGTGATCGGGGGTAGGTGACATGGGGCATGGAGAGGACCCGTCCAGGGTGTAATCTGAGCCTGGCCTCTTTGGCCTTCTCAGCTTCCCTATAATATATCTCATCTTTTTCTTTTTGCCCTCCTGTGCGGTCTTGACACCGTCACAGTATGTTCCCTCCTCAACCCTGGATACAGTTCAAAAGCCGCTAAAGTCGACAAGAATCTGGGACAGCCAGTCTTGTACCACCCGCCAAAGCTTGGCGCAAACAATCCGAGAGCCAAAAATTACACATACTGAAGTGAGTCTTGTGGGTAAATTCTAGATAAGCCTGCTGGGGCCCTCAGTGAACTCATATGCCCACCAACACCCGGGCCTGAAATTCGCAGGCCTCTCCCGGGTAGCGAGCTCGTTCTCTCAGGGAACCTTGCCCCCCACCACATGCCAGGGCCCCCGGTCAATCCTGCCTAAACCCTGCCATGTGTTAAACCCAGGTGGGGCTCAGCTGGCATTTGGCCAGGAGATGGAAGGAAACCTGTCCCTGTGAGTAGCCACCCCTGTCTGCCAGGTCTCTAAAGGAAATGGAGGCACAGAGGTCAAAAGCTGCAAATGACCAAGGCTCTTTGCCCCTCCTCCCTCCTATAGAGCCCATGGGTGAGGTGACCCATGTGGAGTGCTGTTCTGGCCTGGGTTAGAGGGAACCTAGAGCCTAGAACAGGGCTGGGCAAACTTTTTGACTCGAGGGCCACAATGGGTTCTTAAACTGGACCGGAGGGCTGGAACAAAAGCATGGATGGAGTGTTTGTGTGAACTAATATAAATTCAAAGTAAACATCATTACATAAAAGAGTACGGTCTTTTTTTTTTTTTTTTTTTTAGTTTTATTCATTTCAAACTGGCCGGATCCGGCCCGCGGGCCATAGTTTGCCCACGGCTGGCCTAGAACTAGAGAGGGGTGAACAGTCTAATCCAGGATTTCTCAACCTCAGCACTATTGCCAGTTGGGGTCCAGCTAACTCCTTGTGCAGGTGTCTTGTGCAATGTGGGATGTTGGCAGCATCCCTCGCCTCTACCTACCAGAGGCAAGTAAACTCTCCTTTCAGTGTGACAGCCAAACGTGTCTCCAGATATGGCCAAATATAAAGCACCTCTGGCTAAGGACCATAGGGTCCAATCTTTTTCCTTTCTCCTAAGCCAACACATGGGTCTCAGCTGACCACTCTGGTGCGAGGAAGGACTGAAAGCCCCAAGCATTTACCCTAGTGCTTAAAGCCAGCTGGCGAACCAGTCTCCTTGGCAGTAATGTGGAAAGAGGCCAGAGGGGAGGGAGAGGAGAGAAAAGGGATGCCTGGATCCTCTCTCAATAGTCTTCCCCTCATGGAGCCAAACCATGGGGCAGGGCAGGGATGGAGTTGGTCATCGGCATCATGGGACCAGGTCTCACTCTCTCCCATACTACCATCTCTCAGACACACACACACACACACACACACACACACACACACACACACACCCCTCTGCCACTCTGTATTGGCTCTATTCTCTCCCTGTGAAGACAGGCTTTCTCCAGAGATGAAAGATAGCTGAGTGCAGGATGAGAAGGTTAATAGTGGGCTATTTTAGACCAAGAGGTTTACAAGCAGTAACACGAGGTTATAGGTATCAATGAGGGGGGACTGGAGAGGTATGGAGAGCAGTTACAGCGTTTGGACAGGTTCAAGCCTGGGACTAATGAGAGGGCACAATCCTCTCGTGGCAAAGCCACGTGCAAGTCCCAGCACAATTACAGCCAAAGGCTATAGTTGTAAGCTTGACCTTATGGTCCGAACCTCTGGTCCCACGTGGCTGAGTGATATGGGCTGGGGGAGGTGCAGCAAGTAAACAAAGCTTGATCCGGTGCATGTAATTGAGTACACTGGAAACTCACGAGAACGTTGTGACCATGCCCTTACTTTGCCTCGTGGAAACTGGCTATAAAATAAAGACTCAGCTTGCAGGCCGTGGCGCTGTTTCTCCCTCAGAGAGCAGTGTCCCACCCAGCCTCGGCTTTTTTCTCTTGTCTGTCTTTTCTAAATCCTTCACCGCCCCCTCTCAGGTTCACCCATGGCCGTGCCGGCTCGGCACAGTGGGGTCCAGACCAGAGGTGGCAGTACATGAAGCCACGAGGGACTATGGAGCGGGAAGAGGACGATGTTTGAAGACTCAAGGTCTTCACTGGATTGAAAAGCAGGAAGGAAGAGAGTCAGAAGTTAGGAAGTCGTCCACTAATAGTCTCAACCTTCACCCCAGCTCCATGAATGTCTGTCATGCTGCAGAGACACAGATTCAAACAATCACAGGCTGTTAGCGCTTGAAGGAAACCTAGATACCATTTAGTCCAGTGGTCGGCAAACTGCAGCTCGCCAGCCACACATGGCTCTTTGGCCCCTTGAGTGTGGCTCTTCCACAAAATACCAACTTCTGTGCATGGGCCACGAAGTTTCAATCGCACTGTACATGTGCGCCCGTACGTGGTATTTTGTGGAAGAGCCACACTCAAGGGGCCAAAGAGCAGCATGTGGCTCGCGAGCTGCAGTTTGCCGACCACTGATTTAGTCCCGTCAACTCCGTGCAGGTTCTTTGATCCATCAGCTTTGGGATTTGGGGGTGATATTTACTCACGATCTTTCCCTTATGCTTGAAATCAAATGAGAAATAAGATATAGAAGTCAGACAGCTAGAAATCAAGATAGCTTTATAACACGTGAAGCTGATGGGAGGATTTGGTTTAGGATGTATAACAATCGAGCTTCCCAATTCCCCCCTAGAACCAAGCTGATCTACTTAGCACTGGAAGACTCCCTACCTGGGTCAGAACCTGTCCTGGGTAGTTTACTGCAAAGAGAGGGGGTGAGGGGGCAGCTCAGGCCTTCTCTGGGCAGGTGGTTCTCAGGAGGAGTCATGGCACAGGACCATGGTGTTCCCCCAGATTCCTCAAACACACGAGCCACTCACCCTCCACCCGAGAGGGGAGTAGAGAGTACTTTTCTCAAGACGTCAGAAAGGACAGAAGCTTCTACTTAGTAGGGAAGGGAAAGTGCTTGGGGAGAGGGGAGTTCCCCATGACAAGCCACTATCTATTTTTTAAAATATATTTTATTGATTTTTTACAGAGAGGAAGGGAGAGGTATAGAGAGTTAGAAACATCGGTGACAGAGAAACATCGATCAGCTGCCTCCTGCACACCTCCCACCGGGGATGTGCCTGCAACCAAGGTACATGCCCTTGACCGGAATCGAACCTGGGACCCTTCAGTCCGCAGGTCGACGCTCTATCCACTGAGCCAAACCAGTCAGGGCAAGCCACTATTTATTAAGTGGGAGCTCTGCTCCAGGGTCACACAGCTCTGGGGACAGAATAAGGTTCACTAGACTCCTAATGTGGAGGCTTTCCCGTTTTATACTTTTATGTACTCGCAGCAGGTCACATGAATCTCCTACACCAGTGATGGCGAACATATGACACGCGTGTCAGAGGTGACACACGAACTCATTTTTTTGGTTGATTTTTCTTTGTTAAATGGCATTTAAATATATAAAATAAATATCAAAAATATAAGTCTTTGTTTTACTATGGTTGCAAATATCAAAAAATTTCTATGTGTGACACGGTACCAGAGTTAAGTTAGGGTTTTTCAAAATGCTGACACGCCGAGCTCAAAAGGTTCGCCATCACTGTCCTACACCATCATTTAAGAGGTCTTCTCATCTCTTCCTCCACCACCACCACTACCTCCACCATTTCTATCTTCATCTCACCACCTCCAGCTATACTTCTACCACCTCCATCTACCCCTCACCACCTCCATCTACACCTCACCACCTCCATCTACACCTCACCCACCTACACCTACACCT
>NW_005871234.1:2245269-2258581 GCF_000147115.1 Myotis lucifugus | reverse complement strand
TACACCTCACCACCTCCATTTACACCTCACCACCTCCATCTACACCGGCACCACCTCCATCTACACCTCACCACCTTCGTCTACATCTCATCACCTCCATCTATCCCACACCACCTCCATCTACCCCTCACCACCTCCATCTACCCCTCACCACCTACACTTACACCTCACCACCTACACCTACACCTCACCACCTACACCTACACCTCACCACCTCATCTACACCTCACCACCTTCATCTACACCTCACCACCTCCATTTACACCTCACCACCTCCATCTACACCTCACCACCTCCATCTACACCTCACCACCTCCACCTACACCTCATCACCTCCATCTACACCTCACCACCTCCATCTATACCTCACCACCTTCATCTACACCTCACCACCTCAATTTATGCCCAATTACCATATTGACACACCTACCACTTTCACCTCTGCCATTTCCACCATCATTACTACCACTTCCCTTTTTGTTAGCAGGCAGCCAGCACGGACCATGTGGGTGGGGAGGCAGAAGTGAACTAGAAGGTTACTCACAAGACTCTGGTCTTGAAAAGTCTTCAAGTCTTTGAGATCCAGGACCTCTCCAGCTTTTGATCTCCCCTTTTCCCTCAAAAAAGATAACCTTGGAATATTTAATGAAGATTGTGATAAAGATAAGAAACAGAAGTACACATGTTTATACAAACTCATTGATCACGAGTACAGACTGCCAAACTTCTAAGCCATGTCCCAATCTGATAGGTGCATATTTAGGCACCTACAATGTTGTAAGGTCTACTATTGGCACCTCAGCAGTTCTCAAACGTAGTGACCTACAGGTTAAAGACATTCAAGGAAGTTGTAATTTTGGGTGCCAGCCATCAGGGTCACCTCAATAGGTAATGCCAAACCCAGGCCTCTGCAGGCTCCTGGATGAGCCACCACCTGTCTGTAATAATGGGTGACCCTGGGGTGGGGCTGGATCATCTGTAAGGACTCTTAGACCTCCACCTCTAACATCCCTGCAAGACAGAATCCAAAAAGTATCCGGAATAGAAACTATGCACCAACCCTTCAGAATCCAGGCTGAAACCTAACACTCCCATAAAAAGATCACCAAGTTAAAAAAATAAATAAAATAAAATACCACCAAGTTAAAATCCAAGAAGAAATTTAGAGCAAAGACATCTGCCTGTGATCTCAGCCAGCTCTGTTAAGACCCTGCACTACGCCGGTCTGTTAGCCAACAGGCTCACCCTCCCCCCACCCTGGTCACATGGCTGGCCGCCAGGAGCCCACAAGTCAATCTCCTATGCCCCAAATACTGTTCAGCCTAGAAATCACAGTGTGTCCTTCTTGCCATCCAACAGCAACAGAGCGAGGGAGTCTGGCCTTCCGGAGACTTGGGTCGTGGTTTCTGGTGCTAAGACTGTGGAGGTAAGTTTGCATCTCGGAGCTTCAGGGGTAGCGGACAGGCTATGCACCTAAGGGACACGTGCTTTGCAGTGAGAGCGCAGGCTGAGCTCCACGCACGGAGAAGGAAAACACCACGAAAGCTGGACAAATGCTCCCAATGACCATTGGACATTTGCCTCTCCTTAAAAAAGATGTATTAGTCACCCTGGTGCCTTGAGTTTGCTGGTTTGGGACACAAAACATCACGCCACACGAATAGAAATGACAGGAGGCTCATTCCCTCCGACACCCTGGTGAGTTAGGTTTTTTTTTTGGTTCTCCTCTGATGGAGCTGAGAATCGTTTCTTCTAGGCATGTGCATTTCTATCGTCTTTGCCAAATTTATGAGACTGGCTGAAATATTTATAAAGTAGGAAAACCCCTTGAGATTTGCCTCTTTCCAGGAAAACTATGGGAAAATAAATCACATCTGTTAATGTAACATCTCGGGATAGAAACTGAATCATGGCTGGCCTCCTTTCATTACCCATTTCTGTTGTTAGGTCTTGAATGCAGTACCTGGTTTTGTTACTGGTGGTTTGCTTAGGGATATTCTGTTTGCTTGCTTTGTCTTTCCTCTCCTGGGGCATGCGTGGGGTGGGGGTGGGGAAGGGGAAGGTGCAGCTGCAATGTTGGGAGGGTGGCCTTTCTCTAGCTTCTAGTTTAGCTTTTTATTTTTTTTAAATACTTTTAAAAATGATTTTATTGATTTGTAGAGAGAGAGGAAAAGAGAGGTTTAGTGAGATAGAAACATCAATGACTGGAGAGAATCATTGATCTGCTGTCTCCTGCACACCCCCTACTGGGGATCGAGCCTGACTGGGAATCAAACCGTGACCTCCTGGATCATAGGTCAACGCTAACCTCTTGGTTCCTGGGTCAATGCTCAACCGCTGAGCCACACTGGCTGGGCTCTAGCTTAGCTTTTAAAAGCCCAGCATGTCAGTGGTTCTCAACCTTCCTAATGCCGCGACCCTTTAATACAGTTCCTCATGTTGTGGTGACCCCCAACCATAAAATTATTTTTGTTGCTGCTTCATAACTGTAATTTTGCTACTGTTATGAATCGTAATGTAAATATCCGATATGCAGGATGTATTTAGGCGACCCCTGTGAAAGGGTCGTTCGACCCCCAAAAGGGTCGTTCGACCCCCAAAGGGGTCGTGACCCACAGGTTGAGAACTGCTGCCCTATGTCATTCTTGTCAATTTAGTTTATAAAATAATCCCAGATGAGCCCTTTAATGGACTACTTTGGGCTCTCAGAGGGGCTCACTGGGTGTGTTGCTGGGCTAGTCCCATTTTCTTAGATATAATAAGGTCAAATGGCTTAAAAGATAGGATGGGAGAAAAAGCTCTCAAAAGGCTGATGAACATGGCACGGCCTAGTTCATTTTCTTCCAGAGACACGACGCCTAATCGTGAGGGCTTATTATCTCAATAAGGTCATATTATGCCCTTCTTCCCTAGTAATTGAACTATTTGTTCTGCTTCCGGTGTCTACCCAAACATCTGGAACAAAGTGGATTTGTTGGACTACGTCGATGTACCCTGTGGATGGGGGTGAGGGGAGTGTTCAATGGCAGGTGATTCAGTCACCAGGGTTTTGATCAGGGGTCCTCAAACTACGGCCTGCGGGCCACATGCAAATACAAATATTGTATTTGTTCCCGTTTTGTTTTTTTACTTCAAAATAAGATATGTGCAGTGTGCATAGGAATTTGTTCATAGTTTTTTTTTAAATTATAGTCCGGCCCTCCATCGGTCTGAGGGAGAGTGAACTGGCCCCCTGTTTAAAAAGTTTGAGGACCCCTGGTTTTGATGGTCAAAATGTGCTGGCCACCCGTAAGGTTGGCTGTACCCCCATCTCCTTACTGCAGGGGATGAGGAGGCTGCTGGGCAGGGGCCCTGAGTGTCTGCTTGTGGGTGTGGCACCCAGTCCTTAACCTTACAGTCGGGTTTGGATTCCCAGGGACCCCAGGTATGCTTCCAGGCTGCTGGCAGGGGCAGTAAAGTGGAATGGGGCCCTTAAGTGACTGAGAACAGAAGATAATTTGATCTGATCTCTCACTGTGCAGCC
Organism: Myotis lucifugus; assembly: GCF_000147115.1. Lineage (NCBI taxonomy): Eukaryota > Metazoa > Chordata > Mammalia > Chiroptera > Vespertilionidae > Myotis > Myotis lucifugus. The sequence goes on along the minus strand of NW_005871234.1, from coordinate 2,255,058 downwards.
ATGTTTCCCACCAATACCATCTATGATCTAAAGATGGATGGGAGATAACCGGTGGCTAGTTGGACAGTAGAGGGGCTGGTGTAGGGAAAACTGCTGGCTCAAGTTCTTTCATTTGCCACATGGCAGGGGCTGGTGTGTTGCTGACACAATTCCTTAGGTAACATTTTACTGTGGATGGTTGTACTGGTGAATACTCTTTGGATACGAGTAACTCAAATCAACTGAAGGTAGCTGAAGAGAAAGGGGGGTATTATAGGGCCATTGGGAGTGTCAGGAATTCAGCTAGGCCTTAGGAAGGGCCTGGAACCCCGAAGTGGGAGGCTTATCTAGACCACCCTTCCTCCCATCTCTCATGTCTTCATTTCTTTCTGTCCTCTTCTTCCTCCCTCCCTTCCGTGGATCCAGGAATCAGGGAGATTCCAATTTTAATCTTGGCTCCACCATGCCTGGCTCTGTGACACAGAAAAAATTGCTTAATTCTCAAAATTCTTAATTCTTCAAAATGTACTAGGGCTTTTCTGTGACCTAGTAAACATGCTCTCTTTGTAAATGTTCCACTGGTAATGGAAAAAACAGGTGTGTTCTCTTTTTGTTGGAGATAGTTGAGCTTCTTCAATTTGTCTAAACAGTGGGGCCTTGACTTACGAGTTTAATTCGTTCCGAGACTGAGCTCATTAAGGAGCTCGTTAACTCAAATTACTCTGTCAACTCAATGCAAAAAATCGGCCGAAAGACAGCTGGTATCTCAAAAAACTCGTTAGTCGGGACACTCGTAAGTCAAGGCCCCACTGTACATTCTTTTGCCTGAATTTTTTCATCTGCGTTAAGGTCTCCCACTATGCGTGTGGATTTAACCATTTCTCCTTGGAAGTCTAGCTTCTCGTGTCGCACACACACTGAGGCGGTGTTCGTCTTTTACTTTACAGTCATGAAGGTGGAGGAGGAGCAGGCTGGGGCAGGGAAGCTGGACCCTGCTAACTACAGGAGGCGATGTCAGGACCAGGAAGGTAAGGTCACCTTGAGAACTTGATGCAGATCCCAGGAGGGTCTGAGAATCCCTTGAACATTCTTATACCCACCCTTCCAGCTGGGGAATCTGCAGAGCTCGTCCCTTTTCCTGGCTCACCCACATTGTCTCTTCTCGATCCTGTGGAGCCAGCGTTCCCTGTGTCTTAAAGGGACCACGTGGTCAGGCTGGAACAGGAAAGTGGCACTTTGCTTGTATGGATTAGGGCACAAAATGAAACTCACCTAATATTACAACATCTACAAACCATACTAATGCCAAATATCAACATTTTATAGATTCTAAAAATGGCAGTTCAGCTAAACCAGTGCAAGAGAGTGTTGAGTGGAGGTATTTCTGTTGCTGACTCTGAGGCCTCAAGGATCCTACACTCAGAGAGGCAGCCACAGGGCTTATAAGAGGCAACCAGACAGGCTGTGGCCCCACGTGGAGGCAAAGGCTGATCTCGCTGCCCAGCTGGAAGCTTGCTGAGCTGCAGACTGTGTAGAGACACCCTGAGGCTGCCACAGGAGAAGAATGCAGTGAGGAGTTACTGGGAGAACTTGGCATTGTCCCGAGCAAACTGCAACTGTTCGCCGTGGGAGAAGAGGTCCCACAGAGCAAAGATGGAAGAAGGTTAGCCATTCCCCACGGTTCACCAGCTTAATGGCCATGCTCTGATGATGGGAGCCAAAAAATAAAAGACACTGACAAAGAAACAAACATGGCCCTCGCTGGTTTGGCTCAGTGGATAGAGCGTTGGCCTGTGGACCGAAAGGTCCCAGGTTCAATTCTAGTCAAGGGCATGTACCTTGGTTGCAGGCTCCTCCCTGGCCCGGGCCCTGGTCAGGGGACCTGCAGGAGGCAACCAATCGATGTGTTTCTCTCACATTGATATTTCTCTCTGTCTTTCCTTCTCCCACTCTCTAAAATCAATGGAAAAATATCGTTGGGTGAGGATTAAAAAAATAAAATAAAGATCATGAAGGAAAATATTAAAAAAGCACACAAACGAACATGGAACAAGGTAGATGCAGAGTGGAAAGTGAACTATGTCCCTGACAACCATCTCCCCTGATTTCTTTAATAAGTCCCTTTACGTATCTAGCCCCTTACAATTTCATAATCATGTTCCCATACACCATGTCATTCTATCTTCTGAAAAACCTTGCCCAGCCAGTAAAGAAAGGACTTTGTATTCCTGCATAACAGATGAGGACACCGAGTCCCAGAGAGGAAGATGTCCGTGACCACAGACAAGCGAAGGACGAGCCAGGGAGCCTGCAGGGCAGTGACTCTCCCAGGCTCCGCTTGATGCAACGTCTGTGTGATGTCTGCACTCAGCATGTGCATCCCGCACGTGCATTTCAGGAGTCTGAGCCCAGAGGCAGTCCTCCCTTCCATGAAAAAATATCAGGTCAATGTAGATCTGGAAAAGTCAAAAGTTCTTCCTCCAAGATCAGGAATAGGATAAGGATGCCCACTCTTACCACTCTTATTGACACAGCACGGTAAGTCTTAGCCAGAGCAATTAGGCAAAAATAAAATACGTAAAAAGCATACAAATTGGAAAAGAAATGCAACTGTCTCTATTTGCAGATGACATGGTCTCATATATAGAAAACTCTAAAGACTCCACCAAAAACCTGTTAGAACTAATAAACAAATTCAGTGAAGTTGCAAAATGCAAAATCAGCATAGGAAAGTCCGTTGCATTTCTGTGCACTAATAAACTATGAGAAAGAAAACAATCCCATTTACAACAAATAGAACAAACTACCTAGGAATAAAAAAATTTAACTAAAGAGGTGAAAGACGTGTACACTGAAAACACTAAGATATTGATAAAAGAAACTGAAGTAGACACAAATAAATGAAAGGTAGATATCTTATGCTCATGGTTTGAAAGAATTAATATTGTTAAAGTGTCTAAACTACCCAAAGCCATCTATAGATTCAATGTAATCCTTATCAAAATTCCAATGGCATTTTTCACAGAAATAGAGCAAATAATTCAAAAATTTGTAGGGAACCACAAAAGACTCCAAATTGTCGAAGTAATCTTGAGAAAGAAGAACAAAATTGGAGGCATCCTGTGTCCTGATTTCAAACTATATTACCAAGCCATAGTAACCAAGACAGTATGGTATTTGCATTAAAAAGATATATATCAATGGAACAGAGCAGAGGGTCCAGAAATAAACCCACACACATATGTTCAACTTCCAACAATATACATTGGGGAAAGAATAGTCTCTTTAGTAAATGGTGATGTGACAGTCACATGTAAAAGAACAAACTGGATCACTATCTTACACAAAACATGAAAATCAACTCAAAATAGATAAAAGACTTGAATATAAGACCTGAAACCATAAACTCACAGAAGAAAATATTGGGGGTACCCTCCTTGACATTGATCTTGGCAACAATTTATTTTTTATTTTTTTTTGGATTTGACACCCAAAGCAAAGACAACAAAAAACAGAAGTAAACAAGTGGGACTATATCAAACTAAAAAGCTTCTATACAGCAAAGGAGACCATCAACAAAATGAAAAGGCAACTACAGAATGAGAGAAAATATTTGCAAATCACCTCTTTTATAATGGGTTAACATCCAAATACTAATATACAAATAACTCATACAACTTAATAGCAACCCCCGGCCCAAACTATTCAATTAAAAAATGGGCAGAGGAACTAAATAGATGCCTTTCCAAAGAAGATATCCAATGTCTAACAGGTACTTAAAAAGGTGCTAAACATCACTAATCATCAGGGAAATGCAAATCAAAATCACAATGCAATATCACCTCACACCTGTTAGAATGAGTATTATAAAAAAGACAACAGATAACCAACGTTGACGGAGATGTGGAGAAAAGGGAACCCTTGTACACTGTTGGTTGAAATGTAAGTTGGTACAGCCACTATGGAAACCAGTATGGAAGTTTCTCAAAAAATTAAAAATTCAACTATCATATGATTCAGCAATCCCACAACTGGGTATATACTGTAGTATCTGAAGGAAACAAAATCACTATCTCGAAGAGATGTCTGCACCCCGTGTTCATTGCAACATTATTCATAAGAACCAAGGTATGGAAACAACAACATCTAGCGTTGTTTATATGTATGAATATTATTCAGTCATTAGAAAGTAGGAAATGCTGATATTTACAACAGCGTGGATGGGTCTTGAAGGCACTATGCTAGGTGAAATAAGTCATACAGAAAAAGACAAATACTGCATGAGCTCATTTATATGTGGAATCTAAAAAACCCAACTCATAGGAAAAGAGAACCAATTACTGGTTGCCAAAGGCAGGTGGTGGGGAACGGACAAATGGGTAAGGACTGTCAAAGGCACACATTTCCAGTTATAAGGTAAGTTCTGGTGATGTAGTGTACAGCAGGGTGGCGATAGTCGATCTGTAGTGTATACTTGAGTTGCTAAGAGAGTAGATCTTAAAAGTTCTCATAAGAAAAAAAATGTAACTATGTCATGATGGATATTAACTAAACTTACTGTAGTAGTCACTTCACAGTGTATACATACACTGAGTGGCCAGATTGTTATGACCACCCCATCAGTACTTCATTGACACTTCCAAAAATACTGAATATTGAAAACTTCCTAAGCAAATAGTCTCAAGGTTTTATTATTATTATTATTTGCATAACTAATTCACTTCATTGTACTGATGGGGTGGTCATAATAATCTGGCCGCTCATAATAATCTGGCCACTCAGTGTATATCACATCATTATTTTGCACACCTGAAATGAATGCAATGTTATATGTCCATTATACCTCAATTTAAAAAAATAGAGGGAACTTTGTGGAGGTGGGGGCGGGGGGGGGGGTAGGCACATGGAAGTCTATGTACTATCTGCTCAACTGTTCCGTACGTCTAAAACTGTACTGATCAATCTATTAATTATTTTTAAAAATTGTTGACTGCAAGACAACACCGATGAGAAGCTGGTAGCAGCAGTCCTTCCTGAGGGCGGGGAGAATTCTGCTGTCTCTGTGGCCCCGGCCTGAGGGGCAGTCGGGGGGCGGGGGGCGGTGGTGGTTTGCGCAGCAGCCAGGCTTCCTAGTAGAATTCTGAATTTAAGGTTCCTGGTAACTATAGTTCTTGAAAATTCTAGTTTACACAACCAGCTTTGAGAAACCCTTAATAACCGTGCTCTTCTGGTAAGTGGTTCACGTAGCCCTTGGTTGTTAGTAAAAATGGCCCTCGATAAGGTGCACGCGGAATTTCTATACCAGCCAAGGAGGGGCTTGGTGTTTGGGACTAAGCCTGGGACCCCTGAGGGCCTCTGTCCTGCGTCACAGGCCATATGTGGTCGTCGCTGCCTGGACGAGCCGGCAGCTGGGGGCTCTGCTCATGCTGCCAGAGTTCTGGCTGCAGCGCCAAGGGCAGCTTTTCCAGCACCGCGTTGTTCGGAGTGGGGTTCCGTCAAGCCCATGCCTCGGGCAGTGGCCCTGGCCAGGAATCCCACGTCTCGGGTTTTGCTCTTGGCCTTAGCTCTTTGGGACTGGAGGCTGTTAAGGAGAAATGCCAGCTTTTAGTGACTCTTGGCTTCCCCCCTCTTGTGTTGTGCCCACAGACTGCCATTCCATCCACATTGGGCTTTCCGTCCCCAGTTACCTTCAAAGGAAGAGAGACCAGAAGGGACAGCCTTCAGGCCAGCAGAAGGTCCGCTGGGGCCTGTGGCCGGACAGGGACCCGACCGGCGTGGGGAGCAGGGCAAGCAGCGGGGACAGCAGTATGGATCGTGCCAGCAGGACCCGTGAGTTCTTGAGGGGTGCGTTCTGGGGAGCCGTCTGCTGTGGGTGCAGGCGGGGCATGGCCAGGCAGGAGGGAGCCTCCTGAGATGTGGCCCGGTGTCCCAGTTCCTCTCTGCTCCGCTGCTGCCATTGCGGGTGGGTTCGCTGCTCTGGGCCGCCTTTAGTCAAGCTGAGCGCCTCTCTCTGGGGGGAGTTCAGTCCTCTGCTCTGATCCATTTCATGCTGATTTCATGGCTTAATGCTCCGAATTATTTCCTCCATTTCTAAATTCCTAGGGGCCACCTGGCCGTTGCCCTAAGGACCAATACGAACACGCCCGTTGGGTGTGAGGCACTGTGCTCAGCAGACGGAATTGCTTTGTCATTACCTGCCCGTCGGTCCTCCCGAGCGTGGGGAACTGGACAGAGCTGTCCGGGACCTGCAGGGGGGCTGCGGAGCCCTGGGACGCTTTCTCCAGGCCCACAGAGCCCGGGGCTTCCTCTGCGGCTGCAGAAATCAGTTCCAGGCTGATTACAAATCATTCTTTTGTTTTTTCCCGTGGAAAGAAAGATATCAGTCTTAAGAGGAGTAAACGACCAGAGATCTTAGAGCACGGCTGTGACATTTTATTCTTTTGTGACTTTACTATTTCTAGGGACTTACATGTACTCCCATCATATCCCAAATCTGCCTACTAACTGACATTTAATTGGTTTTTATTACATATTTTTACTGTCTCGAGCAAGGCAAAATTAGTGACTTTACCATCTAAACCTTCAGAGGCATGCCAGAGGCAATCACAGGGTTTTAGTGTCCCCCGTGGGAGAAGACCTGACATACATGCTCCCAAAGGCCCCCCAACCCTGCTGCTGCCCTGAACCACTGTACAGGCACCCAGTCTACCCGGCCTGTGGCCTTCCCAGAGTAAGCGCGTCTACAGGGGAGATGGGTTAATGGGGAGTTCGTTGAACATGCCCAGGGTAAGAGATAAGTGTTGATTAAAATACATCTGTGTGCGCGCGTGCACACACACACAAAAAAACACGCATGCCTATGCATGTGCACACACGCATGCTCAGGGGTAGGAACATCAGACACGCAGTGGAGATCAAACCTGGTGGGAACTGGGTGCTCCCCACGTTGGAACTGGATGCCTCAGGCTCGCTTTCAGGGGCATTTCCCTGTCACCCCACTGCCACCACCACATTCAGGGGTAAAGTCACCCTCTGCAAGTTGAGTCTGTTGGGTCCCTCCTGAGCCAGGGGAGAGGCACATGGTTTAGAGTTGGCGCTCTCTGCTCAGAGGGTTTGGAGGAGAGCTAATAAGTGGCGTGTTTTTATTGATTTTAGAAAGAGAGGAAGGGGGAGGGAGGAAGAGAGAGATAGAAACATCAATGATGAGAGAAAAACATTGACCTGCTGCCTCCTACACACCCCCTACTGGGGATCGAGCCTGCAACCCGGGCATGTGCCCTGACCAGGAATCAACGGGTGACCTTTCTATGCATGGGATGATGCTCAATCTACTGACCCACACCGGCCAGGGCGTAAGTAGTATTTCTTGATGTGACATGGTGCATCACATGGCGTCATGAATGGTGGATTATTTTGGTGGTTTTTGGTTCAATTAAAGGGACACTGCTTTTACCTGGAAACCAAAGGAGAGAGAGTGGGGAGAATCCTTTGATACATTTGTACATTTGGTTTATTCCTTTCACAGCCTGCTGTTCCTATACCACGTGCATGTGTTACTGGCTTGTCCCTGGAATGGGTATGGAACTGGGGGAGGGAGAATGGGAGAGCCTAGGAGGACAGGACATTTCAGGCTGTATTTTTCAAATTGGAGTAAAGTAGGGACCCCTTTTAAAAAGAAAATAACATCTGTGGATCCATGAAAATGTATTTGCACATTTGTAGAGCCCCAGGGGGGCATTGGGTCCCAGTTTGAGAAATAATATCTTCATTAAGGTTTTAACCCATAGAACTGTGTTTCGGTTTTGAATGATAACAATAGAAAAGTTTTCTTCTTGCAGCCGATAAAAGAAATCTTTTAAAGATTATCATCAAAATGGAAACACAAACTTTAAAACTTTCCATAGAACCCACCTACCCCTAAGAATACATTCCAGACGCAGTTCTAGATGCGCTTGACTTAAGGGAGCCACAGAGCTGCTAACAAAGTCAGCAGCCACAGCGTTGTCTATAGCCTGGGGGCCAAGCTTGTTCCTGCCATTCTCCACGGGGTGAGAAGGTGGTAGAATGACCTCTCAGTCATTCACTCCTTCCAGGCCAATGGGGCACTGCATGTGTGGTGCAGATACGGACCCCACTCCACAACCTCGCAGGGTCAGGGACAATGACCTGCAAAAGGAGGTCACAGTTCAATTCCCAGGCAGGGTACATGCCCGGGTTGCAGGCTCGATCCCCAGTAGGGGGCTTATGGGAGGCAGCCGATTGATGATTCTCTCATCATTGATGTTTCTCACTCTCCCTCTCCCTTCCTCTCTGAAATTTAAATGTGTGTGTGTGTGTGTGTGTGTGTGTATTTTGTTGCCAGAACCCTTTTACCTGCACCATCTAGATAATTGTCTGAGTCTCCCACTTCTCCTTGCTGTAGAGCACCTGACCACATGTGTTTCTCCTCTCGGAGTGTCCTGTATATTCTGCGAATCCATCCAGACAGCCCAGGCAGGAGGTCCAGCTGGTCTGGCCACGTAGGCCCAGTGGGAACTCCCACTACACCGGACGGGGTCCATGCAGAATGTGGGGGCCGGGGCCGGGGCCGGGTGGTTCGATGTGGCAGGGCCCAAGCGTAAGGCAGGCTGTGCAGATGCAGAACTGACAGGAGACACCTTTAGTTCCCGCCTCACGGAGGAACGGCCGGGATCCTGCAGGGCAGTGTATGTGAAGGAGTTTTGTACCACGAAATGGCAGTTCATTATAATTTTGTTAACTAATTGTATAGCATTCATAACAGGGAGCTACTACTCTCCCATCTTCAAATAGAGAAATCAGGGCTCAAAGGGATGAGTGTGATGCAGCTGTAATCAGTGAAGCTGGGATTTGAAAACAGGTCTGTTGACTCCAAAGCCTGTGGGTGCCCCTCCCGCCCCACCGCTGTCCTTTGTAAGACCTCGTTGCTCAGTCACCATATTCCACACAGGCTGGGAATGGCACCTTTCCAAGCAGCCGATTGCCTTGTGGTGAAAGGAATGGGTAGGTAGTGAATATGCCTCAGCAGTGGGCTTGTTTATTCTTTCTCTCTCCATACCGCCCCTTCCCCCAATCCTATATAATAAAAGAGAAACATGCAAATTAACCACCCCTCTGCTACACCCAAGCCACACCCACAAGCCACACCCACAAGCCAATCAGGAGTGAGTATGCAAATTAACCCAACTAAGATGGCGGCGGCCACGGAGCTGGAGTGAGCAGGAGGCTTGGGTTGCCCCTGGCGATGGAGGAAGCCAAGCTTCCCTCCTGCCCTGGCCGGCCCTGGGCTCCGCTCAAGACTACAAAGTTTCAATTATAGAAGATAAATAAATCCCAGAAAAAAAGAAAAAAAGGAGAGGCTGGGGGCTTGGGTCGCTGGGGGGCATGGCCAGCCTGCAAGCAGCCTTCAGCCCCTCACCCAGGCTGGCCAGGCACCCAAGCGGGACCCCCACCCTGATCTGGGACATCCTTCAGGGCAAACCAGCCGGCCCCCACCCGTGCACCAGGCCTCTATCCTATATAATAAAAGGTTAATATGCAAATTGACCATAACAGCAGAGTGACTGGGAATGACTGGTCACTATGACACACACTGACCACCAGGGGGCAGACACTCAATGCAGGAGCTGCCCTCTGGTGGTCAGTGCGCTCCCACAGGGGGAGCTCTGCTCAGCCACAAGCCAGGCTGACGGCTGCCAGCACAGCGGTGGTGGCGGGAGCCTCTCCCGCCTCCTCAGCAGTGCTAAGGATGTCTGACTGCAGCGTAGGCCTGCTCCCCGCTGGCAAGTGGAC
>NW_005871234.1:2238832-2244382 GCF_000147115.1 Myotis lucifugus | reverse complement strand
ACACAACCAGCCAAGCCCGACCTGGCTGTGTTAGTCTCTGGGTCTTGGTATCCTCATCGTAGACAGAAAGATGTTTGTGGGATGACCAACTGCCTCAGTTTGCTTGGGATCCAGGGGTTTCCCAAGACAAGGGACGTGGGACCTGCAGTGCTAACGCCAGGTCAGTCCCAAGCAAACCGGGACTGTTGGGCACGCTAAGGTGTGTGAGTCTCTAAATGCTACATAACGCTGTACATTACAGCCACCTGGTCCAGCAGCCCAGCACCTTCCCTGGGTGGGAGGGAGGAGCAGAAAGAGGAGAGGGGTGCAGGGTGCAGGGTAGGGGAGCAGCGTGGGAGTAGCGTGGCCACCTAGAAGTTAAGAAGATTGAGCCCTTGGAGTGTTAGAAAGGCCAGACTGGTGATGGTCATAAGGGAGGAAGGTGTCACTTGTTGGCAACAACAAAAATCGTGAAATCATTTCTTGAGTGACTGGTGTGTGCCAAGCACTGTGCCAACCACACCACATATAGTTTCTCATTGTCCAGCACAATCCAGTGAGGGAAGTGTGAAAATTCCTGCTTTTTAGATGGGGAAACGAAGGCTCAGAGAGCTTACTGCCTTGCCCAGATCCTACTGCTCATAATTAGCAGTCAGGAGTGGAAGCCGGATCTGGGCTGAGGCAGTACCACACGAGTAGAGAGAATCCTCTGGCATCCTTGGTGGTCTCTGGTATTTCTCGGAGGGTCCAGGTCACCCTCAGTGCCTGAGGTGCGGTGTGCAGTGGCTGCCCTGTGGTGCACAGGAGGTGCTGGGCCGACAGCACCCACAGTGCAGTGTGAGCTGTGGTGCCTGGGAGCTCGGAGGCACCCAGCCCCTCATTGTCCTGCCTGGATGGAGCCTGCCAAGGCAGGAGCTCCTTGATGGTGGGGTTGGCTTAGATTCTGCAGCTAAACACATGCCCCTGACCCTCTGCTGATGTTTTCTCAGCTTTAAAGTGACCATATTTGACCCTCGGGTCTCAGGTCTGAAAATGTGGTAAGTGAGGCAGCCAGCAGGGCGGTGAGGGGGAGGCGGTCAGCAGGCTGGGCTCTCCTCCAGGCTCCCCTCGCCGGGCCTGTCGGACCTTCTGTGCTGTAAAGTGGGTCTTGGTTTTTTCACCCGTGAAATGAAGGCTTTGGGCTGGGCGACTGCTAAGCTCCCCTCCAGCTCTAAGCCTTCGTGAATTCAGGGTTCAGAGCGCCTTGGAGCAGCAGCCGCGCAGTGACCTCTAATCAACCTTGGCACATTCTAAGAGCCCAGTAAGCACTTGTTGGACTGAACCCAGGAGATTAGGAGTTTCTGGGCAGAGCAGTAATTCCCCGGTGGGGTTTGCCGCACACCCTGAAGTGACCGGTTCCCACCGTCCGGGGACTCTCAGAAAACACCCAGTGAGTGATGACATTTGGGACTTGTCTTAGAAGTAGCTGAAGAGGAAGAGAAGCATTTAAAGTTAGGAGGAGAGACACTAGCACCAGGCGTGGTTGCTGTGAAATGTGAGGCCCCCTCTATCCCCCAGCAACCCTCTCCCAACAACCCCACCTCCACATCAGGCTGTGTGGCTGAGCCCTGCCTGCCAGGCCACTCCAGCCAGCTCACCTGCCGGCCAAGGCTCTTAAGGAGGCCCCGGGGAGTCTCAAGGCAAATCCTACCTCTGCCTTATAAAGGGGCCTGAGGAGAGGTGCCCGGCTCTCCTGGAGCTCCCGGGCTCTGTGGGGAGGGCTCATGGGGGAGGAGGAGGGGCAGCTCTGTCAGTCCCCTCAGAGCCCCTGGCTGCCTTCTTGAGGTTCTGCTGCAGCCACAGAGCCCTTCTCTTCCAGGGCACCTAAGAGTCTCCCTCCCTCTCTCTCTCTCTCTCTCTCTCTCTCTCTCTCTCTCTCTCTCTCTCTCAACACTTCTCTCATACTCACAGTATCTTTATTTCCCTTTCAATATAGTTTTTCTCTCTTACATACACAATCTCTTTCACACTTACTATATCTCTCTTCTCTCTCACCACTAGTCCTCTCTCTCCAGCCTCCCAGTCACTCATACTTTTCCTTCTCTCTCTCCCCCCACCTCCCTCGCCTGCCTTTCCTCACCCCATGCCTCCCCTGGTGCTTAACTGGAAACAAAAGTGAGTTTGTTGTGCCGGCCAGGAAGCGGACCTGTGGAGGCAGTGGTCGGGGTGGCAACAGCAGAAACAGGCTGGGGCCAGAGGCAGTGCGGACAGCGGGGGACCCCAGCACTCGGCTATTCCAGGGAGCAGGTAATGCCCAGACAGGGGGCCCTCAGGGACCCTCTCTCTGCCCTGTCTCGTCTCTCCATGACGGTTCCATGTATTTGCCTTCTTATCTGGCCTGGAAGGGAGAAAGGGGCTCCAGACTCAGGGAATTGTAGGCACTAAGGTCCCAGGAGTGATATGTCCTCCTTTTCAGAGAACTGTGTGTGAGCTGGTGTGTCTGGGTCAAGGTCATGTGGGGTCAAGGATGACTGGGGTCTAGGGTATCTGGATACAAGTGTGGCTGGAGTCTGGAGTCTGGTGGCAGCTGGGGTTGAGGGCATCTGGTTGAGGGACATGACAGAACCTACAAAGACAAGTTAGGTCCAGATCACAAGGAATGTTTTGAGCCATGTCATAGACCCTACGCTGTGGTAATCGAGAGCCACTGAAGGTTTTTTTTTTTTTTTTAGAAAGTATTTTTTTTATTCTTTTTTTTTATTCTTTTTAAAAAAATATTATTAAAGCATTACAAAGGGTATTACATATGTGTCCTTTTTTTTTCCCTGCCCTTGACAATACCCCGGCTTCCCCTACCCCCCAGTGTCTTATGTCCATTGGTTATGCTCATATGCATGCATACAAGTCCTTCGGTTGATCTCTTACCCCCCTCCCTCCTGCCCCCCAACCCTCCCCGGCCTTCCCGCTGCAGTTTGACAATCTGTGTGAGGCAGCTCTGCCTCTGTATCTATTATTGTTCAAAAGTTTATAATGATCTCTATTATCCATGAATGAGTGAGATCATGTGGTATTTTTCCTTCATTGACTGGCTTATTTCACTTAGCATAATGCTCTCCAGTTCCATCCATGCCGTTGCAAATGGTAAGAGTTCCTTCTTTTTTACAGCAGCATAGTATTCCATCGTGTAGATGTACCAAAGTTTTCTAATCCATTCATCTACTGATGGGCACTTAGGCTGTTTCCAGATCTTAGCTATGGTGAATTGTGCTGCTATGAACATATGGGTGCACATATCCTTTCTGATTGGTGTTTCTGGTTTCTTGGGATATATTCCTAGAAGTGGGATCACAGGGTCAAATGGGAGTTCCATTTCCAGTTTTTTGAGGAAACTCCATACTGTCTTCCATAGTGGCTGCACCAGTCTGCATTCCCACCAGCAGTGCACAAGTGTTCCTTTTTCTCCACATCCTCTCCAGCACTTGTCGTTGGTTGATTTGTTGATGATAGCCATTCTGACAGGTGTGAGATGGTACCTCATTGTTGTTTTGATTTGCATCTCTCGGATGATTAGCGACTTTGAGCATGTTTTCATATGTCTCTTGGCTTTCTGAATGTCCTCTTTTGAAAGGTGTCTATTTAGATCCTTTGCCCATTTTTTGATTGGGTTGTTTATCTTCTTTTTGTTAAGCTGTATGAGTTCCCTATAAATTTTGGAGATTAGGCCCTTATCAGATATGACATTGGCAAATATGTTCTCCCACACAGTGGGTTTCACTGAAGGTTTTTCACCTAGAAAGTGACATGACCAAATCTAGGTTCTAGAAAAGTAGTTCTTGAACTCTGATCACATGGAGAATTCGGGTGCTAGCAGTCAGTCTTCTCCCAATTAAAAAAAAAAGTAAGATTATTTGTTCAATTGTTGGTTTTTCTTCTATAAAGTTTCCTTAAACCTCTGATGTCTGCTAGCAAGTGTCAGCTATTAAAAAGCCAATGGGAAAAAAAGTAAGTTTAAAGTAATAGAAAAATTAAGAAGTGAAATAAATAAATGAGATCTATTGGACTATATACAGATACACAAATAGTCTTTTCTGCTAGTAAAATTATTTCTATCTCATATGCACAATTCTTCACGGTGCTGCCCTGATTCTCCGGAGTCTGCCACGTGAACATGTTTGAAATGTTAGAAAAGCAAACTCTGCTGCTACGTAGGAGGTGGAAGTGGATGGGGCACCCAGAAGCTGTGGGGCAGTTAGGTGGCTATTGCAGAGACTGGAACAGGAAATAATGGGAACCTGAACCAAGACTGTGGCAATGGGTGGGGAAAGAGGGAGAGAGATGAAAAGTATTTAGGAAGCAAATGAACGAACTCAGGGTCTGATTGGACCTGGATGGTGAAAGAGAAGGAGGCTTCTGGAGTGAGTCCAACATTTCTCGGCTGGATGGCTGGGTAGCTAGAGGTGTATTAATCAAACGGAGGAGGGCAGGGTTGGGGTGTTGCAAGAAGGGATGCAGAGCTGTTTTGAATATGCTGAGGTTGACTTGACAATTCCCAGGTGGAGCAGTCCAGTTGGCAGTGGGAGATGCTTGATACAGGCAGGGCCTGTGGACATGGGTGAACTGGGGAGAATCAGTGAAGAGGGACCCGGGAAGGATAAGGCAAAGGAGTCCTCAAAGAGATAGAAAAAAGTATCAAGAAAGTGAAGCGTTGTGAGAGCCAAGAGTAGCATTTCAGTTCAGAGGGAGTAGTCAGCACCACGGATGTCCCAGGGAAATAAGCCAGACCATAGCTTGATAGTACTGCTGGTTTGATTGCTTTTATTAACTTACTGGTTCAAGGATAACAAGAGATAGAAACATCAGTGATGAGAGAATCATTGATTGGCTGCCTCCTGCACGCCCCACATCGGGGATCAAGCTTGCAACCTGGGCATGTGCCCACCTCTTTGAAACACGGGAGCACTCTTTCCTCAGATACACACAGTCGCTCCTCCTTTTACATCATAATTCAAATACCTCCCCCCCCAAAGAGGCCACTCTTGACCATGCTCTCTGATGTAGCTCCCAGTCATTTATTTTGTTTTTTCAGAACACTTATTGCTGCCTGAAATGATTACTTATGGATTTGTTTATTGTCTTTCTCTGCCACGATTTAAGAGCAAGGACATAGGAGCCTTCTTCACAGCTTTGTTTTCCAACACCTAGACAGTGATGGCGAACCTTTTGAGCTCGGCGTGTCAGCATTTTGAAAAACCCTAACTTAACTCTGGTGCCGTGTCACATATAGAGATTTTTTGATATTTGCAACCATAGTAAAACAAAGACTTATATTTTTGATATTTATTTTATATATTTAAATGCCATTTAACAAAGAAAAATCAACCAAAAAAACGAGTTAGCGTGTCATAGGTTCGCCATCACGGACCTAGAACAATCACGGACCTAGAACAATGACTGGTGCATAATACACATTCATTAAATATTGAGAGAAAGGAAGGAAAGGAAGTACAGAAGGAAGGAAGGAAGGAAAGAAGGAAGGAAGGAAGGAAGGAAAGAAGGGAGGGAGGGAGGGAGGGAGGGAGGGAGGGAGGGAGG
>NW_005871234.1:2235142-2238084 GCF_000147115.1 Myotis lucifugus | reverse complement strand
TCCCTCAGAGACCTGATTGCCCATCCCCATAGATCAAATACCCACTTTCTAGAATCCACAGAGCATCCACACTACAGACCCTGCAATGAAATTGATAAACTGTAGATGATGACGTTTCTAGAAGGAGGCTCCTCCTGAAATACAAAGGTGCCTGCCAGCCACCATCTGCAACTGGTGGGTTTCCCGAGGGCAGCATCTGAGGAGGCCCTGGGAGAGCCTCAGTATAACCTCAACCTAATAGTGAGGAAAGTGGTGACTGTAACTTAAAATGGTTGAACACAATTCCTGGCAGATCTGAGAGGCAGCAGCTTGAGGGACAACCTGGGGGCAGGAAGCAGTGGGAGGAGAGGAGTCAGGGCCTCCTTCCGGGGAGCCTCCTTTTCCTGCCCCAGCCTCCTTAATCTTCTCTCCAGCTGACCCCACCGGTTTCCCGCTAACTAGTGGGGGTGTGACCAGCAAGCTTCTCGAGAGGCCAGAGGAGGGTTTGACCACTGGCCTCCAAGCCCACCTTGGCCCAGACAGTTGTGCTGGGGACTCCTTCGGGCAAACTGGGATGGTAGAGGCCAGCCTGTTTGAGACCTGTCACCCCCCACAAAAGAACGGGGAGCATTCTCCTCAGCTGACAGGCTGTAGAATCTCCTCAGGGAAGTCAGAGGTCTCGGAAGTTCCCAGAATCCCCAGATCAACACATTCTCGTGGGTTCTGGGCCTCCTTGGAATGACAGGAGAAAATGGTGGGGAGTGGGGCCCGCGCCTTACACAGACACACAGGCCCTGAGGGGGTCTGTGCCCACCTCAAAGAGGATGGGGGAGGGGACCCTTTAATAAAAGTACTTAATCTGTGGCAGGAGTGTTTGCTTTATTGAGTTAGGAGATTAACAGTGGAAATCTCAAATCCGCAAGGAATTTTCCCGGCAGTGCTTTGTTGGGGGTTATTAGTTTGGGGGGTGTTGGGCCCTTGGATGAGTCACCCGTGGGTGGATTTAAGTGGCTTTTTGAGCGCCTCTGGGCCTTGCCCCTCTGTGCATAATGGGGACTGTGTGTAGGCATCATTTCGAATGTGATCAATGCTGGTAGGTCAGGCTGTCCATGAGATAGATTTTTATGAACTCTGGCTCTTCAGCTTTCCCGGGAGGGAAACGCAGCGGCTGCTGGGACTGACCTTGCCTGGAGGGAGGGCTGTGCCAGGTGGGGTGTGGGCAGGCGACCCTCCCCGACAGCAAACAGTTCACCCAGAATTCCATCCTCTCTCAAGCCCAAGTCTGCCTGGGTACAAGGACCGGAAGGGAAGGAGAGTGACCTGAGCTGGAACCTGCCCAAAAGTGGAGGGCTCTTTGGTGTTACTCAAAAATACCCAGCGCTGAGGGCCTTCCAAGAACTCTAAAAGCAAATTTCAAATCCAAGCTGCCTCTGACCTCAACTCGGAGAAGACCAAAAGCATGAAACTGACAAGTTTCCTATGAGACACATAAGCTCTGAGAACACGTGACCAGAGAAGGACAGAGAGAGGGGCCGGAGAAGTGGGTCAGCTTAGTTGGGTCAAACCAGGTTAGGACATTTTCAAAAGCCCTGATTGGTTCTCGGCACGTAGGTGGGGATGCTCCCTCCCTCTGCGCATGGAGGAGAAAGCCTGAGCTTCATCTCAACTCTAAACTGCTCCTGCACACGCTCTTGTGGTTGCCCTCCTACCATCACGATGCTCTTAGTCTGGGACAGAACGCACCCCAGCCCTCTGCTCTCACCACTCACCTGGGGTCACCGCTTTGAGGCCGGAGCTGACCACTCCATGCATAAAGCAGAGGAGGAAGCTGAGGGCTCTTAGCACAGAAGTCAACACACCTCATCCATTCATTCAACTCGTATTTACTAAGGGTTTACTACCTGTAGGCCCTGAGCCAGGAGCTGGAGATACAAAAACCAACACAGCAGATGCCATTCCTCCTCTCAGTCTAACGAGGCACAGAAGTGGACAGCGGGGCATCTGGTCTGGGGGTCCTCTGAAAGCACAGCACAGTGGGGCCTAAACAGACAGGAGGGGTCAAGGAAGGCGTCAGGAGGAAGAGGTGTTCACCCTGAGACCTGAAGCGTGGGCCAAGGTTAGCCAGGAGAGGGTGCGGAAGGGGGAAGAGGCCCTGGAGCGGGGAAAGCGAGCTCACAGAGGAAGGGGCACAGGGGCCCTGTGGCTGCACTCTAGAGCAGGGGCTGGGATGGCAGTGGCTGGCAGGTCCTGGACAGGCCATGTTGTGGAGTTTGAACTTGATGCCTAGGCTGCAGAGGTCCACTAAAGGATTTGGGGAGGAAAGGGACAGGATTGTCTGTTTGAAAGAGATCAGTCAGGCAAGACCTGGCCAGTTAGGAGGCTGCTTCAGGTGAGAGACAACAAGACCCTGAACCAAGATGTTGGAAGTGGGAATAAAGAAAAGGGGTGGATTGTAGACATATTTTTGAGCAGATATAGATCCTTTTTTAAACTATATTTTTATTGATTTCAGAAAGGAAGGGAGAGAGAGAAACATCAATGATGAGAGAGAATCATTGATTGGTTGCCTCCTGCACGCCCCCTACTGGGGATCAGGCCCACAACCTGGGCATGTGCCCTTGACTGGAATTGAACGCAGGACCCTTCAGTCTGCAGGCCAACGCTCTATCCACTGAGCCAAACCAGCTAGGGCTATTATATATCCTTTTAAATACTTTATTTTTAGAGCAGTTTTAGCAGCAAAATTGAGCATAAAGTACAGAATTCCCATATGCCTCCTAGCCCCACACATGCATAGCATCCCCCATTATCAACCTCCTCCATGAGACGGGTACATTTGTCACTATTGATGCACCTACACTAACACATCATCAGCACCCAAAGTCCGAAGCCTACATTAGGATTATTCTTGGTGTTGACCCTTCTATGGGTTTGGACACATAATGACATGTAGCTACCATTAT
>NW_005871234.1:2222882-2234891 GCF_000147115.1 Myotis lucifugus | reverse complement strand
GCATCATATAGTGTCACTACCCTATAATCTGTGTTCTGCCTCTTCATTCCTCTCTCCTCCTTAACCCTGGATCTTTTTTTTACTGAGTCTGAGATGTGTCTTAACAGGTAGAATTGACAGGATTTCGTGACATAATGCATGGCATGTGGGGGGAGAAGGATAGTCAGGGAGATGGACACCCGGGTTTCCAGTTTGAGCTAGTGGGTAGCTCATGGTAGCAATTTAGGAGGCCCAAGAGCAGCAGGGAGGTTTTGTTGTGTTGGGAATGTAGCTTTGTTTTGTTTTGGGGGTTGAGGATGAGTTCCGTTTCGGACATGTTTGAGGACACTCCAAGTGGAGGGGTCCTCCTGCAGGCATGTAGCAGGTCACCATATAGACACAGAGGCCTGGAGTTCAGCCTCGAGATGGACATCAACCCCATGGGAAAGGGCACCGTGGCCTTTCTGTGAAGTGAGGAGAACGCCCAGGACAGAGCCCCTAAGAACACTAACATTTCAGGGATGGACAGAGGAAGCAGAACCCACAGAGGAGACTGAGCAGGCACAGCTGGAGTCAGAGGGGAACCAGGGCGGGGAGACATTAAGTTAGAGAGGAAGGGGCCAACAAGTGGGGGAAGAACTGAAGAGTATCCACAGGATGGAGAGACCCGGACAGTCTCGAGGGAAGGATGGGAGTAGAGGATGGAGAAGAGAGTCAGAAGGATGAAGGTGGGTTCAGTTGAACAGTTTTTCCAAGATGCTCTTCTGTGAGGGCAGGAGTTTGAGAAGTCTTTCCATGGGAACGTGGGGTCAAGGAGGCTTTTGTTTCTTGATTTCTGAGGGTGAAAGAGATGTGAGCCTATTGAAGGCTGACAGAAAGGGCCCAGATGAAAGAAAGTGGTTTACAGATGCAAGAAGGGAAGGGCTGCTGGATGGAGGATGCAGGGCCCTGGGAGCAGGTTTTGGGGCTCCCACAGCCAAGAAGGCCCCCGCCTCTCCCCAGTGACAGGGCTGAAGGAGAAGAGGGCAGGGCGCCTGCAGTGAGGTTTGGGAGCTCCCAGCAGCGTTTGGAGAGTCCTGGGCTGGTGATTTCCAGACTGGTCTCTCATTTAAGAAGAGTGAGGAGTG
Source organism: Myotis lucifugus (assembly GCF_000147115.1). Lineage (NCBI taxonomy): Eukaryota > Metazoa > Chordata > Mammalia > Chiroptera > Vespertilionidae > Myotis > Myotis lucifugus. Next base: position 2,233,785 of record NW_005871234.1, on the reverse strand, counting down.
GAGCGCTGGCTGAGGAGTCGCAGCTTGCCAAATGGTCCCGAGGCAGGTGAGCAGCCCCAGCCGTGGCCGTCCTGTCCTATTGCAGTGGAGCCACGCATGGAGACTTACGGTCAGAAGAAAGTTTTTAAAGACTTGGTGCTTATCTACCACCATCGTACTACTTGTCATTATCAAGCTACTTGTCATTATCAAACTACTTGTCATTATCAAGCTACTTTCATATCCAATATCACACACGGTCCTTCCTTCTCCCTCCACTAGTCAAACACTGATATCCGATGCTTATGCTGGGCAAGTGGGAAGGCGTCATTTTGTATGAATCAGAACCTGGATCAAGTTCTAGGCGGAAGTGGGCAAGGTGCCCCCAGGCCTCAGAGGCCCCGGTTCCAGCCAGCGCTCCCATCGTTGAGCTGTGTGAACCCAGAATGGGGTTGTGCTAGGGCATGCGTCCCCCAGAGACTTAGTGATCACTCACAGTGAGCACAGCTTGGGAAGGGCGTCATGAGGCCTAGCAGACCGGAGGGGCCGCCTTCAAAGGGCCTGCAGTGAGGTCGGGGACACACCAGTCCACAGCCACGGAGACCGCACGCAGTGGTGCGAGGCCACCAAACAGTGGACCCGGGTTGGTCAGATCAGATGAGCTGGTCACTGAGTATGACAGGAAGGCTGGTTAAGTGAGGAGAGAGGGCAGGATGCTCCCATGCCTGGCTGGAGCCCCTCAGAGCCCCTGGAGGCTGGTCATCAGGAGAGACCACCTCCCCCCAACAGAGGACATCCTTGCAGTTGTCAGGAGAGGAGAAACCCCACCGTCAGACCACCTTGCCAGCCAAGCACCCGCAGAATACAGGGGACCTCATGGTGCCCAGGGCAGTCAGGTCTCTCAAGGGCTGGGCTCAGGGCACCAGGCTGCCCTCTTTCTCTACCTCTTTCTGGGCATCTTCGTTCCTCTTCTGCGGCGGGCTTCTTCTGCTGGCCTCTGACCTTGGCCGTTCCTCAGCCTCCACGTCTGCATCTGCTCTACTCAAGGGATCATCCCAGAGTTGCTGGCTGCTCCTCAATCCCAATCCCAATTCCTAATTCTTCCAAGAGAATCTGATTTGCCCATCTTTGGTTGTCTCATCACTGTGACCCAGATCAGACTTTCAGAAAAGGAAGGGGAGGACTGGCCATGGCCTGGGAACATATCCCCCTGGATGGCAGCAGAGCTTGGGAGGGGGGGGAGATGCAAAACCGTCCACAAACTGTCCTAAACCCTGGAGGACCTTCTAGAAGAAATGGACAAGACAGAATAGCAGTAAGGAGTTTGAACATACATACTTATCTCATACTAGGTCATAGAAATGAAATCATTTTTATTTTATTTAATTTTAAAAAAAACTATTTTTATTGATTTCAGAGAGGAAGGGAGAGGGGGAGGGAGATAGAAACATCAATGAGGAGGGAGAATCATTGATCAGCTCCCTCCTGCACGCCCCCTACCGAGGCATGTGCCCTGAAATGAACCATGACCTCCTGGTTCATGGGTTGATGCTCAACCACTGAGCCACGCCGGCTGGGCTTGCCCCACACACTTCCTACCACTCTTGGTATTGACTGCACAGCAACTTCCTCTAATCGCTTCTGTGACTGAGTCACTAGTCACAGGAAAGGCCCCAGCTGTGACCCCCTTTGTGTGACAGAACGGCTCACTGTGACTCTCTGAGGTTCTGTTCAGCGGCATCCCAGCTGGGAGCGAGTTTCCCGACACGGCCCTGGCTCAGACAAAGTCCCCGGGAGGCCTTCTCCAGCCCGGACACTTTCTTCCCACTTGACCTGCTTCTCCAACTCTAATTCCCCACTTTCTGAAGCCAACTGCGGCGTAAAGGTCACTTTGCAATGAGCTGCTTGGGATTATACATTAACCGCTATTCGGGCTTCTAAGAGTTTAAACCTGGCTTTGGTCAGAGGCTTTTTAAAGAGCCCATTCCTTTATTCATTCTGAAAAGGGATTAACCATTTTATCCTGCGAAGTTCGAGTTTATGCAAATGTAGTATGTGGTAGAATGAACCCCGTGTACCCTCCACCCAGCATCAATGGTTACTGGCTGACTCTAGCCCCATCCACTACCCTGGACCCACACACTGGATGCTGCTGACACAAACCCTCACACCATATCATTCCATCTGTAAACATTTCAGTGGGTGTCTTTAAAAGATAAGGCCCCTTTCTTTTCCAATTACTTTTTATTGTAGTAAAATGCACTTAACATAAAATTTACCATCTTGACTATTTTTAAGTGTATATATTAGTGGTATTAAATGCATTCATAATGTTGTGTAACCACCACCGTCCATCTCCATAGCTCTCTTCACCTCATAAAACTGAAACTCTATACCCATTAATCACTGACTCCCCACTCCCCCCTCCCTCCAGCCCCTGGAAACCACCATTCTACTTCCTGCCTCGATGATTTTGACGCTTCTAAATGCCTCATAAGTGGAACCATACAGTACAGATATCTCTTCCAGACTCTGTTTTCAACTCTTTGGGTAAAGACCTCTTTTTTATTACAGTCACAGTAGCACTGTCACATCATTTTTATTTTATTTAATTTTTATGAGAGAGAGAGAGAGAGAGAGAGAACCACTGACTGGTTGCCTCCGGCATGCACCTCAACCAGGGGTGGGGAGCAAACCCGAGATCCTTGGGTGTGCAGGCTGACACTCTAACCACTGAGCACACCAGCCAGGGCTGTCGCATCATTTTTTAAAAATGACAGGAATTCCTTATTTTCATCAAATTATCCAGGCAGTATCCATGTTCCCCAAATTATCTCATGTTTTTTTTTTAAAAAAACTACGATTCATCCACACATTGCATTTGGGAGATATATTTATTATGTTATTTTTAATCTACAGGTTCCTCCTTCTTTATTGTTCCCTTGCAGTTGCCGTTATTGCTAAAGAAAGTGCATCATTTGCCTTCTATGGTTTTCCATCTTCTGGGTTTTGTTCGTCGTGTCCCTGTGCTGGTGTTTCGCCGATTCCCCGGCCCCTGTTTCCTCTAAAGTGATGGTTGGGTCCAGTCTTCTGATTCCCGTCTGACATGTTCACACATGACTGTTTCATAGGCGGTGGTGCCTGCTTCCATCGGAAGCAGCTCCTGCCTGGCCGACCTTTGCGTATCCGTCTGCGACAATGCTAGACTATGGCCCTCGCTGCTTAGGTCATTCTGGGTCTTCTAAAGCACTCCTACACCCCACAGTTGTTGGGCTGTCTTTTTCTCAGGCGTTTCCTCATAGCCAGACTTCACCCAGAGTGATCAGTGAGGCCTTGCGACCCTCAAGCAGGAGGGCACCAGCATTTAATGAGCTCTGCTCTGGGCAGGGGACAGAAGGGACAGCAGAGAAGAAAGGGTCCCTGTCCTCCAGTAGTTTGATGTCTATTTGGGGAGGCAGGTACAGATGCTTCTCAACTGACCGTGGGGTCAAGTCCCAATAAATCCATCTTGCAAGAGGCTGTGCAGGGACAGTGTGACTATATTGCAAGTTGAACATATTGTAAGTCAGACATGCATTTAACCTGCTGGACATCACAGCTGAGCCTCGCCCACCTTAAATGTGCTCAGAACACTGACACGCCCACAGCGGGGCAGTTACCTTGAGGGTCACCTCAAGAGCAAGTGCCTTCCTCTTCTCACCGGAAGCAGGAGACACAAACGGGCACTTTGTGGACATGATGAGACGGGAAAACACAAAAATAATGTCCCCAAAATGCTGGCCACACAGTCCATAGTAGACTGGTTGTTTACCCTGGTGATCGCTTGGCTCCCGGGGAGCTGGGGCTTGCTGCTGCTGCCCCCCCGACCCCCCATCATGAGAGTATCGTAGCGGGCAGCATCGCTAGCCTGGGAAAAGACCGAAATTAAAAATTCCAAGTATGGTTTCTAGTGAATGCCTATCACTTCTGCACCATTGTCAAGTCAAAAACTCGAAAGTCAAACCATTGGAAGTCGGGACCATCTGTTTGTACCAAACAACGGGAAAACAGGATCGACTGTAATTAGTGATTTTAGCCTCTGAGCTCCAGAAGTCGGGGATTTTACCTAGAACCACCTGCAGCAGAGTTGCCTGGGTCCCATCCAGATATTCGGATGTGAACTGGGCCATGATATGACCTAGACCTGTAGATTTAAAAGCATGTTAGCTATGTTTATGTGCAACCAAGTTTAAGAATTGGCATTCCAGGAGAGTGTGGTCCCCAGAGCAGCAGCAGCAGCACCAAGGAACTTGTTAGAAATGTCCACATGCTTGGCGTTCCCTCCCCTCCACCCCAGACCCATGGAATCAGGAAGCTGGAATCTGCATTTTCCCGAGGCTTTCAGATGATCCCGATGCATAATTAAGATCAAAGCCCTGTCCCAGGTATAAGAGAAATAAGGGGGATGAGTGGGAGAGGCTTTTACTAGTAGAGGAGATGGCACTCTTGCCAGGCGATGGAAGAAGAAGGGATCGGATCTGGAAAAGAAGGAAGAGGACATTCTACTGCAGAGACCTATGATCCTTGAAGGTGACCTGCCTGGGTGCTTGTTAGAAATGCAGAATCTTGGACCCCATCCTGGGCCTGCTAAATCAGAATACTCCTTTTAACAAGATCCCAGATGATCTGTAGGCACAGTAAAACAAAAGTGGCCCTGGCTAGTCTGCTCAGTGGTTAGAGAGTCAGCCTGTGGACCAAAGGGCCTCGGGTTTGGTTCCCGATCAAGGGCATGTATCTGGGTTGCAGGTTCTCCCTGGCACTGGGCCACGTGTGGCGCATGCAGGAGGCAACCAATAGCTGTGTCTCTCTAGCTGTGTCTCTCTCACATGGATGTTTCTCTCTCTCTCTCTCTCTCTCTCTCTCTCCTACCTCCCTTTCACTCTTTCTAAAAATCAATGGAGTAAATATCCTCAGGTGCGAATTTAAAAGAAAAAAAAAAAGAAAGAAACATGGCTGTACTAGAAAAGAGGCTCTGGATTTGGGGTTCCACTCTCACCAGGTGTTCTCAGAGCCACCCTGAGGGATAGAGGCCACGTCCCCTCTGGTGTAAGGAGGATGGGACCATGTGCCCAGAGCGGCTTGCCTGCAGTGGGAACCCAGACAGGTCCAACTGCCCCTCGTCACACAGTTCTATATGGTTGCAGAGCAAGGGCTCCTCAACCTCAGGGCGCAGTCCAGTAACCTAGGAGCTTCCATGGCCAGGCCGCTCCTGATGGACCACCACCCAGGCTTCAGTATTTTCAAATCCCTCCAGGAAATGCTAACAGGCAGCCAGCGCTGGAAACCTCTGTTGCAGGGGTTGGGTCCCCCATGTGTCCATGTTCCACTCAAGGTCAAAGTGAGCTCTGTTTCTAGCTGTCGCCATTCAAAACACAAAATTGATGTTCTCTGGAACTAAACAGAACCACCACTTGCCCTCCTTTTCAAACCAGAGAATAAAAATTTGGTTTTAGAAAAAGAAATAAAAGAAAAAACAACCCACAAAATCGAGTTCCAGTTCGCAGGCTTGCTGTTTCAACATCTTGATCCCCAACATAGTTGCAAGGAGAACCAGAGAGGTGTTCCTCCTGAAGTCCTCCAGTACTTTTGAAGTCGTCATGTGAATTTTGGGAAATCAAGTTAGGGGTGCCAGCAGCAGAAATCCAGTTCTGGCATTTACCCTGGACCCGGGAATGGGTAACCTGGCTTTTCTGCAGACGGCTCGGGTGGATCGGTGCTCTTGTCTGTTTGGGTGTAGAACTGATGTTTTGTAGGTGCCTGACACAGTGGAGGGGGAGAGGACGGGCTGTCCTTGCTATCTGGAGTTAAGAAGAGGATGTTTCAAAGAAGAGGTGTGCTCTCACCCCCTCCTTCCAGGGGAGGTGCGTTTGGGCAGGTGGAAAGCTGAAGAAGGGGATGACGTGGAGAGAGCCGCCTGGAATGTCCCCCAGGATGTTTAGGAAACAGTGTAGAGAGAAATCAACTCAAGTGCACTGGGACACGTCACCTTTGGGTGAATAGAGAGGCGGGATTGAGGTGGGGGGGGGGCGGGGGGCGGGGTAAGGCCACGGAGTAGCAATAGCATCTTCAGTGACAAAGTAACAGTATAATTTATTTTGTGTATTTTTAAAAATATTTTTTATTGAATTCAGAGAGGAAGGGAGAGGGATAGAGAGATAGAAACACCAGTGAGGAGAGAGAATCATTGATCGGCTGCCTCCTGCCTGCCCCACACTGAGGATTGAGCCCACAACCCAGGCATGTGCCCTGACGGGAATTGAACTGTGACCTCCTGGTTCAGAGGTTGACTCTCAACCACTGAGCCATGTCGGCTGGGCTATTTTGTGTATTTTTGAGAGGAAAAAAAAGGGCAATGTGATTGTTGAGTAGAAGAAAGACTCTCAGGGAGAAGGTGGGCATCCTCTTAACCAAAACATTTGAACTTGTTCTTTCATCTCTTCCTTGCAAATCCTTATGCTACTACAATGCTTAGGAAAACGTTGGATTGGTATCGTACAGACTTGGGTCTGCTATCATTCAACTGGTGTTCCCCCAAGTAGGTCTCCCCATTTAAAAAGTTAGCAGCACTTTGGTGAGTCTCCGAGGCAAGTGTCTGCGTGGTCTCTGCTCCAGCCCCTGTGTTTTAGGTCTTCACCTCCCAGGTCTCCTCTAATTACACCTCCCCATCCTGTGTCCCTTTAAGCCCTCAGGCCTCACCAGGTGCCCGGTTAACTGATCTCAAATAAAGATATTAAATCAGAGAATGTTAAATATTGATAATACAAAGTACTCATGCAATTGTGTCAAGAGGGAATCTGGCAAAGGAAACGATATTCAACTCCATTAGTAACCAAAAGAATGCAAATGTAGCATTATTTTCAGTTCCAGAACAAAGGTGAAAAAAAACGGCAACTCTAGAGTTTGAGAGACTTCAGAGAAATGTGAGGTGGCCTGGACATTGGTGGAAGTGTAAATTGGCACAATTTCTGGAGAACAGTTTGGCAATGTATGCCATATACTTAGAAATATGCTGCCGAACCGGTCTGGCTCAGTGGATAGAGCGTCAGCCTGCGGACTCAAGGGTCCCGGGTTCGATTCCGGTCAAGGGCATGTACCCTGGTTGCGGGCACATCCCCAGTGGGGGGCGTGCAGGAGGCAACTGATCGATGCTTCTCTCTCATCGATGTTTCTAACTCTCTATCCCTCTCCCTTCTTCTCTGTAAAAAATCAATAAAATATATTTAAAAAAAAAAAGAAATATGCAGACAGCAATTTCACCTCTGAGAGCTTATTCTAAGGAAATTATTGGGCAGGGGCCAAGGATACTCAAACCAACCTATTTATAATACAGAATAATTAGAAATAATCTAAATAAATGTCCACCAAGTGAGGATTATTTGTATCAATTATGGTCCATTCAGACAACGAAGTACCAAAGAGACTTTAAAATGATATCAATTTAATAAACATGAAAGGATGTCCATGAGATATTACCCCCCCCATGGTGTCAATAATGTAAAATTGTGTGTGCACACATGTGCGTTCATGCACACAGAGATCTACAATGATAGTCATCAAAATATCCACCATGGTGTCTTCTGGTTGGGAGAGCTTTGAATGCCTTTACCTTCTTATTTTTTATTGTTTCTAAAATTTCGAAAGCAATGTGTCCTGACCTGGAATCAAACCGTGACCTCCTGTTAAGAGGTCAAGGCTCAACCACTGAGCCACGCTAGCTGGGCAGGTTGGTCATCTTTAAAACAACTCCTCCATCAAAACCCAAATTCCCATGGGGGTCCAGGTTGTTTTCATGATCCCTTTGTCTCTGGACTGGAACCGCACGTTTTAATGACTGAAGCTTTTTAGAAAGTTTTATATCTGCTAGAATCATGTCCCATCCCCATTCTTCTCCTTTTTCAGACTTTCCCCACCATTCTCAGACGGTACCGTTTTCAGAGGAACTTTAGAATTAGGTAGTCATGGTCCACAACACTCCCTTGGGGTTTGATTGGAACAGCTGGAAGCTCCCCACTAATTTGGAGCTGACATCTTACAGAGCTGCGCTCGCCGACCTTGCGCTCCAGGTAGCTCTTCAGGCGATCAGGTGCTGCCCCCTGCAGGGAGGCCCAGGCAGGTGCTACTTCTGTTCAGGCCTTACCCCTCAGCCCGCTCCACCAGCTGATTCCAAGGCTTCTAGAAAGGACAAATTCTCACACATCCGTGGTCTAACGTCTTTCCTTCCCCAGCTGACATTTGGATTTTAACCTGAACGTTCAGGATAAAAGTCTAGGGCACATGCTTGGGAACCACAGGTCCTGCCGTAGAACCCGTCAGGAAATGCTCCCAGCAACCACCCCCCATGAGGCAGACACTGCACACACGAGTGTCCAGCCCCAGGTAACCAGGTTCCAACGGGGACTTTAACAGCTTTGTTGTTCTAGAACACCGTAAAGTTCCCTCATTGTAAGTGTGCAGTTAAAGGGTTTTTAGTATCTGTGCAAAGGGGTGCAGCCGTCACCAAGTCCAGCTTCAGAGCATGCCCACCACCTCTGCAAAAGACCCCTGTGCCATTTGTGCTCATTCCCTGGATGCCACTTTGCTCTGAGCACGACAGCACCAGGAGGAGTGGGGACAGAGGGAGGGAGGGGGTCTCTGAGAGATCCTCCACCTGTGAGTCTAGACTCTAGAGCAGCGGTTCTCAACCTGTGGGTCGCGACCCCCTTGGCGGTCGAACGACCCTTTCACAGGGGTCGCCTAAGACCATCCTGCATATCAGATATTTACATGACGATTCATAACAGTAGCAACATTACAGTTATGAAGTAGCAACGAAAATAATGTTATGGTTGGGTCACAACATGAGGAACTGTATTTAAAGGGCCAGAAGGTTGAGAACCACTGCTCTAGAGCCAACGCCCCAACGCCGAGCACAGAATAACTTGCAGGCCAACACCCTCTCCTGAGGAGACCCAGCTAGGGGCCCCTCCTGAGGACCCTGGCCACGCTGAGCCCCATCCTCACCCCTCCCAGGTGGATAAAGTTTGAAGAAAAGGTGGAGGAAGGAGGCGAACGCTGGAGCAAGCCCCACGTGGCCACACTGTCCCTGCACAGCCTCTTCGAGCTCCGGACCTGCCTGCAGACGGGAACGGTGCTGCTCGATTTGGACAGCGGCTCCTTACCACAGATCATAGGTGAGTGGGGACCACGGAGGCCCCCAAAACCAGGGCAGCTCTCCCTGCCCACCCCAGTCCATCCTCACCTCTGACACTGCCTGATTCCGCAGTGGCTCCAAGGTTCAGCCCCCCGTAGAGTTCCAGCGGAGGGAAAGATCACCCTCTGAAATGCAGTGCAGCCGGGGAGAGGGCTTCTCAGTGTAGCTGCAGACACTGTGGCCGCGGCAACCTGTTTCCCGCGGGGTGAATGGGTCATCCTTCCTCTTTAGGAAATTAGCCCTCATTTCGTGGAGTGGCAAAGGGCGGGGGTGGCTTGCCTTGTCATCGCTCAAACTTTTTGTGAATTTTGTTCTAGCACATTCAATGGTGCCAGAAGCATTTTGCCCAAAATACTTTCCTAAGGAGAATTCACGTTAGGACTCAAGTCATTTAACCTGGTACTTTTGTGCTTCTAAGGGAACTTCCATATGTATGATTACATTTACTTTAAAAATATTTTTTTTACATTGGTTTTTGAGAGAGAAAAAGGAAAAGAGAGCGGGAGAGAGAGAAACATTGATGTGAGAGCGAAACCCCTACCAGGGATCAGCCCACAACCCTGCCCAGTGTCCTGGCTGGGATCCAACCAGCAACCTTTTCCCGGCACCGGGCACAGGATGACGCCAGCCAACTGAGCCACACGGGCCAGAGCTGATGTCACTTGCTTTTGACAATAGAATTGATAGAGCAGAGAATGCTACACACGTGCACACGCACCCACACGCGTGCGTGCACAGGCACACGCACGGACGCGGGCACACCCTTTTGGGCACGGGGAGGTGAGGGTTCGTGATTTGCCCGAGTTTCAGCAGTTTGTGGGTAGAGCCAGGACTCTGCCCACATCCTGCCTCCTTTAGCTCACCTTTAATCCCACAAATAACAGAGGAAACGAAGACCCCACAACCCTGCTCCTTCTGTCCCGTTCTGTCCCCTTAGATGACGTCATTGAGAAGCAAATCGAGGACGGCCTCCTGCGGCCGGAGCTCCGGGAGAGGGTCAGCTACGTCCTCCTGAGGAAGCACCGGCACCAAACCACGAAGCCCATCCACCGCTCCTTGGCGGACATCGGGAAGTCGGTCTCCTCCCCGACCGGTGAGTCGGGCCATGCTGGTGGGCCCTGGGCTGGGGGGGTGAGGGGGGGCGAGCCCCGGTCAGTGAGAGTCTGGGCACCTTGGAAGCTTCCTGCACTTCACCAAGCTGGAGACATTCTGGGGGTTCCTTAGCCTCCTTCTCTTGCAGGGACCCCAGCCGCACCCCGGTGCTGTCCCCACCCCCAGCGCTGAACCATTTCTAGGAGGAGAGTTGATTCTCAGCCTGGGCTGTGCCTTTGCGATCCCCTGGGTGGGGGTGGGGGTGGAGGGGTTGGGGGTGGGATAGAGGGTTTGGGGGGGTGGAGGGGTTTGGGGGGGGTGGGGGGGAGGGGTTGGGGGGTGGGTATGAATATTGTGTCCTTAAAGCCTAAGGTCCCCACCTGGAAGAGTTGTGTGTCCAGTTGGTCCTGGGGTGTGGCCCTGGGAACCAGGAATTTAGGGAAAGCTTCTTCATGGTGCAGTCAGGGGTTGTAAATGCTGTGGAGAATGGTGGTGTTTAATGGTAAGGGCCTTAAAGGTTTTCCCCCACTGGAGCCACCCCCCCAAAAAGAAGCCAAGGAACCCCGAAAAGAAAAGTGTAAAGCCACGTCCGAGAATGGTGGG
>NW_005871234.1:2176154-2222782 GCF_000147115.1 Myotis lucifugus | reverse complement strand
CTGGTAACCTGGCAGCTGGGTCATTCTGATTAGCGGGGCGGTGAGGGGGGGGCATTGGGGAGAGCGGCTTGTTCCATTCACACATCTCAAACCTGCCACCCTCCATCTGATATCCCAGAGTTGAGACGCCCAGACACTACTAGCCTTGCTGGACCTCTCAGATAAATGCCGTCATCAGAACAAAGTAGCTAAATAATGAGCCTTGAGGAATTTCTTTAGAACCGCCTGAAATGGGGGAGTGTTTAGTGTATCATAACTACAGGCACACACGCGGTACCTACCATGTTCCAGCACTGAAGCGTGACTCACTTCATCCTCACAATAACCCGTGACTAGGTACTGTTCTCATCACCCCCATTTGACAAATGAGAAGCCTGGGGCACAGAGAGGTTAAGTTACTTGCCTAAGGTCACACAGCCAAGCTAGAGGTGCAATCTGGGATAAAGCCAGGCCATCTACAACACCTGTGGCTATTGGATCAATTGGTCATTCTCACTTTCAACAGTACAAATATTTAATCTTGTTCAGGCAGTTAACTTGCTTCCAAAAAAAAAAAAGGCCCCAAAACAAGAACAAAAAACAGAACAACCAAAAACACCCTCTTCCTGGACGGAGAACAGACAGGTCTTGTAGCCCAGCTTTGTTCAGGAGAAATGACAATACGCTTAGTACCACATCGATGGGGAGGCAAACCCAGGCTCCAAGGCAAACCCCTCTGCTCCTCCTCCCAGGTCGAAGCCTAGCCCGGAGCCCCCCAGCCGGCCCCAGCCTACACCGCTCCACCGAGGACCTGCGGGTGCAGCCACGCATAAGCTACGGCCATCTGTGTGAGTGTCCTCTGCCACTGCGCCACAGCGTCTTCGTCACGGCCTGGTCCTGGCTGTGGCAGCCGTGGAATGTTGGCTTTCGTCTTCTTTCAAAGGCGGAGGAGACAAAGCCCAGGGCCTGTCTAGAATTCTCAGGACAGGAGCCAGGAAAATTCTAACTTTCACCGAAAGCTGGTCTACTCTCAGAGCCTAATTTACTACCGTACATTTTTATTTTCCTCACCCGAGGATATTTTTCCATTGATTTTTAGGGAGAGTGGAAGAGAGAGGGAAAGACAGAGAGAAACATCGATATGAGAGAGGCATGTTGATTGGTTGCCTCCTGCACGAGCCCTGACCAGAATCAAACTTGGGACCCTTTGGTCTGCAGGCCGATGCTCTATCCACTGAGCCAACCTGGCTAGGGCTACTACCATAATTTTCTATATAATTATTCTGGAAAAAATGCAGCTCTAAATCAAGTCCTGACATAATCACTACCCAGTCCTATGTGCTAGGCATTTGTAACTTAGTTTATACCTTGGTTTTCATCAAATTGATCATTAGCCCTGTTTTTGGTAAAAAAGCCTTCCTAGAAACAGAATTAAAAACATGGGAGGTATCTCCCCCACCCCCACCCCCACCCCCCAGGACAGAGAGTGCTCCCATCACTGGGTGACAGTCTCGAGCCGCCAGGACAATGAAACGCTGCAGTCACAGCCCCTGAGTGCCAGGGAGGTGCCTGGTTGCACACGGGGCTTTTTCAGACAGTTCATCAGAGATGAACAGGACGGGTGAGCTACGAGGCAAAGAAAAGAGGGGACTTGGAAAATGAAAAGAAAAGGCAGTGTGAAAATAGCAATCCTATTGTCCTTTAAAGACTTTCACTAAAATGCCAAGATATGAGCAAACCAGGCCTGAGGGATGTTTCGGGAGGAGCTGTGGCCCTTGTCCGAGGCCTCAGCTGCAGTGTGTCGTGGGCTTTTTTCTCTGTTTGTAGTGACCCTGGGTCCTCATAGTTCCCCCTGGACTTGGTTATTGCACGCAAGGGCGCCAGGGGGCAGCAGTGAGCAGGCGGCGAAGGTCTTCAGTTATTCGCTGTGGATGAGGTCTCCCCTGCGTTGTGCTGCAGGGTTGGGGACCCCAACAAAAGGCATGAATAAGCGCTTACAGCGTGTGTGCAGGTGGCACCCGGGAAAGCTCAGTGAGGAGGGGCTATTCCTGAGTCTTGGGGAATAAATAGGAAGGCGTTTTCCAGGAAGGAGAAGGGTGTTCTGAGCAAGGGAGACAAACAGCAGGTGCAGGAAGGCTGTGGAGGGCGCTGTGTACTCAGGTCTGGATATAGTGGCTCGGTAATGAGGAGTGTCAGGCCTGCGGGAGAGAGGGTCCCACTGAAGGGGCCTCTGTGCCCTGCAGGAAGGCCCAGCCTTTATTCTGCTGGCAGAGGGGACCCCGGAGAAGTTTTAAGCAGGGGCAGACCATGATCAGATTTTTATTTGAGAGAGATCAGCCCAAGTATGGGCGTGACAGTGACAGGAGTGGTACGATTGAGCAAGGATGGAGGGCTTGATGTCTCTGGAGGGGACGAGGGCAAAACAGGCCCTCAGGGGAGGCCAGGAGGAGAGGCTCTGGATGGAAGGAAGAGGAGGGGGGCCAAGGGAGCATGTTCTGGAAGTGAGGGGACACCCAGGCCGCCGAAAGCCAAGAAGTGACAGGTCTGAGAGTGTCCCCGGGGTCTGGCTGAGCTTCTCCTGCCTTAATCAAACAGGGGAATTATTGAGCAGTTCAAGTAATTCACCACCACTGTTCTTCCCACCTTCCCTCCCTCTGCCAGCCCAAATCCTTAGCCATCTTTAAAGACTGACATGGGGCCTAGCCGGTTCAGCTCAGTGGGTAGAGTGTTGGCCTGTGGACTAAATGGTCCCGGGTTCAATTCTGGTCAAGGGCACATGCCTGGGTTGCAAGCTCAATCCCCAGTGGGAGATTGAGGAATGCAAGAGAGAGCCGATCAATGATTCTCTCTCATCACTGATGTTTCTATCTCTCTCTCTCCCTCTCCCTTCCTCTCTGAAATCAATAAAAATATATATAAAAAGAAAAAGACTCACATGGGTCATGGAGGATGGAGGTGAAACTCGTCTTCTCTCTCCAACAAATTCCAAGCTTAGCGACACCTCCCCACCCCCAGGGTCTGACACAGAACAGACATCTTTGTCTCTGCCCAGAAGGTGGTCTCTGTCCAGGAAAAGGGGGTGAGGGTAGAGACAAGAATACAGCAGATTGAGTAGTGAGAAGGGAGAAGTAGAACCTGGGGTCTGGTAACTCTTTTAAGAGAGCCCCCAGCCCTGGCTGTGCAGCTCATTTGGTTAGAGCGTCGTCCCAATAGGCCAAGGTTGTGGGTTCGATCTCTGATCAGGGCACATGCAAGAATCAACTGATGAATGCATAAATAAGTGGAAATACAAATCCATGTTAAGAAATTAAAATTTAAGCCGAAACCGGTTTGGCTCAGTGGATAGAGCGTCGGCCTGCGGACTGAAGGGTCCCAGGTTCGATTCCGGTCAAGGGCATGTACCTGGGTTGCGGGCACATCCCCAGTGGGAGATGTGCAGGAGGCAGCTGATCGATGTTTCGGTTCGATCTCTGATCAGGGCACATGCAAGAATCAACTGATGAATGCATAAATAAGTGGAAATACAAATCCATGTTAAGAAATTAAAATTTAAAAAGAGAGAGAGAGAGATAGCTGCCATTGGAGGGAAGAAAAGAGAGTGGAGGCCAGCTCAAGGGGACTGCAGGATTAGGGGAGAGGGGCTCTTCCTTTGCTTATGAAGACGGAAAGCATGTGTAGGGACCCGGGGAAAGGACCTGAGAGAGCCTGGCTTCCCCTGATGGACCTTCTTTTCCTTCTCTCCTAGGTCACGTCCAGAGCAGAAGCATGAATGATATTCCTCGCACCCAAAACCCAGACCAGGTAGTAAAGCCCTTGCACTGGGCCACCGTGAGGGGCCAGGACAGGAAGACGCCTTTGGTTCCACGGGCAGGGAGCCCCTATGGCAGTGATGGCGAACCTTTTGAGCTCAGCGTGTCAGCATTTTGAAAAACCCTAACTTAACTCTGGTGCCGTGTCACATATAGAAATTTTTTGATATTTACAACCATAGTAAAACAAAGACTTATATTTTTGATATTTATTTTATATATTTAAATGCCATTTAACAAAGAAAAATCAACGAAAAAAATGAGTTCGAGTGTCACCTCTGACACGCATGTCATAGGTTCGCCATCACTGCCCTATGGGCAGGGCTCCATTCTCATGAAGGAGCGGGAGTCTCCAGGAAGGACATGGGGTGGGGGAGGGGGGCCCTCTGGGCTGCCTGGTGACTCTGCCCACTCCATTGCTTGGGTGTTGACTAAGCCCCAAGTACTGGCTCTGTGCCTGGCCTGGGAGGGGTGGGGGGCAGAGAAGCATGCCTCTGAGCTTGGGATTTGTTGGAGAGAGAAGACCAGCACGCAGGGTTTCACCTGCTGTATGGCACACAAGTACCTCTAAAGATGGAGTGGGATTGGGGCTGGTACAGACTCTCGGTGGGGCCTCCCTGTGGGGACAGCAGTGGTAGCGAATCATTTGGCCCGCCCAGCAGTGCGTCTTCTCCTTGGCTGGGCCAGGATAAAGGCAGTTCCTGCCTCCCACCAGCCTGGCTGAAATCTCCTGATGAGATTTCCTACAACAGGTTGAGTCCACGTTCTAAGGCCCACAGCCCGGGAACCCTGTGGCTCTGCCCCTTGGGGAAGCCCAGAGGAACCCCCTCAGTTCCAACCATGCACACCTCAAGGGCAGAGTCTCATGGTCCCCTTGCTTGTGCCCCCAGGAGTGGGAAGGAAGGTGATGAAAGAGCCCTGAAATTTGGTGAAGACTTCTCAGGAGCTTGGGAGAAGGCCTGGCCTTCGGGGCACCCCAAGTTTGGTAGCAGGCGAAACAAAAGCAGTCCCTCACATCAGTATCACGAGGACCGTTTGGTGGCCAAATAATAAAATGACAATAATAACAGCATCAGCCAACACTTAAGACCCACACACTGCACGCGCCACACCATGCATCATGAAGGTCTATATCATCTCCTATCTACTGGGAGAACATTGGACCTTAAAGCAGTTAAATAACGTGCCCAAGTTCATGCAGCAGAAGCATGACTAGACCCAGACAGTCTGCCGAGAGCACTTAATTTGGAAGTGACTTAGCACTGAGTATTCTGGGATATTATTTAGAGAAGATCCCACTTTAGCACACAGACAGCGGGGCCAAGATAAGGAAGCATTGCCTAGTCCCGTGGTCGGCAAACTGCGGCTCGCGAGCCACATGCAGCTCTTCGGCCCCTTGAGTGTGGCTCTTCCTAAGCCTTAGGAGTACCCTAATTAAGTTAATAACAATGTACCTACCTATATAGTTTAAGTTTAAAAAATCTGGCTCTCAAAAGAAATTTCAATCGTTGTACTGTTGATATTTGGCTCTGTTGACTAATGAGTTTGCCGACCACTGGAGTCGATTTTCATAAATGTCTAAGTGGCAACAAGAAGAGCAGCTGTCACTTTCCCCAGGCAACGCTGCCTTGATGTAGGGACTGGAGCCACGCCCCACGTCCAGCTCTCCTGACTGACCAGCTGTTTGCAGCCGCAAAGGCCTGTTGTGGGAATAGCGGTTTGTCCGCCAGTGGGCGCTCTTTAGGCTCCAGCCCAGAGGCGTTTGCTCTGCAGGCTCTTTCTTCATGGCTCCCCGCCTGCCCTGGGCAGTCCGTGGGTTCCCGGTGAAGCAGAGAGTGGATTCAGACACAATAGTTGTGTGTGGTCACTCGACAGAGCTGGACCAGACTCCCTATGGGTTCAGTAAGTAGGGTCAGCAAGGCCCTGGTCCAAACCCTGGCCAAGCCAGGTGGCCAGAACGGCAGCATGGCCCACTTCTGGGATGTCACCACCCCGCCGGCCTCTTTACCAAACTGTCGCCACCTGCCAGGGAGGACCACGGCCCGTTTCAGCTCCTCTCCTCTCCTGGATTATGAGTGTGCTGTTGGGCTGCCCCCAAACCTTGTTGTTTTTAAAGACTCCTTTTCCAGGGCACTTCTGCCACCCCTCCGCTCCTCCTGTCCCCTGGACCTGCTCCCCGCCTGATGCTTGTGGGCACAGAGCTGGCAGGGGCATGCGGCTGCCCTGGCACACCAAGCCCTCCATCCTGAAGAATGCTGCTTACGAATCAGCTGACTGGCTGGGACAAAGGGACTTTCTGAGTTGTGAGGACTCTGGCCTTCCCGCTAACTCCTGGCCCGGCTTGTTCTCACTGCGTTAGGGTCCTTGGGGCTGTGGCCTGGGTGGCTGTAGAGAGTTTTGGTTTGGGATTGGATGTAAAAGATTACAAGGGTGCAGCCCTTGCTCACATGCCCTTGCTCATGCTGGTAGGCACCCAGCCCCTGTGCATCACGCCCGCCATGAGTGAGTCAGGGACATGGAGCTTATGGGAAACGGACATGTCTGTGCCCACAGGAGAGACGCAGGACAAACGGGTGGCAAGCTTGTGGGGTCCGTAGGATCTCTCTGAAGTGCTCACCTCTAACTTCTGGGCCCTTTCTTCCTTTGATGGCCACTGTGGACTTCCACCAGCCCTGCCCTCCCAGATGCTCCCTCTCCACCATCTCTACAAGTTATCTCTGTCCCTGGCCCATCCCCTTTCCGCCCAGAGGGAAAGCGATCTGAAAAATGAGTGCATCCTAAGATGTGAGCTTGTATGGGACCCTCCCTGGGCATGTTCCTCGTATGAGAGGGCTCGGAAGGAATGGCGGCATGAACGAGGGCGGTGGGAATACGTTGGGAAGAGGGCTTGTCTCCAGCACCTCTCCCTCAGCCCCCTTGCTCTATGTGACCTCCTGCTCTGAACAGACGCTAGCCAGAGGGCCTGGCGAGAGGGCACCTGGGAAGTCTCGGTTGTAAAGTCTCAGAAGCTACGAGTTTCCTGGGAGGTCCCTGGGGGTGACTTGGGGCCCGGAAGTCTCCCACAGGCTTGGAGGTGTGGTCCAGGGGTTCCTGTGAGCCAGGAAGCGGTGGCAAAGGGGACACAGTGCATCGGCCTGGCCATCAGAAGGGGGCCCGTCCCTTCCGCAGCCACCCAAGGTGAAGGTGGGGCGGGGGGTGGGGAGCTGCAGTGCAAGGGCCAAGGGTCCCTCTGCTTGAGCCGCAGAGGCTGGGGGATGAGACCGGACACCCCGCACGCCCTCAGCTCACACTTCAGTTGAGCAAAGTTTTTACTCATCAAGGAATGTCTTAGGGATCAAGTCGTTGCCTGCTCCTCCCCGTCTCCACAGGCCTTGTTGGTCCCGGGGGTTAACAAAGGTCGAGTCTCTCATCTGCAGAAGGGGGGAGAGTGGTTATTTCTCTCGGTCTCTTGAGACAGGCTGGGGGAACTCTTCCAAGTTAGGGCTCTACAGCCATCTGAAGGGGGTGAGGGAGTGAGAGCTGGAACCCCTGCATGTGAGTAACCATGGGCGCCCTGTTTTCCCTCCTTGACCAGCGGAAAAACAAATTCATGAAGAAGATCCCCAAGGACTCAGAAGCCTCCAACGTGCTCGTGGGGGAGGTGGACTTCCTGGACCAGCCCTTCATCGCCTTCGTGCGTCTCATCCAGTCGGCCATGCTGGGAGGGGTGACCGAGGTGCCCGTCCCCACCAGGTGAGGGGCCATTGAAATCTGCCCCCCACGACCGCCTTCAGGCGACGAGCTGTCCATGCAGTCCGCATGCAGTGCTGGTGAAGACACCCCTAAAACAGGGAGGGACAATAGGGAATTGGCTGGGGAGGAAAGTCTTCTCACTTGGGAAGAGATTTAGAGCGTTTAGTTAAAGCAATCACTCGAAAGCAGGAGACAACAGCTGGGAGGGATGCTCTTGGTGGCTCTGGGACACCAGAACACGGCGAGGATGCTCGAGGGAGAGCTGTGGGAGTGAAGAGGAAATGTCTTTCCAAAACAAACATGGGAGTCAAAAGAGGGAAGGAGCCCGGCTGGTGTGGCTCAGTGGTTGAGTGTCGACCTATGAACCAGGAGGTCATGGTTCAATTTCTGGTCAGGGCACATGCCCGGGTTGTGGGCTCGATCCCCAGTAGGGGGCGTGCAAGAGGCAGCTGATCAATGATTCTCACCAGTTTCTATCTCTCCCTTTCCCTTCCTCTCTCTGAAAATCAATTTTAAAAATTTTTTTAAAAAAGAAGGAATGGACAAGTTTACAGCCAGTTAAAAAGTTAAGAATGGATACTGTTTGGAGCCAGAGAACCCTTCTCTTCACCTGCTTCTGTTTTTCCTTCTCACTTCCCTCCTCCTCCTCCTTCATCTCCTTGCAGATTTCTGTTCATACTGCTGGGACCTTCTGGGAGAGCGAAGTCCTACAATGAAATTGGCCGAGCCATTGCCACCCTCATGGTAGATGATGTAAGTGGGAACGAGAAACGTATTCCCAATGTCATGGCTCCTGAATCAAGCACTGAGCCTTCACTCATTCATTTATCCAATAGGCACATTGAGTACCTACTGTGTGCAGGCTCTGTGTAGGTGCTGAGGATTATGAGGATGAGGGAATAGTCATCCTCATAATGGTTGATGCCCTTTAGAAGCGTCAACCGAGTGGGGAGACAGACCTATAATCCAGGAAGTCATAGCAGGCTTCACATGAGGGGCTTTAAAGCTACGAAGAGCAGGAGGAGGTAGGTAGACCCACTATGAGCCTGGGAGGCAGGCATTCCAGACAAAGGGAATAGGGGCCAAGGTTGGGAGACAGAGAAGCTGGATGGAAGTGGTTCAACGCAGGCTCAGTGTTAGAGCTTCGAGAGCAGGAGGTATCACAGAGAGGTGAGTCAGAGACCACACTGAGCCTGTGGGCGGAGCCTAGAGTGCACACTCCTCCAGGAGTGACGGGGAGCCTAGAGGACTTTAGCCACAGGCAGGATCCCATCAGATCTGCAAGTCAGAACGAACACTCTGGAGACACTGTGGAATGAGGATACCGACCCTCCAAGGATGAAAGGCGAGGAAGTTACAGATTTGAAACAGCTGAGGTTCTCGTGCGGGCTCTGCATGGGTTTTCTAATGAGCGTGCTCTGTGCACAACTGAAAGCAGGAAGGTTGCCACTCAACAAAAGCCCGACAGTCAGAACGCGGAGGCCTGGCCTTCATATCCAAGGGGGACCAGCTGTCCCCAAGGCTGCTGTTTCCCAGTGGCCTTATGTCACCTGCCGGGTGGTGGTTCTCATTTCAAAATCTGGGAGCAAATTGGCGGCAGGAGCAACGGGTCAAAGTGATTTTCTCCCGGCGTGCTCCCGGGAGGCGGGTAACAAGGAGACGTCGGGCAGAGAGCTGACCGTTCTCCTCTTCACGGCCAGCTCTTCAGCGACGTGGCCTATAAAGCCCGCAATCGGGAGGATCTGATCGCTGGCATCGACGAGTTTCTGGATGAGGTCATCGTCCTTCCGCCTGGAGAATGGGACCCAAATATCCGAATCGAGCCCCCCAAGAAGGTGCCCTCTGCAGACAAGAGGTGAGTATGTGAATGGAGGGGTGGCGAGGGCAGGGAGTGGTACAAGGGAAACTTCAAGTCTGGCCCTTTCTTTTCTCGTTTTAGATTTAAAAGGACGATGCCAGCATTTTGGGGTTTATATCTTTTTCCTCATTTTATTTTATTTATCTCTAAAAAAATCAGCAGCAAATATGATGAATTTTAACATCTGTGAAATCTGGGTGACCTGTGTGTGGGTATTGTTCCATCATTTTCCACATTTTTCTCTGTATTTTAAGATATTTTATAATTTTTGTTGGAGAAATAAGAGGTATTCTGGGAACAGTTCTGGGGGGGGGTGAGCCCTTCCCAGGATTGAGAGCCCCATGTCCCAGGTCCCCCTTTTTCTTCCAGGAAATCCGTGTTCTCCCTGACGGAGCTAGGCCAGATGAACGGCTCTGTGGCAGGAGGTGGCGCGGCTGCAGGAGGAGGCCCTGGAGGTGGCAGTGGCGGTGGTGGGGTCGGCGGAGGGAGCAGCACGGATGACAGAGAGATGCCGGCCAAGCACGAGATCGGGGAAGAGCTTATCTGGACAGGAAGGTGCCCACCCCAGGCCTGGCACCCTTTAGATGCATCTCCTTCCCACCCTCCCTGCAGGAACCTTCCCCACCTCTCCCTGCAGCGCCCCCTCCGCACCATGAGGTCTGGCCTGGGGTCTGGCCATTGCATTCTTTTCTCCCTCATACCCTCAAAGCCCCTCCTGCCCCCAGCAGAAGGGTTCCCACAGGCGAGGACAGGCGGGACCCAGCACAGGAATGGAGGGACCCAAACTTTTCTTTAGACTCCCCTTGTGACCTCTATTAGCTTTCCGGGGCTGCCACAATCAAGTATCACAGACGAGGTGGCTTCAACCACAGAACTTGATTCTCTCGCAGTTCTGGAGGCTAGAAGTTCCTGGTCGGAAGGTCAGCAGGGCTGTGCTCCCCCTGAGACCCTGGGGAGAACGCTTCCTTGCATCTTCCTAGCTTCTGGTGGTGCCGTCAGTCCTCGTGTTCCCTGTCTGCCTCCATTGTCACATGGCGTTCTCCCTCTTCCGTCTTCACATGGCATGTTCCTCTTCATGAGGACACCAGTCATATTGAAAGGGGGCCCACCCCAATGACCTCGTCCTAGCTCCACTGCATCTACAAAGGCCCTGTTTCCAAATGAGGCCACATCCACAGGTGCCAGAGGTTAAGATTCCAAGACGCCTTTTGGGAGAACACAGTGAACCTGTGTTATAATCTGGGCTGTCTCCACCTCGGATTCAGACACAGCTGTGTTTACCAAGCTCAGGTGCCCTGCGGATGTCAGGGACGTGAGGAGGACGGCTGTCTGTGGACCCCAGGGTTTCCATTCCCCGTGGAATGTTAGGTTTACCCCAGGGCATATTCCCATCAGGCCTTCCCCCTCCCATCCAAGCTACTTATGACCACGCTTCTCAGTGGAGATGGCGCCGACCTCAAACTTTCAGTCCTAAGAGAACTCTTTCCTGGTCTTAAACGTTCTGGTGGAAAGATCCTTGCCCCCATCCACTCCTAGTCAAGTCCCCTTCCTCGCCCCAGACTCTGCAGACTTGTTAACAGCCCTGCCCCTGCCCTGGTGTTTGTGGTGAGAAAGCAGCGCTGGGGCCTGTCTTAAGCAGGTGCTTCGGGGGCCTGTGCCTGGATGTCAAGAGGAAGTTGCCCTGGTTCCTAAGTGACTTCTACGATGGCTTCCACATTCAGTCCATCTCTGCCATCCTATTCATCTACCTCGGCTGCATCACCAACGCGATCACCTTTGGAGGGCTTCTGGGGGACGCCACTGACAATTATCAGGTGTGTGTGCAGGACATGCGTGCAAACCTCAGTAAAATCCGCTGCCACTGGGTGGCAGTAAGGAGCTTTGTCCTATAATCTCCAAACCAAGTCTACCATCCCTGTTCAGACCATCACTTTTAGTAATCCTTTACCCTTCAAAAAGTTAGTAACAAGATCTTAAAAGACCTACTAGTAAGGCTAAATCATGTTACTAAAAAACTAAATTTAAAGACTGTGTAAATCCAACTTTTAAGCGGAATCATCTGCTCTATTTGCTACTTTCCACACTGCTTGAATGAACTTAACACAATTAAAAAGTTGTTGATTGTGGCCTTCTCCTCACACTTAAAAAACCCCACCAACCTAAAACTCTTAACTTGGAGTTAAGACATATTTAGGATGATGATAAACTGTTTCCATGACAATACAGGCCTCTGTGGGGAAAACACCTGCTCAGCAGACATTAGCTTGAGCTCCAAACAAGGGTCTTCTCTGAAGGGGGCCCTCGAGAGAGAACCACTAGAAAGCTCAAATTATTAAGGTAAAGACACGTTTTCCCAGATAAATTGAGATGAACCCCTATCGCCAGCCCACACCTCTCTCCTGAGCTGCAGGTCCAATATCCAGTTGCCTCTGGGCCTATCCATATGGGATCCATATGGGATCCCCCAACTCTCAGGGTCTACATGGCACCCACTATCTTCCCTCCAGACCTGCTGTTCTACCATCACAGCCGGTGACACCATGGTTCACCCCGTTATCCACGTACCAACTCAATAACCCAGCTTCCCCGAGTGGCCCTCATAGCGTGGTCATACCTGCTCTCACACCTCATCTCCCAGTGTTCCCTTCTCAGATCCCTGTCTGCCTCACGCATTCTGCATTGTTTTCCATCCTTTTTCATCGCTCAGTTCCTCAAAGCCATGCTCCCTTCAGGTCCAGCCTTTGTATACAGTGTTCCCTCTTCCTGGGACATTCTCATCACTCCACTTCCTCTCTGGTCAGTTTTGGGGTATCAGCTTCCACATATCTACCGCTGGAGAAGCCTTCCTTTACTCCTACTGTGTGCTCCTCTGGCACCCTCACCTTATCCCAGCTTCTCATACTCCTTAGCAGTGGTTCTCAAGAAGGGATGATTTTGACCCACCAGGAGACATTGGGCAGTATCTAGAGATAGTGTGGGTTGTCATAACTGGGAAGGGGTGCTACTGGCATTTAGTGGGTAGAGGCCAGGGATGCTGCTAAACACCCTGCAAGGCACGGCACAGCCCCCACACAAAGAAGTATCAAGCTTGAAATGTCAGTAGTACTGAAGTTGAGAAACTGCTGTATAGAAATTGCCTGGTTACTCGTCTATCTCTCCCACTAGACTGAAAATGCATGATCTTGTTTACTGATGGGTCCCCAGTAGTTAGCACAATGCCTCATACATAGTAGGCACTTAGTGAATTTTGAATGAATGAATGGTCTAACCTCCAAAAGCACCTAGTAGAATGACTGAGTGATTGGATGGGTAAATGGGCTGTCCTCTGGGAGTAGCATGGGCACGGGGACCAGTAGAACCATTGGCAGCCCTGTTTCCTAGGTCCCAGGGTGCCAAAAGGAAGTCACACAGGACCTTCATCCCTGTGGAATTCGAGTGATGTGGGGGGTTGTGGGGTAGGAGATGAACAGAATTTGGGAAGCAGAGGGCCTAGAATAAAGGATGAGCACTGTGGCCTAGGTCCCTGGTGAGACAGGTATGATCTGTTTTGTGCCAAAGGACCCCTTCTGTCTCCCGGAGCCTCACATTCCTTGTGCCCCCAGGGAGTGATGGAGAGCTTCCTGGGCACCGCCATGGCCGGCTTCTTGTTCTGCCTCTTCTCGGGACAGCCTCTCATCATCCTGAGCAGCACAGGGCCCATCCTCATCTTCGAGAAGCTCCTCTTTGACTTTAGCAAGTAGGTGTTCCTCGGGCGGTCTGCTGAGACTGGGCCAAAGCTGTCCTTACCTGTGCAGAGAGCACTGCCAGGTGGTCCCCCTGACTTCCTCTGGCTACCTGCCTCTCAGTCATCTTAGTGTATATTAGCACAGCGGGTAGGGAGACATCCAGGCAAGACGAGAGGAGAGAATCCACACCACTCTGCTTGTGAGCAATGATGACTTGGAAGTCAGTGCAGGGCATGAGAAGTTGAGCTGGAGGTCGGAAGGCTCCATTCTAACCTGGCCAGCCATGAAGCCATTCTAAGGCCTGCCCCAGCCATCAGACTGAAATTCCTTATTATTATTTTTTTTCATTCACATGTCTGTGACCAAAATGTGAGAACTAAGATGTCTTAGACTTAGCACCTTCCTGTCATCCCATGAGATCCTTTTTCAGAATTCTCAAAGACCAGACAACCCCACCCAGGAATTGTCCCAATTGTCCCTGTCCCCAGTCCTCTTGCAGTTCCTAGGAGGGCATCTGTGCCATAGGAGGGACAGATGAGTCATTCAGGGGGTGTCTGGGGAGCCAAGCACAGCCCAGAGCCCTGGGCTGGAGGCCCCTCACTTTCCTCTGCCTTCCAGAGGCAATGGCCTGGACTACATGGAGTTCCGCCTCTGGATTGGCCTGCACTCAGCCATCCAGTGCCTTGTCTTGGTGGCCACGGACGCCAGCTTTATTATCAAGTACATCACCCGCTTCACTGAGGAGGGCTTCTCCACCCTCATCAGCTTCATCTTCATCTATGATGCCATCAAGAAGATGATCAGTGCCTTCAAGTACTACCCCATCAACATGGACTTCAAGCCTGA
Organism: Myotis lucifugus; assembly: GCF_000147115.1. Taxonomy (NCBI): domain Eukaryota; kingdom Metazoa; phylum Chordata; class Mammalia; order Chiroptera; family Vespertilionidae; genus Myotis; species Myotis lucifugus. Next base: position 2,208,833 of record NW_005871234.1, on the reverse strand, counting down.
CTCCATCACCACCTACAAATGCGAGTGCGTCGCTCCGGACACAGGTGAGCAGTAACCCCAGTGGTGCCCTGGGCCCCCACCCTCTTCCCCTCATCTGTGTCTCTTCTCAAATGCAGGAGGGTGAACTTGCTTTGAAGGGCACCTACTGTCCCAAGAGGGCAAAGGCAGAGTCTTGAACCCCGTGTTTGGAAGAAAACTGAGGGGACAGTAACTCTAATGAGGGTCATGCTACCAGAGCCCAGGGGTGTGATCAGAGAATAAAGGAACTGGAACCAGGACAAGTTGTTTTGATTAGAAGAATATGAAAAGGAAAGTTCTAGATTTTAGGAGACTGGGGAGGGTAACTAACTGAGGAGGGTTTCTTTCCCAGTCCACGGACCACTTGCTTGCTAATTGTTCATCTTCCCCGTGTTACTGCAAAACCAAGTCGGACTATGGCACACTCATTGTCACTCTGCAGCACAAAGGCTTGTTTGGGGCACTTTCTTTTTCAATTTGATCTTGTTTCCATTGTAACTGACTTGTGTTCTGTTTATGGATGCTGCACACACTGACTTGGCTGCTTTCAATCCCAAGTGAGTACCATTTGCAAACACTAGAATTTCAAACTATTTGATACCGGGACACTCTCTGGACTCTTCCATGTTATGATTCTTCCTTCTTCGTCTCAAAGTGGCTTTCCGATAAATCCTACAAAGTTCCCCACATAAAAGAATGGCTAAGCCTCAGCAGAAGACATCACAGGAGTGTCTGGTGTGATTGGCAGTGGAAGGAAGCCTAGCTCACCAGGCCCAGGCAGTAGCTGCAAGTCCTCACCTGTTGAGCGGTAGACTTGAGCCAGCCTTTGTGCCACCTTTTCTATTCGTTGTTAATTGTGCATCACGTCTTCTTGGTCAATGGCGTGAGGAAAGGCAGCAAATGTCCCTGATTTCTAGGAAATGAAGCTTTCCTCAGAATAATGGTAGCAGCCCGGTTGGCGACCGCTGCTCTGGGGTGCGGAGCTGCTAGGAGTGTTGTGACCTAGGTCGCAGCTAGGTCCCTTACCCACGTCCAGCCGAGTTTCCCCGGAAGTGAGCAACTTAGAGGGCCCTGTGGTCACATCCACCCATGACAGCTTGTTGGGGGCTGACGGAAGCTTTGAGAATAGTCTCTTCTGCCCTCTGGACCCCTAACCACAGCCAACGGGAGCCAGATGGGGCTGGCAGCGCAGTTCAGATTTGTCACCAGCAAACTGGCGGGCAGGCCTGCTCCCTCCCCAAACCTGCTGCAGAGGTACCGCTCAGTCAGCCTTCCCTGGAGGAGGAAGGCCGGAGGACTTGGCCCTTGTGCACCCGTGCAGTGCAGGAGCAAGAGAGAGGGCAGAAGTGGCCCTCCAAGACCTGCCTTTGTAATGAGTGGCCACACCCCCCAGGGCAGGCCTCACAGTTCCTCTCAACTCTTCTCACTGCCCTGATGGAACCCTCACAAGCTCCACTTAGAGTTAGGGATGCTGAGGCTGGACTGGGTTTGTTTCCTCGGCTTCCACTGGAGCAAGCGGAGATTAGAGAAGATAACATCAAAGCCAACCAGCTCTGCAGGCCCAGCTGACCTAAAAACCAACCAACCAACCAAACAAACAAAAATAGCACATGTGGATGGGGCCAGGACCGGGGAGAAGGGAAGTGTGTGTGGAGAGGAGTAGGACAGGGAAGACGCTCGCTGGGTGGAGCTGGGAGGTGTCTAGGCTCTGGGCCAGCCTGCCTGGGATGGGTCATGGCTCCTCCAAGTACAAGCTGTGTGACCTTGGGCAATGGGCCTCAGTTACCTCATCTTTAAAATGGGGGGACTTTTTTCAGATTTGGAACTTAGCCAGATGGTGTGTGTAAAGGTTTGGCAAGATGCATGGCATAGAGTTAAGTTCTTTGAAAATGTTTAGAGACGTGAGTCCAGTGGTCGGTAGGGATGCACAAGGCACGTTATTCACTGATGTGTGTCAGACCTTGGTCTTGGCAGCAGCTCCCTTACTTCAGGTTATAGAGCCAGTCCTTCAGCATCAGAGAGCAGCTGCCTTAGCCTGGCCCAGCTGATCTTGGAGCTGGGGCCCGGCCACCACCACCTCCCTGCTTCCCCCCCGCCCCCTGTCCCTGGACAAAGTTAGGAGCGTGCAGAGGGGTGGGGCTCGATGAGCTGCCCTCACAAAGGAGCCAATCCCTGGCTCTGTGGGACTGGAGGAAGATGGGAAGAGTGGGGGCCCGGAGTGGGGGGTCACAGACCCCCTGCCCAGCAGCTGCTGACCCTCCCCATGTCCTACGCTCACCCACAGCGAACATAACCGGGTTCAATGCCTCAGCCCTGCTGCCACCAAACACCAACACTTCTCTGGTAAGTCCTTTCCTCTTACCACTTGAGAGCTTTGTGGGGAGAGTGGGAAAGTTGGGAAACTGAGGCCATCTTATGGCAACCCAGACTTGCAGAGGTCAACCCAGCTGCCCATCAGGGTCCCCTGTGGAGCCTTGTCAATGCACATGTTAATTTTATGTATATTCTGTCAAAATCCCTTTTTATAACATGCCTTACTCCATAAGATGTATGTGCATAAATATCACACACACACACACAGGGGAGGTAGACATGAGGAATAAAGAAGGCTGCATAAACAACGCTGTGAACAGTTTCCCATCCACCTTTCTACCTGGGATCCCCAGTTCCCACCTGCAGGCCCCTCCCTGTTTACTTCATATTCATCCCCCTCCTCACTGTGTCTGGTCTGTCCTTGTGCTCAGGGGCCCCAGGCCCTCAGACCTGGCCTGCTTTTCCCAATAATAATGAGCGGTAGCCCCTATTATTAGGAGGGAAAAAGGAGAGTAATTTATAATAAAATGTAATGTATATTGTAAAAATTTAATGTGTAAAGATTCAGGCTCCAATGGTGGGAAGTCCGAAACCAGGTGAAGGGTAGGTTGGCGCTCGGGGAGATTCTTGAGCCTCCCATGTCCCCAAGGTCGCTCCTTCAGTCACCCCCGCACAGGTGGCTGACGGCTCCGTTGGCAATTTAACCTAAGATTTTTCAAATATCTAATCTTGAGAGAGGAGGAATGGCATCAGCCAGCGCCTGTGTCTGAATACTTGTTATCCGCAAGGTGCTGTGTGTGCTGTGAGGGCTAAGAAGACACGTGGGAATGACCCGGTTCTGTCCTCAAACTTGCTTGTCCTAAGCCTGTGGAGATGAACCTGGAAGGTCCCGGACAGCCCACGCAGAGCATGCCATGTGTCAAACACAGGCCGCGCGTGGGCTTCCGAGCTGGGGGGAAGGCCTCCTGCAGACCCTGGAACGCCCTCTGGGCTTAAAGGTCGGCAAAGTGGCTTCTGTAGGGAGAAGTACGTTCCCATTCCAGTCGAGGGACCAGCATAGGCAGAAGGGCACAAGAGGGAAAGCACAAACCTGTGCAGGACAGTGAGTGAACCATCGGCTGAGACAGTGTGAGGTGAGGGTCGTGCAGGGAAACCACAAGAGATGAGCTGGGAGAGAGACGTTGGGCCAGACCAGGGGTGGGCAAACTTTTTGACTCGAGGGCCACAATGGGTTCTTAAACTGGACCGGAGGGCCGGAACAAAAGCATGGATGGAGTGTTTGTGTGAACTAATATAAATTCAAAGTAAACATCATTACATAAAAGGGTACGGTCTTTTTGTTTTTTAGTTTTATTCATTTCAAACGGGCCGGATCCGGCCCGCGGGCCGTAGTTTGCCCACGGCTGGGCCAGACCAATGGAGAGTAGAGGCATGCTACCCTGCAGGGGGCGTGTTTAATTGCTACAGTGATTCAGGGACACCTGACATTAGTAGACGCCTGGGCCTCTCTCTTCATGTGGTTTTTCTCCCACCCTGAGCCTTCTCACAGCACCGTGGCCTCACGGTTCCAGAGGGTGAGAACAGATGCCGCAAGGCCCCTTGAGGCCGTGGCTCAGAACCTGCTCAGAGCCACTTCCTCTCCATCCTGTTGGTCTCAGCGGGCCCCGGGGAGCCCAGATTTAAAGGGGTAGAGAAATAGGCTGCACCTTTTGATGAGAACTGTCAGGGTCACGTTGCAAAGGAGCGTGAACACGGGGAGTCATGATTCGTTGGGGCGTTGTCATGGCAAACCACCACACTTCTCTTATCCACACATCCATTATAACTGCAAGCATCTGTTTACTTCATTATGTACGTGCCTGAAATGTACACATTAAATTTTTTAAAAATATGTTAAATTTTATTACAAATCACTCTCCTTTTATTCCTCCTTTTATTACACTTAGAGGCATATGTGAATATATATGTGGGTATATACATATATGCATATATGTACACATAGGTACACTTATATGTATGTATATATATATGTTAAGAACATATACTGTATATGTATGTATATATAAACATGTGTGTAGGAATATACATAAGAATATATCACATACATTCCTCCATATTTATACATATAAAATGGTTGCGTGCCCTGGATTTTGGGCATCGGGGACACCAAAAGGGGAAGTGCCTGAAGCAGCTGACCCAGGAAGAGTCAAACAAGTGTGGGATATGAGCCCCAATATGTGAGAGGGTGTGTACAGGGATAGGGAAGGGAGTACGTGTGAGGCACTCCAGGAAGGAGGTGAGCTGAGCTGGGAGCGAGGCCTGTGGAGGAGGAGGGCATCCCACCCTCTGCTTTTCCTCCGTGCTAGCACAGCCGTGCATCCTCGAACACAAGTAAGAACACATCTCAGCTTCTACTCTCCCAGCGGAGCCTCCTGTGGTCCTTCCTTAAAGCAACCTGCCTCCAGGAGCATCATTCTGTGGCTGGGCCATGGGGCAGAAAGGCTAGGGCCCCTCAGAGAGCAGGAGGGGCGTGTGGGCTGCCTAGGACTGCAGGGAGGGGGGTGCACAGTTGACCCATGAGGATGGCCCTGACCCTTTCTCTCCTGTGCTTGGTCTCCAAGTACAACCCCCTTAACCTCACAGCGCTGGACTGGTCCCTGCTGAGCAAGAAGGAGTGTCTGAACTACGGTGGCCGCCTGCTCGGGAATTCCTGCCAGTTCGTCCCAGACCTGGCACTCATGTCCTTCATCCTTTTCTTCGGGACGTACTCTATGACCCTGACCCTGAAAAAGTTCAAATTCAGCCGCTATTTTCCTACCAAGGTAAGCTCACCCTGCAGTTAGAAGGGGACCTGTAGTCAGACTATTCACAAGATCTCCCTGAAAAGATTCTGACCTGCTCTCAGGATGGACACATCAGCACTGGCTCACTGAGGTTTTTCAGGTTAACAGCGCAGACTTGGAGTCAGAGAGAACAGGGTCCCCTTGTTGTTAAGTACCCTTGATAACACTTGGTATTGTCAGACTTTTATCTTTAGCCTTTTTAGGTAGTAGTACCTCTGTGTTTTTTTAAATGTTCATTTCTCTGATGTGTTGCAACTATCTTCTCACACTCTTTTATTGGCCTTTGTAACTTTCTTAATGATATCTTTTTATTAATAGAAATTATTAATTTTACTATAATCAAATATATCAAAATTTTCCTCGAGGAAAATATTGGACAGGAGATATTCTCTAATGTTATCTTCTAAAAGTTTTATTGTTTTCCTTTCATATTAGACCTATAATCTATCAGAATTGCTTTTGACATATAGTATGAAATAGTATTTCTTTGTTTTTGTATAGATCGCCTATTATTCCAGCACTTAAAAAAAACTTTCTTTCCCCCACTGCTCTTCAATGCTTCCTTTGCCATTTATCAAATTTCACACATGATGGGGTCTATTTCTAGGTTCTTTATTCTGCTTCATTGGTTTATTTGTATGCCAATATCATAATCTTCACAATCTTATAATAAGTCTGTATATCTTACAGACCAACCTCTCCCTCTTTGACCCTTTTTTCAATAATGCCTTGGCCTTTTTCATTTCTCAATAAGTTTTAGAATCATCTTAAATTTCACCAAAATAAAAACTTATTGGAGTTTTGATAAGATTATATTGACTCTACATGTCAATTTGGGGGAAAATGACAACCTTCAAATTTTGAATCTTCTGATCCATGAATATGGTATACCTCACCATTTATTAAGATCTTGTTTCTTTTCATAATGTTCTAAATTAATTACATACGTTATTTTAATACCCGTTTTAAAGGGGAGTAGGAGGTACAGGGAACGAATTCATTGTGCCATACGTAGCCTGCCCCTGCCCCTCCTAATTGCTTTCCCTATTGTTCTCTGGAAACTGCTGTCTCTGAAGAGATACAAAAAGGGTGACAGGGTAGCCAGTGGCGTGGAAGGGCGGTCAGAGGGCAGGGAGATGAGGTCCAGAGCCTGGCCTAGGATGGGCCTCCTGAAACAGAGGAGCAGGAGGCCACGGACTCTTAGTGGAAAGAAGGTCTGAGGGTAGCCAGGGGTCCGGGTGGCAGAGCAACAATCTGTCACACATTTTTAGGAGCTAAGGTTTTCTTCAGAGTTCAGCCGTTGTCCTTACCAGCACTGTTGGGTGACCCAGTTCAGTCTGTCCCACCAAAAGATGTCAGCGATGGCTGCCATGCCATGTGTGTAACAACAGTTCCCACCTGGACTAATAAATGCCAAGCCCTTGGAATGCATCATAGCTCACTTATGCCAATGAGGTAGGTGCTATCCTTATCCTCATTAAACAGATGAGGAAACGGAGGCTCTGAGAGGTGACATGCTTTCCCAAGATCACATAGCCAGTGAGGGCCGAGCCTAGGTCAAGCCCACGCTCGTAACCATCCTCCTCTTTGCTGCCTGGGAACTAGATCCACCTGCAGGTGGGTGGCTGTTTCAATCACTTGCTCATCTTTCTGCAGATCCGGGCCCTGGTGGCTGACTTTTCCATTGTCTTCTCCATCCTGTTGTTCTGTGGAATCGATGCCTGTTTCGGGCTGGAAACCCCCAAGCTGCATGTGCCCAGTGTCATCAAGGTTTGCTCTGGGCAGTAGCTCTGCTGCTCACCGGCCGCAGATCTGGTCCCCCCTACACAGATCCGACTGTCAGGACTCTCAGCCAAGTGACCCTGCGGGTTCTCTGTGCATGCTCCACCCTTCCTGTGCAGAACAGCCTCCCAGGGGAGATCCTTTGAGCTGACGGGTTGGGGCCATATTCACAACGAAACTCCACTGTGTGGCCACAGGGTGGGGAGGTGATGGAGTCTAGCTGAAGCCCTTGATTGCCACTTGAGGGCCTACAATTCCCTGACTCCTGGCAGTCTGCAAGCTTGGTCACCTGGGTTCTGTTGAAAATGACCCTTTAGAACAGTGATTCTCAAAGTGTGGTCCCAGACCAGCATCAGGAGAACCACTGCTTCACAAATCCCCCAGAGTCCACAGTTTGTGCCATTGCTTGTAGCTAAGCTTGAGTCCCACTACCTCCCAAGGAGCACCCTCCTTCTATATGGGGCTGGAAAGTACAGGTTCCAGAACTGGCCCTTCCTGACTTTGAGGGCTTGACCTTCCCAATATCACTTCAAGGTTCTCCTAGGGAGCTTAAGCGCAGCCCATAAAACTGGTGTTGGTCTTGAAAATCAAAGCACCTCTTTCTCTTAAGTAAAACAAAAAATAAACCACAGCATAGATAACCCCTTATTCTCAATATGCATTGATGTTCAGTGTTTTACAGACGATTGTGTACTAATGCTCCCCAGACAGGTGACTGGAAGGAGAGCATCAGGCAGTGGGCCCATCAAATTCTTTATTCTTGCCTGTTGGGCCTCATTTCTGCACCTTTTTAGTTTGCAATTAAGTGGTGGCTGCAAGCTCCCTCCCAACACTCTCTGCCTGTGCACCCCCCTGTTTCCTAACCAACCCCAGGCAGCTGCCCCAGTGATCCCCTTAGTTCCCAAATCTGTCTGCCTCGGGCTCTCTTTGTCCTAAAGTTGCAGGTGTCGATGTCTTTAAGGGAAAAGATTGCACTTGAAAAGAGCCCCAGGTGGAGGCAGGAAGGCGGGCAGAGGGGGGCCCTGGGTGGCAAGGGCACTGGGACAGGGAGAGAGGAAAGGGCCCTCTCTGTTTGCTCCACTAGCCCACAAGGGCAGACCGAGGCTGGTTCGTGGCCCCTTTTGGGAAGAACCCATGGTGGGTGTACCCAGCGAGCATCCTGCCCGCCCTGCTGGTGACCATCCTGATATTCATGGACCAGCAGATCACAGCTGTCATCGTCAACCGGAAGGAAAACAAGCTGAGGGTAAGGCTGGTGCTAGGAGCAGGGGCACAACCTCCCTCATTCCACAAAGTCAGAAGGAACTAAGGGGGCAGATGGTGAATCTGTCAAAATTCTGGGCCATTTCTGAAGCAATATATGAGGCCAGAAGACTGAGTTCTGGTGTGGGGGAGAAATGGGACCTGCAAATGCAGTAAGGCCACCAGGGCCAGAGTGACTTTATCCAAAGACCAGGACCGAGTCCAGCGTGGGCCACTGGGCACCTTGCTTCTCCCAAGGAGACCCTCCAGCTCTGTGCCTCCTGACAGTGACCTGGGAGTCAGAGCAGATCCTAACGGGATTTTGACCCAGAACCATGAGGCAGAGGAGCATCCTTAGCTCTTCTGGTTCCTGCAGCTCCCCACCCTGCCTCTGGGCCTGGGGAGATTCAGGCTACCCTCTCCCCATCCCAATCTGGACCTCTCTAGGTTTGGTCTAGGGCAGTGATGGCGAACCTATGACACGGGTGTCAGAGGTGACACGTGAACTCATTTTTTTGGTTGATTTTTCTTTGTTAAATGGCATTTAAATATATAAAATAAATATCAAAAATATAAGTCTTTGTTTTACTATGGTTGCAAAGATCAAAAAATTTCTATATGTGACACGGCACCAGAGTTAAGTTAGGGTTTTTCAAAATGCTGACACGCCGAGCTCAAAAGGTTCGCCCTCACTGGTCTAGGGCCTGCCCCAGCCAGGGCCCCCATTCAGGAACTGCAGAGACATTGTGGCCACTGGTAGGAGCCCTTCTTCCCAAGGACCCAAGCCCAGGGCCTCTTCAAGTCCGAACACCCCTCTCCTCCCTCACCTGTGCCCCTTCCCTGGCTCACCAAACCCTGAGGCTGATGAGGCCTGAGCACTGCAGGATGGCAGCCCCTCAGTGTTCCCTCTAGAACAGTGGTTCTCAACCTTCTGGCCCTTTAAATACAGTTCCTCATGTTGTGACCCAACCATAAAATTATTTTCGTTGCTACTTCATAACTGTAATGTTGCTACTGTTATGAATCGTCATGTAAATATCTGATATGCAGGATGGTCTTAGGCGACCCCTGTGAAAGGGTCATTCAACCCCCAAAAGGGTCGCGACCCACAGGTTGAGAACCGCTGCTCTAGAAGGTCAAGGGGAGCCCTGAACCATGCTCTACCAAATGACTGCTTTGGGGAGATTTCTGTCTCACCCCCACCCTGTCAGCAACAGGCTCCTAGACTTCTCCTCTCCTGCCCCTGCAGAAGGCTGCTGGCTACCACCTGGACCTGTTCTGGGTGGGCATCCTTATGGCCCTGTGCTCCTTCATGGGGCTCCCCTGGTACGTGGCGGCCACCGTCATCTCCATTGCCCACATCGACAGCCTCAAGATGGAAACAGAGACCAGTGCCCCAGGGGAGCAGCCCCAGTTCCTAGGGGTCAGGTAGGTGGGGCTCTGGGCCTGGGGACCCCCTGAGCAGGAGTGGTCAGTTTGGGGGAGGGGAAGCAGGTTTCTTTTACCATCAAGGTATTTGGGCAAAGGGGGCCCCTGCTCTGACAGCTCAGGAGCCACATGGAGAGCAGTGATATTCCTGAAGGGAGGCGGGAGGGAGATGAAAATTCAGTTCTGAGTGATGCTTTTTGTCTCAGTGGATTCCAAGCACCACCATGGCCTGTATCCACACTCTCAGCTCTCGCCTATATGGGCCCCTCAAGAGCCCCACAGGCCACGTCTGACCTGTCCCTTTGTCTCCTCTCCAAGACACCCTGCCCTCACTGTCCCCCAAAGCCCTCCTGTGGGCGTGGGTCCTGCTTGATCTCCATTCCCTCAGAGAGCTTTCTGGACCATCCCCACTTCTGGGCTGTGGCCTGTGGCCTGACCTCTGTTCCTCTCATGTCCATGTCAGGTCCCTGATCTGTTTCAGACACAGAAGCACACCCTCCCCCTCTGAGGTTCTCCGGGGTGAGCCCACCCCACACACTGGCCTTCTCAGAAGTGGCTGTCCTCAGAGCTTTCCCCACTGCCCCAGGAGACCCCACTTGCCCGGTCTGCCCCGAGTGAGACTTCTCTGGTCAGGGCAGGGTCCCCTTCCAGACCCCAGAGCCCCAGACAGCTGGGCCCAGAGCCCCCAGCTCCCACCTGCGCCATGTCTGGACCTGGGCACACGGGAACACCCACCTGCTCTCCCCCCCTCGGTCACACCCGCTCCGCCAGCAGCCAGGCCCCCTCCCCCCAATCCTCAGTGCCCTACAAATGTGGGATCTTATTGTAGTCAAAGGTCAGGGGTAATAAGCACTTTATATCCCATTTCATTCTCACAACAGCCAGCCCCCAGGTGGGTGCCATTATCTCTCTTCTACTGAGGTGAAGACATTTAGGGCCCTGAAGCCACACAACTAGTAAGCGGCAGAGCCCGCCCAAGTCTGTCTGGTTCAAGCACCCCCACTATTAGTCACTGCACTGGACAACCTCCCAACACCCCTACGGAATACCCTCGCCTCTGCCGGCTCCCTCTCTTCTCGTGTGTGTGCTCAGCTGGGCCTTGAGCAGCAGCCTTACACTCTGGAATGGGGGGACAAGGCAGAGGCCAGGGCCTTGGCCATAACCTTGAGGTGCCCACAGAGGGTCATGGAATGGTCATGGAGCATCTCCCAGTCTACCTGACCATGTGCTCTTCTCTGCCAGGGAACAGAGAGTGACCGGCACCATCGTCTTCATCCTGACGGGAATCTCCGTCTTCCTGGCTCCTATCCTGAAGGTGAGGCCCTGCACCCTCCCCCAGGACCCTGTCTGCCTGCGAAACCACTGGCCTGATGCCCCAAAGGTGGGGCAGGGTCCCACATGGCCCCTAAAAAGGCAGGATTCTATTAGGCCTAAGAGATGTTTCATCATCATCATTGCTTTCTGGATAATTGTATCAGCAGCAGCAGCAGTCGGCCTCGCTGTTCTACCCACCCCGCCCAGGGTCCACCGCACCTTTCTGTGAAACGCTTCCCTCAGAAAGTTCTGCCAAGGTCCAATCGCTTAGACCAGGAGCTTCCCGAGCTGGCTGTGTGTCCACGTTGCTGTGTTTCTGGCTCACGAGAGGCCTCCTTGCTTTAAAACTTGCAGGGAGGCTTCTCTACGTGATCCTGGGGCCTGTTTCCTGCGTTTCTGTCTCGCATGTATTGGGCACCTAAGTGACTTTTCCAACTCAGTCTGAAGTTCCTCTTGCTCATGTCCCTCCAGAGCAGCTGGAAGAGACGAAATCAAACGGGAGTCCCTTCGGAGTGTGTCCTCACTCTGAGATCCTGGGGGTTAGGACTTCACATGAATTTTGGGGACACGGTTCCTCCCATAACACCTATCAGTGGCCCTTTCCCGTAATCATAGCCCTCAACGACTTTGCTGTCTTGAGTTCATCTTAGTTGTAGCTGCTCCAATCTTATGCAGATATTTTCCCCTATGAATACCTCAGAACGACTCATTCAGGGTGACGGTGTGAAAACATAAACGGAAGAGCCACGATGTTAATTGATTCCTTTGCCATGGAAAGTATTTCTAGCTTGAGAACTGGTGTTGTTCCTTTCATTTTTACCTTGTTTAATAATTCGGCAAACATCTCCCAAGCCGTGTACTACAAACGGAAGGATGCCATGGCCCCACATTTCCTTTCTTCAGCTCAAATGTCTTAGGTTTACAGCATATGGGTCCAAACCATGCTTTATGTTCAAAAAATGAACAGTCTAATTTCTTTTAAGAGAGAGGACATTTGTTTGGTTAGATTTATTGACCTGCTGAAATAGTATCTAACCGTTGGGCACCGTACTTTGGTTCTCCCACGTCACATGCTCCAACACGAAAACCCCAGGAGTGAAGCAGAGCAGCCTGGTTCACAGTGGCGAGCCGCAGGTGCAGCTAAAGTGAAAGGAAAGTAGAAACACAGCTTAGAGAGACCGTGGAGAAATACCTCAAAAGGCTTCTAAAGAGTCATAATAGTCCAATGATATGATCCCATTGTTGAAAAAGTAAGCACTCTACCTGTGAGCACTAGTGGTGAGTTGGTGAATAGTGGTGGTTGGCATAACATTGTTGTTTTTTTTTTAATATCTTTTTGTTGATTTCAGAGAGGAAGGGAGAGGGAGAGAGAGCTAGAAACATCCATGATGAGAGAGAATCATGGATTGGCTGCCTCCTGCAGGCCCCTCACTAGGGATCGAGCCCACAACTCGGGCATGTGCCCCAACCGGGAATCGAACCGTGACCTCCTGGTTCATAGGTGGACGGACACTCAACTACTGAGCCATGCCGGCCAGGCTCTTCTTGTTTTCTTCATATGATTGTGTGTGATGCATGGATTTTGTTAGTCAGCAGGTACTTCCTGCTGATGTAGGTCTCTCACTAAAGGCCCCCAGCTCCCTACAAGCTGAGCAGCCCAGCTTTGGGCCCTCAGCGGGGACTTGAGGTGGGAAGGGACAGACAGGAATAAGCAGGGGCCTTTCTATGGAACTTTCCCATGTTCCAGAAGCTACGTCTTCAGACCACATGGCTCTCCAGGGCCCGAAGCCGGGGGCCCGGCTGGGGGAGCACTGCACACTGGACGGGCCACCCAGCTAGAGAAGGCGGCAGAAGAGCCCCAGACCTGCTCTCAGACCCTCAGGTCCTCCAGACACCCAGCTCCTCCCGCCTGGGGGAAGCCGGGGCAGGCAGGCTGCCACTGTGACCGGCAGACACTTTCATACAGAACGGGGCAGCCCACAGCCTCTCTGCTCCCCTCTCTCATTTCAGTACATCCCCATGCCCGTGCTGTACGGAGTCTTCCTCTACATGGGCGTGGCCTCCCTGAATGGCATCCAGGTAAGGCCCTCCCCGTAGGGTCAGCGCTCCAAGTTTGGGTCCATGTCACCAAGACCCCAAGTGCTCGCTTTCCCAGTTCAATGAAATAATAATGATAATAATAAGACTACCATTTACTATGTGCCAAGTAAATAACTATACCGGGCTTTTCATAGGTGTGATATCATTAAATCTGTAAAGGTGGGCCCTCTGATACCGATTTTATAGATGAGGAAACTGAGGCCCAGCATTCAAAACCCAGGTGGGGCTGACTCAGGGAGCATTTCACTACACCTCTGACTTCTCTAGGGCAACTCTGGCAGAAGAACACACTTTGTTTCATTCTTTTTTTTCTTTTTTTTAAATATATTTGTATTGATTTCAGAGAGGAAGGGAGCGGGAAAGAGACCTAGAAACATCAATGATGAGAATCATTAATCAGTTGCCTACTGCTCGCCCCCTACTGGGGATGAGCCTGCAAGCTGGGCATGTGCCCTGACCGAGAATCGAACCCTGACCTCCTGGTTCATAGGTCGATGCTCAACCACTGAGCCACACCGGCTGGGCTTGTTTTGTTCTTTATTTACCATGATATACCAGGATGTTTTGAATTACTTGTGTTTCAATTAAGTTGCATTTTCTTTGACTGTGGACGGTATTCATCTGTGGCCAGTTCCAGGGCCCAGCCCTCCCCCAGGGCCCAAGCCCTCCCCTGAGCTCTTGCTGTATAAGATCTCGCTGTATGTCCTCCTATACTTCCAGTTCTCTCTCTGTGCATCCTTAACGCCTGACCAAGGGCTCCCCTCTATGAGGCCCCACTGCAGCACCGCTTCCCCCACCCCAAGCCCCCAGCAGGGCTCCCGGGGCCCCCCCTGCTGGCTGAGCCTCTGCCCCCTCGCCAGTTCTGGGAACGCTGCAAGCTCTTCCTGATGCCCGCCAAGCACCAGCCGGACCACGCCTTCCTGCGGCACGTGCCCCTGCGCCGGATCCACCTCTTCACTCTGGTGCAGATCCTCTGCCTGGCCGTGCTCTGGATCCTCAAGTCCACGGTGGCCGCCATCATCTTCCCGGTCATGGTGAGTGCGGTGGGGCTGGCTTCCCTCCCGTTGGAGGTCCACTCTCGCTTTCTCCTCCCTGGTGGCCTGACTCTGGCCAGGCAGGCACAGAACAAGATCGGAGCTGTGAATCCAGGCCAGCTGGGGCGGGGCAGGTGGCGGGGAGGGCAGGGAAGGTGGTCTGTGCGGTGGTCAGACCCTGCAGTGACCATTCGCACTCCCACCTCCACTCCACTCAGGTGGCAAATGCCACCCAACCGCCCCCGCGCTGGGGCAGGATGACGAAGCTGGGCAAATGTGACAAGGAGACTAAGGTGCCCGCTGCTGACATTCAAACCAAGTGCAGAAGTAGATCTTGCTAAATAGAAACCCTTTTGCCCCGACTGGTTTGGCTCAGTGGATAGAGCTGTGGGCCTGTGGACCAAAGGGTCCCGGGTTTGATTCTGGTCAAGGGCATGCATCTCGGTTGCAGGACCCTCCCCAGCCTGGGCCCTGGTTGGACTTGTGCAGGGGACAACCAATCGATGTGTTTCTCTCACATTGATATTTCTCTCTGTCTTTCCCTCTCTTTTCTACCCTCCCTAAAACTCAATAGAAAGTTATCCTCAGGTGAAAAGTAAGAAAGAAAGGAAGAGAGGAAGAGAGGGAGGGAGGGAGGGAGGGAGGAAGAGAGAGAGAGAGAGAGAGAGAGAGAGAGAGAGAGAGAGAGAGAGAAAAGAAAGAAACCCTTTCATCATTCAAACTAACTGAATTTGAGAAGCTAACTGGGGGGTGGGAAGAGCTAGAATCAGAGATGAAGAACTTCAAAGTCCAATGTCATTAACATGACGTTTGGGGAAAGGACATGAGAGTTCTGTGACTATTCTGGCAAATTTTATGTAAGTTTAAAAGTATTCCAAAATAAGAAAGAGAAGAAAAAAGCCAAAAACATGTTGCCTCTGGCTCCTAGATGAGCCCATCACAGGGAAGTGGCCCCAGGCCCTGGTGGGCCCCACAGCCTGCAGGGCTGGAGCGGGGCAGAGGGAGGACAGGAGTAGGATTTGAATGTGCCCTCCTGGGGGGCTCCCCGCAAGTGATTTCTGACCCAGGCTTCTCGTTAGTGTCCCCCAGCACCCAGCAGCGTGGGATTTGATGCAAGCTTAAGTCTGAGGACCACCGATTTAAAGAATAACTGTAGTTCTCCGACCATGGCTGCCACCTGGCTCCCCACCTCAGCCATCGCAGGCTCTGTCCCTATGGGTCCGGGTGGGAATTGTCACTGGGGAAAGCCAGGCAGGGTCCACGGTGGGGAGCTGGTGAATAATGGTTGTGGGAGCTTCGAGATGGCTCCAAAGACATTGACCAGCCCTGACCGGTTTTGCTCAGTGGATAGAGTGTTGGCCTGCGGACTGAAAGGTCCCAGGTTCGATTCCGGTCAAGGGCATGTACCTGGGTTGCGGGCACATCCCCAGTAGGAGGTGTGCAGGAGGCAGCTGGTGGATGTTTCTCTCTCATCGATGTTTCTAACTCTCTATCCCTCTCCCTTCCTCTCTGTAAAAAATCAATAAAATATATTTAAAAAAAAAAAAAAAGACATTGACCAGAAAACATCCTTGAACATGGCTGCTGCAGGGGAACGACTGTGCCCAAGTTTGGGGACCTGAGCCTTCCATTTTCTCCCAACTCCCACTGCAGATCCTGGGCCTCATCATTGTCCGAAGGCTGCTGGACTTCGTCTTCTCCCAGCACGATCTGGCCTGGATCGACAACATCCTCCCAGAGAAGGAGAAAAAGGAGACGAATAAGAAGAAAAAGAGAAGGAAAGGGGCCCATGAGGACAGTGACAAGGAGGTGGGGAGGATGTGAGGCTGGGCCTGGGGGGGAGATTGAGAGGCTCCCTCCACGTCAGCCAGGGCCGGGATGGGGTGGCTTCCTAGGCAGCCTGCAGCGACCCAGTCCAGGATGGGCCGAGGCTTCTGCTAATCTTAGTCTGGGGGCTGAGAGCTTTGTTTCTGTGACTATCCTCAGGGTGGGCCAGGGTGAAGGAGCCCCCACCCAGGGAAACATTGGCCATTATCAACAGCAGTGCAGTCCCCTAAGGCAGTGGCCAGCAAACTGCAGCTCGTGAGCCACATGCGGCTCTTTGGCCCCTTGAGTGTGGCTCTTCCACAAAATACCACGTGCGGGCGCGCATGTACAGTGTGATTGAAACTTCATGGCCCATGTGCAGAAGTTGGTATTTTGTGGAAGAGCCACACTCAAGGGGCCAAAGAGCTGCATGTGGCTCGGGAGCCGCAATTTGCCAACCACTGCCCTAAGGGAACAGGGCAAAGCCTGGCTCCATCACAGAGGTTGTAAGGACTGACCTCCAAAGAATGGAGCGGGTGGCAGGGGTGGGGCGGTTCCGGTGAGAGCTCACTAGGAGACTGGACTCCGGGACAGACAGGAGGACTGGGGACAGTTTGCTTAGTCCTGCCCCTAGGGTGTCAGGGCGGGAGGTGGGGAAGAGGCCCAGTCCTCACTGAGAATGGCTACCTTCCCCAGATGCCCACAACCACTGGGTTGCCCTGACAACCCCTCCCTTTTCCCATTCTCCTCCCATCCCACCCCCCAAACACTTAGGGAGTCAACAGACAAGAAGCCAGTCCAGAACTTACAGTAAGTCACAAAATGCTAGGGGGAAAGATCGTCTAGTTCAAGTGCTCATTACAGATGATGTAACTGTCCCCCAAAAGGGAAGTGATTCACCCAAGATGGACACAGAGCTAAATACCTTAGAGGGAATTAGGACAGTCACTCCTGACTTTACATCTGGTCATTCCAGTATACCAAGCTGCCCATGACATCTCCTAATACCAGGCCTGGCTCCCCTTCTCCCAGTTTGACCCAAAACCATATCCCTGCATCATCCTTGTATTGTTCTCCTAGTGATCTTGCCTTTTGCAGGTCAAAACTCTTCTTAGGTAAATCCTTGCTGACTGATTGGAGTTGATTCAACCATCTTCTGATGGAAGCGAGGGCCCCAAACTCCCCTGGTCCTCAGTTACTATCCTCGTCCAGGAAGGGAAGAGGCCCATCATTCACTCATGTTTTTCATTGATGGTTTAGATGATTTTCAAAGATAGGTTCTAAGAACAAGGAAACCAAGTCGAAGTGCCTTTTAAAGACAAATACTATTCTTTCAGATTCATTCAATAAATACTTGAATGGCTACCATGTGCCCCGAACTATTCCAGGTTTGGGGAAAAATATCTCTGGATTACATGATATATTCAACAAAAAGATGGGATTCAATTTACACAAATTCATTTTACACTTGTCCTTACACAGCTATCAGGTGAGGTTCACTCCCAGGTGACTGGTTACCTTAACAGTTGAAACCGTTCTGAGTAATATGCCCGGTAGTTTCATCCTGCCTAGGACAGCGGGCTAACCGTGTGATGCCCTCAGTGGGCCTACGTGTTTGCAGCACCCCCTATTTAGTCTGGAGGCGAGGATGGCACTTTGCACACTGTGGATGCATGTATTTCCCATCTTGGCCAGAAAGGCAGCGCTGTTGTATTGGTGTTCATCAGCTTTTCCCACTGTTTCTCTCCAGCCCCAGTTCCCTCCTCCCTCCGTTATAAAGATTCCCATGGAAAGTGTCCAAACAGATCCCCAAAATGGTATCCACTGCATTTCCAGTAAGTAAAACACATGGTGTCTCTCTCCTCCTCACTAACCCTCCGCTTCAAGGAACTTCCATCTCTAATTCAGGAAATCTGGTGGTCTTAGATGTTAGAGGACCACTGTGCTAGGCAGAATGTTTCTTGGTGATTGCTGAGATGATTGAGAGCTCAAATCCAAACCGAGTTGTCCTTTATTTTACGTATTTAATATATTTTTATTGATTTCAGAGAGGAAGGGAGATAGAAACATCAGAATCATTCATCGGCTGCCTCCTACATGCCCCGCACAGGGTGGTGGTGATGGGGGTGAGGGGGAGGATTGAATCCACAACCCAGGCATGTGTCCTGACTATGAACCAAAATGTGACCTCCTGGTTCCTAGGCTGATGCTCACCCACTGAGCCACGCTGGCCCAGTGAGTTGTCCTTTAGCAAAACAGGTAGCATCGCATTTGGAGTATAACTTAGGTCACAGTAGTTGGGCTGATTCTGTACAAATTGCATCTTCCACCCGCTGAAAGGGAGGCTTCCTGGGAGGGATGCACGTTGCTTATGAAGATCCTGGGGGATTGTTACTGCCATTACCCGCTCCCAGCCTCAGCTCCCTATTGGCAGACAGTCCTGTCATTGAGACAAGACAGCTTGAGATCCCAACCTGAGTCCAGACCCTGTTGCTCCTAATGTAGAGCTTGCCACTTTCCTCAAAGAGCAGGTTAGGGATCCTGCCAGCCCCCTCAAGAGCTTCCCATCACACCCTCCATCAGAGATACCTCTTCGACTTTGTTTCCCCACTTCCTATTTGTATGATTCTATCACCCTTTCTCGCTCTTCCCTGGCCCTTCCCATACCTCCCACCCACCTAGCCTTCTAATGAAGGAATAACTAACCCACCCATCCTAGCGAGGGCCCTGTATCCCTCTTGTGCAGTGTTGGCCATGGGGCCAGAGAATAGAAAGGAGACGAAATGGGTAAGGGAAGCACTGGAAAAAGGATCTCCTCCAGGGGAGTCCTCAAACCTGCTCCACATCTGACATTTTAATCTTCCTGCCAGGAAAAAGATCCTCCAGCTGGAGTTACTCATTCTGATTCTTCCTTCAGTGACTCAGAACTTGATCGAAGGTAACAGCCTTGGGTGTTGGATAAGAAACTAAACAATGGCCAGGAAGGTTGAGGGACTAGGATCTCCCAGCCTAGCCAGTGTCTCAGTAAAAGGCCTTTGTTTTGTGGTCCACTGAGGAGAGAAAGGCTGACAGTCCTGATCATTGGGTGTCCAGTAACAAATTTGTCCTCTTCTTGACATAAAAACATGATTACAACACACAAAGGTATTCAATTTTACAAGAGGAAATTATTATAAAATATTAGGTAAAACGAAAATGGAAAGTAAATACTGAAAAATAGAAAACGACACAGAGGAAAACCAGATATGGCTTAAGTACTGTATGGACAGCCAGGCTAAGGGAACTCTAAGGGTCCAAGCATCGGGTAACCTAATATACTGTGCAATCAAATAACCGCGTGGTTAATTAGCAGGTCAGAAAGGGTATCAAGGAAAGCTAACTAAATACCAAAGATCAGGTGGAGACAAGAACAGTCCAGAAAGTATTCAGGACCTGGTTTCCAGGAGTCCCAGGCCAACAGGTGGTTCCTATCTGATCTCAATGAGAGCCACCCGTGCAGGTGAGGCTACTGGATGGCTGAAAACAAAGGGGACTCAAACGTGGAAAAGAACAATTCAGAGGCAGGCGAGTCGGCCTCGGTTATTACTGGGGAAGCTGGCAGGCCAGTCCTACTCTTACACTGTGCCCCAAACTGGGCAGAAATCCCTCGGTACTAAGTCCAACAGGGAAGGCACAGGCTACCCAAAGTCTGGAGGCAGATAACCCCCCCCTCACATGGCATTCTCTCAAGGGGTTTAAGAAACACATACGGGATCCTCTGAGCTGTAAGTCAGAACTGCTATCACATGCCCAGCTGAAAAGACACTTGTCACAGGACTGGCCTCCCTCAGCGGCTGGCCCAGCCCAGGAGTGTCACATGCCCAAGTACATCTCCGCCTGCCGTCTCACCCACCTCCCCAACCCAGGCTCTTCTGCCCTTAGCCGCTGACCTTTATATATAAACGTGTTAGAAGAGCAATCTGTCCACCCTGATTTGCTTTCACTTTAGCCTACACTAAATTGAATCTCTAATTGCCCCGAGTTCAGTCAGTGGAGAGAAAATTTGGACCAAGATAGGGCATTTCAAAAACCCTGTTAAGTTATACAAAGCACAGGACAGATTTGGTACTGGCAGTGGCACCTCCCAGCTACACTGGTGTTTTACCGCATCTGTGAAGGCAGAGACCACGAAGTAGCAGGATTCCGTTTCAATGAAGAAAAAGGCTCAGCAACATGATCTAATTTAACAAAGGTTAGCATCATAAGCTACCAGGCAGGATGCTTACGCCCTGGGGATACAGAAAGGCATGTGGACAGGGACACCCAGCACCTTGTGCCAAGAACAATGGAGTAACTCAGAAATTCTGTTTCTTTGTTATGGGGTGAGGCCACAACATTAGTAACAAAGAAACAGAATTTCCGGAGGATGAGGCCCAGAAATCAGGATTTTAAAGATTCCCAGGTGATTCTAATGTGCAGCCAAGGCTGAGAACCACTGCACTGGAGACAGAGTGAGGAAGAGAGAAAAAAGGGCATCCCAGGCACGAGAACAGACCAGAAATGCCATTGGAAAACACACACACACTCAGGCCAAAGAACGCAGGGAAGGATGGAGCCGTCAAACTACAAGTAAACAGGAGGGTGAGCATAGGAGTCCGTGTGCTAAGGTGCTCGGATGCTACGTGTTGAACTGGAAAACCACGGAAAAATTTAAGTGGGGAACCAGACAGATTTGTGATCCAGACAGTTCACTTTGGCAGCAATACGAATAGGTTGAAACAGGGCAAGAATAGTAATGTCTACAGCTGAAGGCCAAGCAGATAGGATACTGCTAGTGGCTGTGATGTGTTCAGATTTCATAAGAAAAGACAGAACTACTTGCATTAGAGCCCTGCTCTGGGGGATCCCACGAAAGACACCCAACACTAGATAAACCATGCTCCCCTTTTTCTCGTTCAGCATCACCTTGCACTTCAAAATTTCCTGTCCAGCTTCACCTGCTTTCAACTACTCTCAGAGGCCAGTGTTCATGGTGCCACAGGTGAAGATAGAGATGGAGTCAGACTGTGACTTCACAGACATGGACATGTACGGAAGAGACGCTGTCGGCGAGACCTCCCTCTAGGAGGCCACAGCGTCCCCAGAGACGGGGCAGAGGGAGGGCGTGGTTTAGTCTTCATCATGAGGGTCTGGGCCACAACCCTGAACTTCTCAGAGCCCGTTTCCTTATTTACCAAACAGAGTCGTTATTCCAGCTGATGAAAAACTGGGAATCCGTCGATAAAAAATACTACTTAGGTGCAAAATCTCCCCTTCCTTTGTAGTTATGCAACAAGGAAAGCAACATGTTATATACATTATTTTAAAATACAGGTCAGCATAGAAATTATAACATTTCTTTTGAAATTTAAAAAAAAAAAATGCTTACCTCCCAACTGTGGTTAAAGGTGCAATAGTCCATTTTTATTGAAAATAAATTAACAGTTGAGAATTTTTTTAAAGGTTAGATTTTAAAGTGTCTAGATGATTTTGAAAGAACTATTAAAATACCCGCACTGCAGTAGAGCAAGGCTGAAAAATTCATCTTGCAATTTTGCATATTAGGAAACACTTAAAAGTCCTATCTTTCCACTCCATCTCATTCCATTGGCTAAGGATCATACAAAAGCTTGAACTATCTGCATTATGGGCCTTGGTCTGTTAATGAAAGAACCAACACACTTGAGTGCATAAATATTTTTAAAATAAAAGTTCTTGTTAGAGTAAAACCTCAAACCACGTTAAATCAACACAATGATCCTTTGAATGAACATCACTGGTTTTTCATGCCCAGAGTCAAATTTCTGGACATGAGGGTAGGACCTTCCTGATTCCCAAAGTCAAACTCCCATCCGCATGAACGTTGCAGTGAGGCAGAGCTGATGTCAAATTTTGGAAGAGTGTAACTGTAATATGAAACTAATGCTTTAAAGGAATGATTGGAAGCAAGTTGGGTGGATTGAAACCCATTGTTAATGAAGCAAATCCTTTCCTCAAGGAAGAAGATCAGTCTTTATCTTTAATCCATGTTTAGCAAACACCAACCATGTTTTCATTTAACTACTACTATGTGCCTAATAGCCACAATGCATCTGACATAAAACAACTGGGATTTGGATCTTGAGCAAATCACTTTGATTTGTTACTACATTTATTCAAGATGACAAATGCAGGTGCTTTTTCTTTATTCCTTCCTATTTTTTAGACAAATGACACTAGATTGTTGACAACTTGAGTCAAGAGAACAGTTAAATGTCTCTGTAATTCCTAAAGCCTAGTACAGTGACTGGTCCACAGAAAGCTCTCAATTGTTTATTAAGTTAAGTCTCAGAGCTCCCTTCCACGGGATACTGCCAAGAGGTAAAGCTCTAAGCCTCTGTTACTTCTGATAGCAGCTGAATTACTTAGCTGCTCACTAATCTAGAACCATTACCTGAGTTTAAGTATAAATTCTTTACCTGTTCCTATCCTGGGGGAGCTAACTGTTAAAACTTGGCTGATTTTCAATAGCACTTCGTCCAAATTGAACTGTAGAAATGTTATGGATTCAGGAGTAAATGTGCTTGATTCATCAAACAAACTGAAAAACCACAATGTTAATTTTTTTTGTTCTGTAAACTGATCACTGTAATTTTCACCTCATATGTCATTTACATGTTGTATATAACATGAACATTTTAATGTTGATAGCTTTTAACAGGTTGACATGTTACTTCTCCATGCAGGTCAGTACCTTTTTCCACTTGTAACTGCAGTTCAATAAAATGTAATCCTGTCTGCTCATCTTGCTCCATGTTTAATAATGTAGGTGAGTCAGCAGGCATGGCTTATGGACACTAGCTACTCACTTACAAAAAACATCTCTAACAAACCAGCATCTTCTTTCATCTCCAGAAAATCATCAAAAGAATAAAGGCAGCTGGCAGAGGAACAGGAGGGAATAGGTCAACTCCCCATTGTTCTCCTTTCTCCGTCTGCCTCAAGCTGCCTGGAGCAGGAGCTGCTTCTGCCTGCGCAAGGGCCAGAATTCCCAGTCCTGGTGGGACCTATCCTAGCCTCCAAATGTGCAATACCTTCCAATCTGTCATCAATTACAAAAATTCACAGAGAGAGAGAGAGAGAGAGAGAGAGAGAGAGAGAGAGAGAGAGGAGAAACTTGGGAAGCACATCAAGTTCTTTGTAAACTGAACAAGGTGTAAACTGAATGCATGGTTTAGAAAATACTCAGAACAACATGAACCACTTAAATGAATCTTACCGATTAAGATCCTGGCTTGGCACACCTGTTGGATGTAAGATTAAATGGACTAGGCTGGTTTCTCCACGGCTCTTTAAACCACTTTGTTTAAGGCACAGGAGTGGGTGTTACCACTTATAGAAATAGCTAGATCAATTACATCCAATGAGAAAATTTAACTATGGTTAGGTCACAACTAAGACAATACAGTAGCAGTTAGGTACAGTATTTCAGAAACTCATTTCATACTAGTCAGAGTGTTTTATTTAAAAAACAAAATAAAACAAAAAACTTAATCAGAAAGTCTGATTAAATTCAATATTAACTCAAGCTCTCAAAAACCTATCAGGGAAAGCCAATAGGTGCATCAGAGAAAGCAGGCAGCAGGCCGACAATTCTTTGGTGGAAAAGGCAGTTGCATATGTATACAAATGCCCTAATGATTATCAAGCCCAAGTTTTGTTTTTCAAAAATAGGTTTCAAGATCTACTAAAGAAACCATACAGACTTCCCCAACAGTACAAAAAAATTAACAATAAAGTTTAAGGATATAGGAAAAACCAAATATGACAATACATGTGAATTATTTATAAAATAAGCCTTTCGATCCCAGAAAACCAAAAGGGGACCTCATGAATGGCAACACACATAAAATAAAGGCTAACAGCACACAGACATTTTCCCAACGACTAACTAAGCTTTAAAATGACAGGATACTATTAACAGGTAGCTTTTCTTCTGGTTATCAGTCAATATAAAATTAGGGTAAATTTTTTCTACTCAAATTACTATCATTTCTTCTTTTGTACCTTTTCCCTAATTTTCTCTAGCAACATTTTTCCTTTGGTTTGACCAGTTGAGCTCAAAAGGTTTGGAACCTAAAGTGAGTATCAACTCTTATTGGAATAGCACTTGGGAAATGCAATCCTGGAAAAGGCAATTTGTAACTGAAGTGGTCCGACAAAGTAAAGCAGCCCTTCTCAATGGGAGTGTCCCCCATGCAATCACCAGGCTAATGGCTCCTCTTATGGCCAGATCACATGACCCAGCATGATAATGGCACGATCCCTGGTGAGGTACTGGGGAGAGCTATGTGCACAAGCATCCACCCACTTAAGCTTTCAATAAATACAAAGCACTGTTTAAAACCATGTCAGTAGAATAAATAAGAGATGCTGCATTTCTATTGGCCTGTTTTGCCTCTTGAACTGGCTTGGAGTACTGTTCATGACCCAGAAGACACACTAGTTAATTAGTTGCCACTCCAAGCTCTTTAGACTTCAGTACCACCTGCTCTTCAAGCCTCAGCACCTTTTTTGCAGCGATAATGGTATTCTTCATTAGCATCGCCACTGTCATGGGACCAACACCCCCAGGGACTGGAGTGATGTAACCGGCTTTTTTCCGGACTTCTATATAGAAGAAACAAGACAGCAGACTGCTTTAATCGTGACAAAGGACATGTATGTATTTTAACATATCATGGAAGCATTGGGGGGAAAAAAAGCAATAATATACATAAGCACCTTCATAAACCTCAAACTCATAAAAATCACATCTAATTACTCAAGAGTAAAGGCCTTTGAACATACTAACAAAATAACAGGCACATATTAAGCAAAGTTGTTCAAGGAATATTTATACATCTGCATCACCTATAATCTACCAGCCACACTTTCATCCATATTAAATCTACTTAAAAAGAAATCTCAGTAGGTTGACTGTAGGGGAGGTCTACCATAAACATTACCTCAATTAATACCTGCCTACAACATTTTCTTAATTTTACTTTATTTATATACTATATTTATTCATACTGTTTGCCCAAAATACCAAGCAAAGCAATTTTCTGGAAAGAAACAAGATTTTTTTAATCCAATCTTTTTAAATTGATTTAAGAGAGAGAGGAAGGGGGAGAGACAGAGAAACATGTATTTGTTGTTCCACTCATTTATGCATTCACTGGTTGCTTCTTGTATGTGCCCTGACCAGAAATTGAACCTGCAACTTTGGTGTATCAGGACTATGCTCTAACCCAGTGGTCACCAATCTGTGGTCCGTGGACCACTGGTGGTCCGTGAGGTCCAAAAGGTTGGCGACCACGGCTCTAACCAACTGGTGAGCACCTGGCCAGGTCTTTAACTCAATCTTAAAGAAAAAACACTTGGTTACCTAGGCTTGGGTCTTAAGAACTGAAAGGAGATGTCTACAGTACTAGTAAGTGCCAAATTTACAAGAACATGGCTTTTTCCTGGATTTTTTTAACATTCCAGGTCTGGGATCCCCTCTTAAAACGAGAAATCTGTAACACTTTTTAGGAGACTCAGTGGTTTAGGGAAATCACTTCATTAAATTTTCAGACTTGTTAAAAGTCTTAAAGTTGTTTTAATTATGAAATAACCGTAAGGAAAAACAATTCCCTGAAAAGTTTATACCTACTGTCCATAATTTTATGACATAAACAACTAAAATAATTCTAGAATGTCTATAACTTGAAAAAACATTTCTCTTAATTCTTGTTGGAAGCCTTTTAAATGGTATTACCAGAGTAACACAAGTTTAAAACTTATAAGAAAAAGTAAATGATTAGTCCTAAATGTCCATTAATGGTAGTATTTACTGATTTTATATATTTTTTTAAATTATACTATTTACCTTCAAAGTCCACATCTCCAACCAACTTGGGTTTAGCAGTGATAGGATCCTGAATTCTATTTATTCCCACATCAATGACGGCTGCTCCTTCCTTGATCATATCTGCTGTGATCAAATTTGGAATGCCTGGGGAAACGGAGACAGGAATGATCGATCACCTTACTGAGACATCTGAAAACGCCTGTCAGAATCTTTTTTTAAATTTTTATTATTATTATTATTTTTAAATATATTTTATTGATTTTATTAAAGAGAGGAAGGAAGAGGGATAGAGAGTTAGAAACACTGATGAGAGAGAAACATCGATCAGCTGCCTCCTGCACACCCCCTACTGGGGATGTGCCCGCAACCAAGGTACATGCCCTTGACCGGAATCGAACCTGGGACCCTTCAGTCCGCAGGCCGACGCTCTATCCACTGAGCCAAACCGGTTACGGCTATTATTATTTTTTAAATATTTTTATTGATTTCAGAGAGGAAAGAAGAGGGAGATAGAGATAGAAACATCAATGATGAGAGAGAATCATTGATTGGTTGCCTCCTGTACACCTACTGGGGATTGAGCCTGCAACCTGAGCATGTGCCCTTGACTGGAATCGAACCCGGGACCCTCCAGTCTGCAGGCCGATGCTCTATCCACTAAGCCAAACGAGCTAGGGTTGCCTGTCAGATTCTTATCTAATTTCAATTTTAAGAGACCTGGAAGAACTAGTTAGCTTGTTTTATAAATACCTACAAGAACCATTAACCAAGGAAACATTTAAACTTCATATAGTAAATAGAAATCCTTTGAGACTATAGAAATAACATTCATCCATCAAGTCTATGATGAAATGACAGAAACCACTATACCAAGCACAACTCTTCCCTCATCTTTGTAGGCAGCTTATGGTGACATCCTAGGGTAAGAATGAATGGAATGGCAGCGAAACAGGCAAGTTCTAAGGCAAGAGGCCCATCTCCTGATGTCCTTCCGTCCCCTTCCCTGGATGGTCTTACCTGCAGCAGAGATCACAATATCTGCAAGAATGGTATGTGTTTTCAGCTGCTCTTTGGGGGTGTATCGATGCGATATTGTAACAGTGGCATCACCTATGAATTAAAATTAAATGTCTTGATTTCTGAATCAGAGCTGGGATTGGAGTAGGTGTCAACTAGGCAAACCATTGTAGAAATTCAACATCTCTGAGGAAATAATTGATTTAATTCATGTGCCATATTTTCTGGACAACCAATTGTCTTTTTTTTAAATTAATACTCAATTTCTTGTAACTTTTACCTGTTAGTTAGTCCTAGCTCTAATCTTTGGAGTCATATATAACTAGATTTCTTCTTTAGCCTGTTTAATAACAGTTTTTCAAGAATTTTACCTTTCCTAAATAAAATATCCCTAGAATTACTCAAGGGTTATTTTTTAAGTTTGCTAGATGTCTAGAAATATTTAGTTTTGCCATTGTTTCTGATGTAATCATGTAGGTTCATATTATGATAATCACACATGGTAACTCTGATTTGAGGCTTTTTCTCAAACAAATGAACAGAATTTGACATAATGACACATTAGAGTCATATTACGTCAATCCTTGGCAATGGTCAAAGATTTCTATCAAATGATACAGAACAGGATACTAACTTTGAAAAAGAATGGTCTCTTAACTCCAGCTATCAAAGCCATCACTGAAAATTTCTAATTGCCTACAACCATGCTTATACTTATAAAACTTAAATTTTTGAGGCTTATCCATTTCTGAACTAGTTCCATAATAAATGAATATAAATAAACTCTCAGGTGACACTGAGTACAGCTTCTCCTACAACGATTATACCCCAAATATCTGTTAACAACATTACAACAAATGCAAACAAAGACAATGTTCCCGGGATGTTTGACACAGTGAACACGTGGTCCACAGGACAGCCTCTGAAGGCCTCCGTGAGGGAGAAGACACTCCTCCAAAAGCGCTTCGCTTACCTCCAGGACGTTCGTGCGCCCCGTCTGTGTGCAGCAACATTGCAATGGGCATCCCAACGTTTTTGGACCTTCCAGCTACAACCACATTCTTCCCTAGGGTCGGAATGCCTATTAAACACACAGAGGGGGTCAATGAGGGAAAAAACGGGGCATATGTAGTACTCTCAACTAAATATATTTAAAAGCAATGCCAGACTGTCTTAGGGCACCAAAGGAAAAGGCAGATGGCCTAGGACGTGAATCTAATTATAATAATGAAGGAAGTCGCCAAGCTGGTTGCCTCAGTCAATTGGCCCTATCGCTTTAAGGCTAAAGAAAACATTTTGTAAACTACAAAATGTTATATAAATGTGCACTACCAACACTACTAAAGTTTCCTTCTCTGAGGCTTCTGGATTTAGTAGCAAAAACAGTCGTAGGCACAGACAATAGCACGGAGAAGGCCTGGGGTGGGGTGGGGGTTGGGTGGAGGGGGTCAATAAGGGAGAAGATGGGAGACATCTCTTAATATTGTCAACAATAAAATTAAATTAAAAAAACAAACAGTCATAGGCGACTGACTAGAGGTCATGGGCGTGAGTTCTCACTCTTTTACCATTTGCAAGTACTACGTTCATAACACTAACAGACATACCATTGTGGGACAGACCTACCAGTTCGCTTAATGATCTCCCACACACCCCAGGGGGTGGCCGGTAACATGGAATACTGGTCCAAACACATTCGCCCCACATTGATTACATGGAAGCCATCAACATCCTTGTCTGGAGAAACAGCGTTGCAGATCTTCCTCTCATCTATGTGCTCTGAAAAAGAGGTCAGGCCAGGGGCCTTAGTCACTGTTGCATAGTTACTACTGCTTGCCTCCAGCTTATCTGGTTTGTCATGCAAACCTGCTCTTTCTACAACTTGCCTCTACGTGCCTCCACGATTTCCTTCTTCCATCTGCACAGAAGGGACACAGCAAGCACAGCCAAATGCCAGCATCAAAGCCCATTCCTCTTGTATAACTCCCCCCTGCACTGTTCCTTGTATCAAGATCTCAAGGTCAAATCATGGAGTCATTGGTATTCTGATGTGGGAGAGGAAAAATTATTTTTCTTTCTATCTTTCTAGATTCTTCTGGCTGAGCTAATGATCAAATTAACATAAGATAGATTAACAGGAGAAAATGTCCAAATTTATTATGTATGTATATCCCGGGATTCCATAATATGACACTGGCCCTGGCTGGGTAGCTCAGTTGGTTGGAGTGTCATCCCAACGCACCAAGATTGCAAGTTCAATCCCTGGCCAGGGCACACACAAGCATCAACCAATGAATGCATAACCAAGTGGGACAACTGATGGATGTTTCCTCTCTCTCTCCTCTCATAAAAGAAAAAGAAAGAAAAATAATATGAGACCCAGGACAGATTAGGCAATTAAGGCTTATATAGGATTTTGAGCTAAGGCGAAAGGGGGTTGTGGTTGGGGACTGGAAGGTAATTCACATGGAAAAGCCAATGTTTGGTGAATAAATGTTGGTTGGACCTCCTTTAACAATGGGACACAGAGAAGACTTTGATTAAAGGGGCTTGCTAGCCTTCTCTCTGCTTATCATACCTGTTCACATCCCTGTGATGCTATCTCCCTTCCTGGAACAGGACCTCTATCTAAATTCCCTTAGGCAGTTAGAGGGAAGGTCAAAAGTTTACCTTGAGTCCTTTGTTTCTTGAAAATAACCAGCTTAAAAAAGACACATCTTAGGGAGGGAAACTCTGCTTCCCCTCATTGAGTAGGTCTGCCCCGTGTCTAATAAAAAATTCACTCTCTGGACTTGACCTCCCCTTGGAGTCAGATTCACACTAGGGGCCAGCAGTATAAAGTAACCAGGCCTCTCCGCTCCTCAGAAATCCTTCTAAATGGTGGAGCCCAAAACTCACCAGGAAGCGGCAGCTGAACAAGGAGGCCATCGACGTTATCATCGTTATTTAGTTTATTGATTAAGTTCAACAGTTCTTCCTCTGAAATGGATGCAGGTTTCACAATTGTCTCACTGTTGATTCCTATAAGAAAATTTCAAAGTTAAAAAATATTGAGGCATGCCCTAGCCAGTCTGGCTCAGTGGATAGAGCGCCAGCCTGTGGATTGAAGGGTCCTGGGTTTGATTCCTGGTCAGGGCACATGCCCGGGTTGCAGGCTTGGTCTCCAGTAGGGGGCGTGCAGGAGGCAGCTGATCAATGATTCTCTCACATCATTGGTGTTTCTATCTCTCTCCCTTCCTCTCTGAAGTCAAAAATATATTAGAAATATATATATATATATATTGAGGCATTTAATGAGCAAGGCGATGTTGCCTGCCAGTCTTCTGCCATTGAGGTTTTTATTATCACATCCACCCTGGTAGCTGAAAAGCTTGAATCAGCTCAAAACGAACCAGTAACGTCACAAATATATACATTAGAGCAGTGGTCAGCAAACTGCAGCTCTTTGGCCCCGAGTGTGGCTCTTCCACAAAATACCACGTGCATGTAAACTTCGTGGCCCATGCGCAGAAGTCGGTATTTTGTGGAAGAGCCACACTCAAGGGGCCAAAGAGCCGCATGTGGCTCGAGAGCCTCAGCTTGCCGACCACTGCACTAGAGAATGCTAGCTTGACCTCTCTATATATTATTTATGTAATCCTCATCAACCTCATTTTGTAGACAGGAGACTGAGGCACGGCGAAACTGAAACAAGCCAGCCAGTGGAGGAACCAATCTTCCAGTTCCAAAGTCCCTGTTTCCCCCTGCAGCATGGTACCTCCCAACGTCTTAGGAAAACATGGCTTGCTCTATTCTAGAGGCTCTAAAGCAGTGGTTCTCAACCTGCCTAATGCCGCGACCCTTTAATACATGTCCTCATGTTGTGGTGACCCCCAAACATAAAATTATTTTCGTTGCTACTTCATAACTGTAATTTTGCTACTGTTATGAGTCGTAATGTAAATATCTGATATGCAGGATGTATTTTCATTGTTACAAATTGAACATAATTAAAGCATAGTGATTAATCACAAAAACAATATGTAATTATATATGTGTTTTCCGATGGTCTTAGGTGACCCCTGTGAAAGGGTTGTTCGACCCCCAAAGGGGTTGCGACCCACAGGTTGAGAACCGCTGCTCTAAAGGTTTTCCAATGAGAAGGGCAGGAGTCCTCACTCTTCAGTTATAAAGAATAGAGTATACCAATCGAAAAATATATATACCAAGGGCTCACGGTCCAGGAACACTGCCCAGTCACGCCAATCCTTTCACAGCCCTTCAGAAGGACAGGGCACCTGCTCAGACTACTGCCCCAGAGATGTCTACCCCCACACAAAGCCTGTGGTACAGCGGGACCTAGACCACAACCCACCCAGACCCACGCCTTCGGCATTCAAAACTTCAACCACTTCTCAACTGCAAGGTTTAACTGGATTTGGAACCAACTGGTGAAGAAATCAAAAGCTATTTCCCAGAAGTCAGAGTTATTCATTTCCTTCAACTCTATGCTGTGTCCTAGGCTACATCACTGAGGTCTCCTCAAACTGCCCCACCCCCACTCTATTGCCTTAAACCACAAGTGCTCAAACACCTCAGATACTCTTATCATTGCTCAAGAAAAGCAGATGTGTGTTCAAGGACACCTGTCCAATGTTAAAACCAGAGGCAAAGATAAGATAAACCATATTCCTTTCATCCTAGTCTATAAGCCTCCCCAATAGATTCACCCTGTTCTGACAAAGTTTTGCCTATTGTTCATATTAGCTTCTTCTGCTTGGGTTTCTAGTCAGAAAACAAAAAAGAGTAATAAATGACAATGGGGTTTGCCCCGGAGAAGCCTCACTTTAACAGCAGTCCGATCTGAGCGTGACACCTACCCACTTCTGCAGCAGCCTTGGTTTTGTTGAGGACATAGGAATGACTTGCAGGATTCTCGCCAACCAGAACCACGCTCAGGTATGGCCGTTTGTTGCCGGCTGCCACCCACTCTTCCACCTCCTGCCGCACTTCCTGCTTGATCTGCTGGGCAAGTTTCCTTCCAGAAATGACAACAGCTTCATTTCTGCAGAAGGCAAGAGAGACACAAAACCAAATACTAGCTTGAGTTTTTGTAAAAAGATCAGACTACCAAAAGAGTATGAAATACCCCAAATTTTGAGGGATAGGAGGAGGGGGAATAGGAGGAAAGGGGTCAAAAGGAATAAATTTCCAGTTATAAGATAAATAAGTACCAGGAATGTGGTACACAACATGATTATAGTCAACACTGCCACATGACGTAGAGGAAAGCTGTTAAGAGAGTAGATGCTAACTAAGAGTTCTCAGCACAAGGAGAAAAAATTTTTTTTCTTTTTGTTGTGTCTGCATGACGTGACATGAATGTTAACTAAACCTATTTGGTAATCATTTCACAATATAGGCAAAGCAAACCACCATGTTGTACACCTTAAACTTATACAGTGGTGTATGTCAATTATTTCTCAATAACGTAGGGGAAAAATACCCAAAACCTACAGTTTAAATTAAAATACATGGTGCCTAACCTGGGGAACAAGTGCAATCTGAAGCACAAATTCAAAGTGGGAAATCTGTATTCAGCTACATATGCAGGAGTACAAAGTCGACTGAAACAGTTACCATCACTAATCTGAAGCTCAGAGGGTTTAAGTAACTGAGAGCTAGCACTTGGGTCTCACACCCAGCTCTGTCTCAATCCAGAGTCTAGGCTTTTAATGCCACGGCCTCCTGCACATTCACAAATTGACAGGCTAAATAAACAAATCCTATATAATAAAGTGGTAATATGCAAATTGGCCATCACTCCAACACACAAGATGGCCAGCAGGGGAGGGCAGTTATGGGCAATCAGGCCAGCAGGGAGGCATTGGGAGGGACCAGGTCTACAAGG
>NW_005871234.1:2107201-2175846 GCF_000147115.1 Myotis lucifugus | reverse complement strand
GCAGGGGAGGGCAGTTGGGGGTGATCAGGCCAGCAGGGGAGGGCAGTTGGGGGTGATCAGGCCTGCAGGGGAAGGCAGTTGGGGGTGACCAGGCCAGCAGAGGAGGGCAGTTAGGGGCAATTGGACCAGCAGGGGAGCAAGTTAGGCTTCGATCAGGCTGGCAGGCAGAAGCAGTTAGGGGCAATCAGGCAGGCAGGCCAGATTGGAGAGAGTGCAGGCTGGGCTGAGGGACACACACACTCCCAGCCCTGTGTACAAATTTTGTGCACCGGGCCTCTAGTAGATAAATAAAATCATTGTTTTATTTCACCCCCTCACCACTGTGAGGTTAAATAGTTCTTCCTATGTTCTGATATACCATTTGCAGTTTGTGTTGTTAGCACTCAGTCATATGACAGAGAGAAGAGCAGTCCTGTTGAAGGGAAAACTGCTGGTTGGGGTGGGGCAATGAGGAAACTCAGGTCTGGAGGAACCTCTAAGTCACCAAAACTGTGTTCAGATCTCTGAAAGGCTATCTCTTCCCAACGAGAACTGGGAACTGGTTAGACAGCTCTTCCTGCGTTCCAATATGGAAGATTCCTGGTTTTCCTATTTCCACACAAATCCTTACAACAAAGTTCCCATTACGTAAAGTAGGATAAGCATCTGTTCCTTAAACACAAAGGTGCCACTGAAAACAAGTCTTTCCCTTTAGATTTGTGTCCTCAGTGTCATGAGGAAGGCTCCAACCTCAAGACCAATGAAGCACAACTGTTTGAAACATTAAAACAATCTACTTGCCCTCGTGGCACATATTTAATTCTCAAAGATAACAGCAAGGTACTGGATGACTTGTATGGTCAGATATGATCAATTCTCAAAGCCTATTAATTAAGACAGAATTTTAAAGTTTCAACAGTCTTTAAGCCTTCATTGTCTGCTTTTTATTTGCATTATGATTAAATAAATACTTTAAATCTCAATGTCTTAGATACAATGCAGTAATTTTATATCTAAACTTTATATTAATCTGTATTTGCATCCTGTGAGGTATGAAGAAAATATCATTTTATAGCAAATCAAATACCTTTTTTTTACAAACCAAATACTTTTACCAGATTATATGTAATAGTACTAGCGCAGCACAAATTAATAATAGCATTTCATATAGATCCATGGTACATTAAGGAATTGGAAACATGTTAATATTTACAAATCCAGTTCAGAATTAGAGTTGAAGGGGACTTCATTAAAAGGGCTTTGCTGCCCTAGCTGGTTTGGCTCAGTGGATAGAGCGTCAGCCTGCGGACTGAAGGGACCCAGCAGAAGCTGTGCAGGAGGCAGCTGATCAATGATTCTCTCTCATCATTGGTGTTCCTATCTCTCTCTTCCTCTCTGAAATAAATAAAAACATATGAAGAAAAAAAAAAGGACTTTGCTGACACAAGTACCCCCTGGCAACATGCCCTGATCTATATTAGTACCAGGAATACCCCACCCCACCCCCCAGGCCAGAAAAGCATTTTGAAATCTTAGGACACTATAGAGTGAAAAACTAGAGGGCTTAGGACACTCATTTATATTGGATGAAATAACATATAAACTTCCAGGCATATATATTCAATAAAAATTAATTTCTTACTCTCTTCCATTGGTTAGATTTATGTTCACACATACATACATATGTATCCTTAATATGCAATAGATATATTTATCTACTTATATACTCATAAGGATATATATATATAGATATATAAATATAGATATAGGTATAGATATACATATATAAGTATTCTGTGAAAAGGACATAGCTTCCACTTCACCAAAAAGTTCCTTTTGAAAGCAACAAACTTAGAATGTAACAGCACATTTGGGCTAAGAACGATACACTGAAGTTAAGGACACAGGGTTCTGGAATGAACAAACCCGTGTTCCAAGTCCCAAAGGCAGATTCTGGATGTTGTGCCAATTTGTTTAAAAAAAAAAAAAAAAAGACAAAACTGTCAAAGAATAACAAGAACCAAAACAAAAAGCCACAATGCTTTTTCTTGTACTGTAACTGTTTCAGCCCTCCTCTGCATACCACAGCCCAGCAAGTGAGTCATCACCTAACTTCCCATCATCTTTTTTGCCAAAGGGCAAATACCTCAAAATAAACAGAAATACAGACTCAGTTCCATGGGAAACCCAACGTACATTAAGTATATTAGCTAATACTTATTCCGCAATGTAGTGCTTTCACAATGTGTTTAGAAAATTTTCCGTTAAAATTATGAACAACTAGAAAGAAGTCACGAGGATTATTCAAAATCAAAACTAAAACTCTAGTCAGTAGCATCTCCATTTTCCTCCAAATCCAATGAACATCAGGTGCATTTTACAATTCAAGATCAGATTATTTTAGAAAGAATTCTTTTTAAAAAAATATATATTTTTATTGATTTCAGAGAGGAAGGAAGAGGGAGAAAGAGATAGAAACATCCATAATGAGAGAGAATCATGGATCGGCTGCCTCCTGCAAGTCCCCCACTGGGAATCAAGCCCACAGCCCGGGTATGTGCCCTTAACCGGAATCGAACCTGGGACCTTTCAGTTCACAGGCTGACGCTCTATCCACTGAGCCAAACCAGCTAGGCTAGAAAGAATTCTTGTTATCCACTGGTTAATGGAACCAGAAATGGATGAAGACAGACACAAAGTAGGATGGAACTAATATCTATTAAACACTAGGTATTTTGCTAAGACTTTTGCATTCATTACTCTCAGTTACCTTGGGGCTATTATAACCCTGTTATGCAGAAGGGGAAACTGAGGATAGCAGATACAAGATACAAACGCAAACCTCTGCCTCCAAAGTCCCTTTTTCCCTATACCCCACTGTCTCCTAGACTACAGTTCTCTCTCTCTCTCTCTCTAACCATGAGTTTATGTTCGTGAAACTCTCAGACCAACCCCCTAAAAGAAATAAATGTAGCCTCTTTAAAAATAAAATTTTTTAAAAATTCTACATGCCAGCAGTAAAGCAATACAACAGAACCATAAATACCAAACTGAGTATTGCCCTCAGAGATGTGGAAGTCCATTTGTTTATTCAGAAAGGCAAGTAAAAGGAGGGTACTTGTTGCTGGAGAGCAAGCAAACGGGTCCAGTTCTGTAGGTAATAAATTAGAGGACATTTATAAATCTCTTCTGAATCATAAAAGCCACAGGCCCGTGTGGCCAGAACTCAGGAAGGGAGGAAGGAGGAGGAGAACAGACTGTAACAGAGGTGCTGGAGAGGCAAGTCAGGCTCAGACCAAGAAAAGCCTTAAAAAAAAAAAAAAAGAAAGAGAAAGAAAAGAAAGAAAAGAAAGAAAGAAAAGAAAGGAAAGAAAGAAAGAAAGGAAAGAAAGAAAGAAAGAAAGAAAGAAGAAAGAAAGAAAGAAAGAAAGAAAGAAAGAAAGAAAGAAAGAAAGAAAGAAAGAAAGGAAAGCCTTGAGTGTCCCCGCCCCCAAATCTTCTTTCAAGAGCACAGGAATCCGCATTCTGTGCTTCTACAGCTCCCTGGCCACGTCTCTAATAACATTTTTACAGCGAGAGGAAATGACACGCGTGTCTTCTGCCCCTTGACAGGTGAGTTCCATTAAAGAACAGTTTCTATCACCTCTGAGTTCGAACAGTAGGGCACAGCCCCGTGCCCGTTACCAGGCTTAGGTCGCTGGCAATGCTAAGGCTCTAAAGATGGAGAAGCGCACAGATTTAGGGAGAGGAATCCCAGCCACCCCAGAGAGTCTTCAATCTAGGTCTAAGAATGAGAGTTTGAGGTCCTGGGGGGAAACAAACCAAACCCACAGGGAAAAGCTAATACCTCCCTATGAAACGCAAACAGAGCGCCCCTTCTCCTCCTCCTCCTCCTCCTCCCCCTCCTCCTCCCAGGTGTTTCTCAGCGCAATTGACACTGCCTGGCACTGACCAGCTCTCGGGTGGGCAGCAGCCGAGGCCCTGGTGATCACAGCACAGCATTTATTCCCTGGGAGGGAAAGGGCCGGGTGTGGGGAGGCGCGAGACACACCTCTCCCTCCAGGAGCGGCGGGGAAGTGCGGTACCCGAGCAGCGCGGCTGGGGATTTCATCAGACTGCACCAACCCCCGCCGCCGCTAGGGTCCCGGGGAGGGACGGTCGCCGGAGGCTGCTCATTCGGAAGCCTTCCCGGCGCGCGCCAAAGCGTCTCCTCTGCTTTCACCGAGACGGATCTCGGCATCACCCACTTCGGCATGTTCCTGGGCGCCCCAGAGCGCGCCAGTGCCTCTGCTCCGCACCGGGGACCCCGTCCCGCCAGCGGACTGGCCCCGGGACAGATCGACGCCCCGAGCCCGCGGGAGACAGGCTCCCCCCGAAAGGCTGGCACGGGTAACAGCCCACCGCGCCGGGCGAGCACCCAGGTCACTGGCCGCAGCCGCGGTCGGCTGCCACGTCGCCCCGCCAGTCCTCTCGGTGGACAAGCCGCCCCGGACGCAGATGCTCAGGAGTCCCTCGGAGTCCCTCTGGAGCCCCGGCGGCCCCGCTCCCGACTCTCTTACCGAACAGCCGAGAAATGGAGTGGACAGTGACGGAGGCAGCAGTTCTGTGCGGGTCGCAGCAGCCGGGTGGCCAACGTGGACACGAGGGATGAAGCAGCCATGCCCCGCAGCGGCGTCGGAGCCCGAAGAGAAGCGCGCGCTCCGGCAGCGCGGTTATACCGCGGGCGCGTGTCGGGCCCCGCCTCTCGCCGGCACCCATTGGTCCCTGTCCAGTAAAGCCTTGCTTGTGATTGGAGCAAGGAGAGCCCCGAGAGAGGCCCTGGAAGGCTCGGAAGCCTTGGGACCATGCGGTGATTGGCTGAGGAAGGCAAGCCCTTGCCAGACGCAGCTGGTCGCCGAAGCCCAACCAACCCGAGCATTTGTTCATTCGTTGCTGGAACAAATAAATACCTGAGCGCCTACTGTCCGCCTGTTACTGTAAAGAGTGGCCAAAGAGGTGGGCTGGTAAAGTGCCAACTAATAAATGTAAAAGAGTGATGGAGTTAGAAAGCAACTAATTTAGTGAACCATTGATTCAGAATCGTCAATGGATGTCAAAACAATTGGGTGAAGTTGGATTTGGAACGAGATATTCACATGTAGGGTTCCCAGATCCAGCAAATAAAAATACAGGATGCAGCTGAAACTAATACAAAATAATATTGAATGCATACTGTCATTGAAAAATAAAATTAAAATAAAGTATCTCTTATTTGCTGAAAAAAGAATACAAGACACAATGAAATTTGAATTTTAGGTAAATAATTTGGGAAGATGGCCATACTTTTTTTAAAAAGTACTTGTTGATTATCTGAACTTTAAATAAATTTGGGCTTCCTGTATTTTATCTGGTTGCCCATTGCGTAGTCTCAGATTATCTCTTCTGTAAAATACGTATTCATAGCAGGAGTAAATTTACGGTCCAGAACCCTACAATCATCACTTTAACCAAGTGATCAAAGTAACACCACCAGTAATGGACAGACGTATATTGTATGCCTCCAGGTACGATGCAGTGAAGAGGACATATCACTTCATAGCTCTTTCTTTCTTTTTTTTTTTTTTTTTTGTGCCCATGACCAGAATCGAACGTGGGACCCTTCAGTCTGCAGGCCGACGCTCTATCCACTGAGCCAAACCAGTCAGGGCTCACTTCATAACTCTTAACACGGCTGAAAGGGTCTCAGCTTGAGGGGAGAATGAAAATGGAAATAACAAGCAGTAAAGGCATTTCCAGCCAGGAGCCAGCCCAGCCTGCTCCTCTCCCAAGCACCCCTGTGCCCTGCCACGCCGGCAGCTGAGAGGGGCCAGGCTGAGAGCAGGCAGCATCTGTACCGCTGAGGCTGGATTTCAGCCAGGTCTTGGAGCTGCTGGGCTGCCTGCTGGCTCCACTGTCCATTGGTCTCTAGGAGAGAGGTGGGGCTGGGTGACACCTTCTTAGGTCTCTTTTAAGCACAAAGAACCACTCTCACACGCTTGGCAACCCTGAGGCCTTGTGCCTTCCCTGGAGTGGGGAGTCCAAGTGGAAATTTGTCTCCAGGAGCCAACAGTTTCAAACAGTCTCTGTTTTCCGTGGCAAGAGTGCAGCTGGGGGAGGGGCGGGAAGCCCAGGGTGCCGGCTGCCCACTGTGGGAGGTAACTACAGATGCTTGAGCCCAGCCTTGCAGGCCTCCAGGACTAAGCTTTCCCACTGGGCCACCTGCTGTCCCTTTACTGTGCTGGATGCCTCCCACCTCCAGGCCCCTGCCCACGCCTGTCCTTCTGCCTGGAGTGCCCTCACCCTGCCTCTACCTGACCGAAAACTCCCACCTCCAGAGCCCAACTCAAGAACCAGCCATGCCCAGAAGCTGCCCAGGCCTGTCCCGCCCCTCACCATCCATAAGGTTTGTTTTTTTGTTTTGTTTTGTTTTTTTAAAAAATATATATTTTATTGATGTTTTTACAGAAAGGAAGGGAGAGGGATAGAGAGTTAGAAACATCGATGAGAGAGAAACATCAATCAGCTGCCTCCTGCACACCCCCAACTGGGGATGTGCCCGCAACCAAGGTATATGACCTTGACCAGAATTGAACCTGGGACCCTTCAGTCCGCAGGCCGAGGCCCTATCCACTGAGCCAAACCGGTTAGGGCCCATAGGTTTTTTGTCTTTCAACCACGTTCTGCCTCAATGATAGTTCCTTGTACTCATGTCTCAGCTCCTCTCCGGATGGGGGCTCTCAGAGGGCCTGATGCACCATTCATAATAGTAAAAACATACAAGCAACTCACACTCACTGAACTCCTACTCGGTGCCAGACTCTCCCTGTTATCTCGGTTAGTCGTCCCCCTGACTCCGTGAGGAAGGTGTGGCTCCCCCCACTTTACAGATGAGGAAAATGAGGCCCAGGGAGCAGTGACCTGGCCAGGCCTCAGGCTGGTGAGTGGCAGAGCTGGGGTCTGGCCCATGCCTATCCATGTGGGACCACACTGCCACCTGTGTTCCCAGCCTGAGCACAGGGTCTGGCCCTTGGTAAGGGCTCAGCAGAGGTTTGTTGAATGAATCAGTGATCCACGGCATGGGCAACTAGGGCTCAATCATTCAGGCTTCCCTGTCCCCTCACCCCTCTGTCCTGAGACCCAGGGCCACAGAGTGAATGGGCTGCCCACTTCCTCGGTGTCCCAGATGTTCCAAGGATGGGCCCTGGTTTAGAATGCTGCCTTCATTCTCACTGCTGTGTGACATGCCATCCTGTCACCTCTCCCAGCCTCACTGTCCTCACCAGTCAGGTGGGTTAATAGTGTCCACTGCCCAACAATTGTTGGGGTGACCAGCAAAGGACTAAGCACATGGCCTTGGCGGGGGGGGTGTTCCTCCTCCTGGTCACTTGTATCCAAAGGAGCCGCCACATGGAGAGGGCACGTGGCCTTTTCTTCTCTGTCGTGAGCAGAGCGGTCTGATGCAGGCCAGGAGGATGGGCTGGGAGGATGGGGCCCCAATGGGTCACTTTTTGTGTGCCAGTCAAGGGCATGCCCGGGGTGATGGAGACAGGCTGAGAACTGGGCTGGCACAGGGCACGCACCCCATACATGTCAGAGTGTGCCTAGGCTTGCTCCTTGTCAGACCTTTCAGGGTGTGATTGCCTGCCCCCAGCCTTGGCAGGAGGAAATCAGATGTAGAAGCTAGTGGCTGCAGTTAAAGAGGCTGGGGCTAGAGGGAAGTGTGGGACAGGACAGGGTTTGGGGAGGCGGGAGTGAGTGTGCAGAGGGCCCAGAAGCCAGCAGGGAGGAGGCTTTCTAGAGTGGGGGAGGGGAGCAAGCAGAAACCCGGAGATCGGGACAAGCCCAGGCCGTGGCCTGTGGAGGTGCTGGCGGAGGGCTTTCCAGCCAGTGCTTGCCCTCCCAGCCCCCCAGGAGGCTCCTACCCCAAAGGAATGAGTGCTTCTCTCCTGGACAGGTCCCAGTGGTCCTTGTGGGACCCAGCTCCTGGCTGTCCCCGGAAGGTGTGTCCTGTCTCTACCCCACTCTACAGAGGGGGAAGTAAAGCCCAGAGTGTTGAGAGCTTAATCGTGGTCACACTGAGGTCAGTGTGCACCCGACACTGGGTCACTCAAAACTCCATCTCAGGGCAAATTTTTGTCACCATTTCTCGCTCAAGAATAGTACACTTTCAGAAAAAAAGCCTCCAGTGGGTATCGCAGGACATGCCCGGGTGACAAAGGTTTTCTTCAGTACATCTGGCTCCTGCCTGAATCCCTTCCCCCACCCCCATGGCATTTATAGCTTCTCTCTCTGACACAGGGCAGTGGAGCATGAGGCTGAGAACTGCTGTGAGAAGAGTTCCCCACAGCCACTACTTTTTTTTTAATCCTCACCCGAGGATATTTTTTCATTGATTTTTAGGGAGAGTGGAAAAGAAAGGGAAAGACATCAATTAGTTGCCTCCTGCACAAGCCCCGATTAGGGCCCAGGCCAGGGAGGGTCCTGAGGTACGTGCCCTTGGCTGGAACTGAACCTGGGACCCTTTGGGCCACAGGCCGACGCTCTATCCACTGGGCCAAACTGGGTAGGGCCCCATGGTCACTACTTTTATAACCTTTCCCTTCAGTCCTCATCTAACTGGAACTTTGAAGATCATTTCATAGAGTTGACCCCTCTCTTATTCTTCAACACTCTGCTCTTGCTTTATCACATCCCTTCCTATTTCTCGGACTGCTCCTTTGCTGGGGGTCTTTCCCTGCATCTAGAAGGGTTCAGGAATCTGGAGAGGGGGCTGCGGTAAATGAATAAAGAGACTAGACATGAAATATAAATTTGAAAGGCATTCTTGGGTGGAGCCAGAGGAGACTTAGCTATAGTAACCAAGTTCTCCGAATCTCCGGATCCAGGACTTTTTATTCACACATTTTTGCCCTAAAGCAGAGCAAATATACATATCAAAGGTAAGGTTTGGTAGACAGTAAGATTATCAGGTTGGGGGAACTGCCTTCCGCTGTTCAGCTGTTTGGCCAGCAGCAGGAACTAACATGTAGATTTTCAGCCCTGCTGAAAGCCCCAAGGTTCACCGACCTTTTGATGAACTTCTTGCATTTATGACCTGCTGGAATTAGCCCCCAGCGTTCCTTCTCAACCTCCTTTGCCACAGTCTTCTCCTCTATTCGGCCTTTAAATATCAGGGTTCATCAAGGTTCTCTCCTGGCACCTCTTACTCTTTACCTTCACTGTTGGCAGCGAGAATGGCACCAGGTGTTAGATCAGACCGGACCTGGGTTCAGCAATCTCGGCACTTGCGTTCTGGCTAGGAAAGAATTCAGAGCCAAGACTCAAACCATAAGACAAAGATTATTTAGATAGTCACAGAGGTAGAAGAAATGAGTGGTAGAAGACATGGGCTCAGAAAACAAATTACAGAGGCAAAAGAAGGGCCCTTGCAGCTTGGGAGAAAAAGAAAGGCAAGGAAAATGCCCTGGTGGGGGGAGAGAAGAGGGAAAGGGGATGGTTGCTCCTGCCTGAGAGTGAGCACTGGCTCTTCATCCTAAGGGCGTTTCATGGTGGGGACTTTAGGGGCAGTCCCTGGGAAAGATCTCAATAGAATATTCATCAACTTTCCAGGAGTGTCCTTTCAGGGCATGGTCACCACTGATTGGTCAGTGCCAGGCAGGGGGACATTAGTCAATGCAGCTGGTCCTGAGGTCAGCCATGGCCTAGCTTGTCTGGTTTTGCTGCTTTTCTGGGCCTGGAGCTGAAACACAAATGAGGCCTAAATGTATTTGATTTGGATCAAGATCTCATTGTCCTGAGGGCTTAATGCTTAAATGGCTATTCTCCACTCCTCTCCACCCCAATTCATTTTCTCTCTTAAGGGGTCTAACGGGCATGACTAGCAACATGCCAGGAGAGGAAAGGTCAAGCGAGGGTCTGAATCACATGACTAGCAACATGAAAGGTCAGGTGGCCTAAACTGCATGACCAGTGATATAGGGGAGGGAAGATTACACAGGGGGTGAAGTCCTTGTTTTCCCAGTTTTGTCCACTGGTAGGCACCCAGGGTTTTCTGCCCTGGTGACCTTCTATACCTGGCCCATCGTCCTTGTCTGCTCATATCTGTCCAACTGCCTGTCACACTCACCTCAGCTATTTAAAAAATATATGTATTTTTATTGATTTCAGAAAGGGAGAGAGATAGAAACATCAATGATGAGAGAGAATCATTGATTGGCTGCCTCCTGCATGCCCCACTAGGGATCAAGCTCGAAATCCAAGCATGTGCCCTGACCAGGAATCAAACTGTGACCTCCTGGTTCATAGGTCAACGCTCAACCACTGAGCCACACCAGCCGGGCTTACCTCAGCTATTTTGTCCACTGCCATGCCTGTAACTATCTGTATGCTGACAACTCCCAAATTTATCTCCATCCTGGTCTCTTTACTGAACTTCAAATCCTATATAATAAAGAGGTAATATGCAAATTGACCCTCACATGCTTGCGTCATCACAAGATGGCCACCCCCATGTTGTCACAAGATGGCTGACAGGGGAGGGAAGTTGGGGGCGACCAGGCCTGCAGGGGAGGGCAGTTGGGGCAATTGGGCTGGCAGGGAGCAGTTAGGTGTCAATCAGGCTGGCAGGGGAGCAGTTAGGGGGTGATCAGGCTGGCAGGCAGAAGCAGTTAGGGGAAATCAGGCAGGCAGGCAGGTGAATGGTTAGGAGCCAGCAGTCCTGGATTGTGAGAGGGATGTCCAACTGCCGGTTTAGGGCAGTCAGGCATCCCCAAAGGGGTACCAGACACCCCTCCCCCAGTGCACGAATTTTGTGCACTGGGCCTCTAGTCTGTATATATCTGTATTATTGACATTTCAGAGTATATCTGTATTATTGACATTTCAGAGTTAATACATTTACAACAGAACTGATCTAACCCCAAAGCTGCTTTTCCTCCGTCTTTTTCATCTCAGTCATTGGTAACAACCGGTTCCCAGTTAATTGATTGTTCCACAAGCACAGAAGAGTCAGCCTTGACTCACATCCAGTGAGACCTGTATATGCTTTTCCCAGAACAGATGTCAGGTCCATCTACTTCTCCTCATTGATCTAGTCCAGGTCAACTCCATCTACTGCCCAGACAACTACAATAGATATAGTTGAATCTTAACTGATTTAGCATTTTCCTTTTTTAAATTTATCTTTATTGTTGAAAGTATTACATATGCGCCTCCCCCTATCCCTTGTCCCCCGTTGGTCCCCTGATTCTGAGTTTTAGAATGTAGATGGCGTCATCCTTCTCTTGAAAACCTTTCA
The DNA here is from genome assembly GCF_000147115.1 of Myotis lucifugus. Classification (NCBI taxonomy): domain Eukaryota; kingdom Metazoa; phylum Chordata; class Mammalia; order Chiroptera; family Vespertilionidae; genus Myotis; species Myotis lucifugus. The sequence continues at coordinate 2,164,553 of NW_005871234.1, read as the reverse complement.
ATGGCTGGCCCCTTGCTTCAAATAAGAGCCAAGATTCTCAGTGGCTGGTTTCAGCTCCTTTCACTTTCCCCCTCACCTGCCACATTCTCATCACACTGACTTCTTTCAGTTCCGTGATCATAGTGAACTCTTACCTACTTCAAAACCTTTGCACACGGTGTTGACTCTGAGCAGAACACCTTCCCTCTTCTTCCTTCAGTTAATTCATCTTCTGGGGTCTTGGCTTGAATAACATCTCCCAAGTCTCCCCAGTCTCCTGGGTCTCTCCTGCCTGTTTCACTCTCTTAATAGTCTTTTTAAAAAACATTTTTAAATTAATTCTTTTGAGAGCGAGGAAGGGAGAGGGAGAGAGAGAGAGAAACATCCATCAAGGATGGAGCCCACCTGGGTACATGCCCTGACCTGAACCAAACTGGTGAACTAGTGCGTGGGGCAATGCTCAGCCAACTGAGCCACACCGGCCAAGACTCTTTTAAGATTCTTAATGCAGCCAAAACCGGTTTGGCTCAGTGGATAGAGCGTCGGCCTACGGACTAAAGGGTCCCGGGTTCGATTCCGGTCAAGGGCATGTACCTGGGTTGCAGGCACATCCCCCATGGGAGATGTGCAGGAGGCAGCTGGTCGATGTTTCTCTCCCATCGATGTTTCTGACTATCTATCTCTCTCCCTTCCTCTCTGTGAAAAATCAATAAAATATATTTTAAAAAAAAAAAAGATTCTTAATGCATTCTGTGATTTTCCTCCTAGTACTTACTGTGTAATTATTTGATTAACATCTCTCTTCTCCAGTTGAGTGTAAGCTCCAGGGGGGCTATGTATTTTATTCACCAATGTGTATATATATAATTGACACAGTCTGACTTAGACTTAAGACTAAAGTGGAAACTTTCATCTGGCTTCTTTGCTGAGTGAGTCTTCGTTGTCTGATAAATTGGGACCCCTCTTTTACAATCTTCGACCTGAGTCCTGAGATGACAGGCAGGGACAGCTTAGCAACTTTATTGTGTGTCTGTCTTTTTTTACCCACATGTGATAGGGTCTAAAACACAAGCTGCCGCCCTAGCTGGTTTGGCTCAGTGGATAGAGCATCAGCCTGCAGACTGAAGGGTTCCGGATTCGATTCCAGTCAAGGGCACATACCTCGGTTGCAGGCTCCAGGCCCTGGTTGGGGGCATGCCGGAGACAACCAATCGCTGTGTCTCTCTCACATCGGTGTTTCTCTCTGTCTCTCCCTCTCCCTTCTACTCTCTCTAAAAATCAACAGGAAAAAATCTCCTTGGGTGAGGATTTAAATAAATAAATAAATAAATAAATAAATAAATAAATAAAAAAAACACAAGCTGCCCAGAGAATAAATAAAACACAAGCTGCCCAGAGAGCACCAACGAACTGGGAGGGGCAGAAACCTTACTGTGATCACAGTGGGAAGAGGCCCTGCATGAGCCACGGAGGTTGTTAGGGCAAAGCTGGAGTTTCTGTAAACGATGAGACAGGACGTCTGCCCAAGGGAGCTGGAAAGGGGAACTGCGTGATGAATGGGGGAGGGGGAGGGGGTAGCAGTACTGGTGGCTTTATAAATTGCTGCTTAGCTTCTGCTTTCAAGCATCTGCTGTGACCAGATGGTGAGCAGAGATCTCTCTGACCAACTGATCCAAGGAGAGAGTAAAACCTTCCCAGTCTTTGTAAACTATAGGCTGGGTCTGGGGGAACAAACTGCTCTGCAGCAATTAGGGGGAACAAACTGCCCCGCAGCAATTAGCATTGGTTTCTCTCTCTCTCTCTCTCTCTGTCTCCTCAAATCTTATCTTTATTAATACTCTGGTCAAATATTGATCTAGGATTTCCCCCAAATCCCTGAGGCTCTCTGCCTCTCCCCCTCAGCCTAAATCTAGCTATCCTGAAAGGTTTTCCAAACGTATAATCAACTTATCATATCCTTGGTGATTCTCCAGTTTGAAGAACAATGCCATTAATGGGGGTTAGGAACTTGCACGAATTCCTTTCTCCCATGCTGCCATGATGCCTGGAAACCCTTTTATGATAAATACATTATTTAAATAATACAAATCATTATAAAAGTACAAATCTATATCCTTGCTTATAGCTTTCATACCACCACCAAATCACACAGTTATAAATTAAACACCAAGAAAGCGACAGAAGTTCAGACCAAAAGAGTATCATTATTGAATGTGACAGGCGATGTTTTGGATGAGATAAAATCACTTGCAACATGAACATGGTAGTGACAGGTACTGGGCAAGTTCTTTTGGGATGGGCATCCTGTATCACCATTTGCTGAGCTGTGACTTTACTCTCCCACAGTTTTCCTTGTCCTTATTTCTTCATTCCACCAAGATGTCATACGACTGACACTTGGTGCTACTACATCGTTTCCATATTGTATGCTCCTGTTAATGTTTCATTAGACAGTAACGACTTGGCACTTTGGTACCAACAAGAGCAAGTATAGCCCTAGCCCAGGAGTGGGCAACCCCTGGCACGCGTGCCAAACATGGCACGCCAGTAACTTTTGCTGGCACGCGAAACCCTCTCTTATAATCTTCCATTTACAATTTTTTTCTTAATATCGACTTTTTTATTTTTCAGATAAATTCAGTGTAGGTGCATCTTAGATAAATAAATAATTTTACATAACAAGTTATCTTAAAGACCATAGACATGGATTGACGAGAGAGGGGAAGAGCAATTTCTATGCCTCTGCCTTAACTCTCCCTGCCTTCCTAGATCCGACCAGTGATTTGGTTTCAGCCTCAGACGCAACGGGTTTTCGTTGACAAGACAACCACCTCACCCAATTATTCAAAATTTCACTCTATAAAAATGAAACCTTCTCTCTCGCTTTGCCCACCGGTACTAACAAAAGGGGAATAAATTTCTATGTTTCTCTCAGCAGCAAAAGTCCCACTGATAATATCAAACGGAGTCATAAAGTTTTCTGTCGGACTATCAGTGTGCATGTACACATTAAAAAATAAATGTATTTTTCATCATCATATACTGTGTTTTTGTCACTCGAATAAATTTTATTATTTCTTCAAGGTTTTTCACATACATACACCTTAAGAGATATCAAGTAGGCGTAACATGTTCTCAAAAAATTAGGGTTGGCACGCAGAAGAATTTTGAGTCAGAGATTTTGCTGGTTTTGGCACACACTCACAAAAAGGTTGCCCACCCCTGCCCTAGCCGGTTTAGCTCAGTGGATAGAGCATCGGCTTGCGGACTGAAGGGTCCCTGGTTTCATTCTGGTCAAGGGCACATGCCTGGGTTGCAGGGCTCAGTCCCCAGTAGGGGGCGTGCAGGAGGCAACCAATCAATGATTCCCTGTCATCATTGATATTTCTATCTCTTCCTCTCCCTTCCTCTCTGAAATCAATAAAAATATATTTTAAAAATAAATTTTAAAAAATAAAACCTTAAAGAGAGCAAGTATAAATGGACCCACAGTACTGAAATTGTGTTTATAAGATCATACAGTTGATCTATCCTGTACTGTCCAATATAGCAGCCATGAGCCACATGTGGCTACTGAGCACTTGAAATGTGACTAGTCCAAATTAAGCTGTAGATTTAAAATACCCTCACATCATACTTTGATGACTTAGGATGAAAAAAGTTAAATATCTCATCAAAATTTTAAAAACTGACTCCTTGTTAAAAATCACATTATTTTGGATATGGTGGGTTAAATAAAATATATTATCAGATTAATTTCACCTGGGATTTTGTGTTTATTTTTGCTTAAAAAATATATATACTAGAAAAAATTAAATTACACATTATACTTCTACTAGAGGGCCAGTGCACAAAATTTGTGCACTTGGGGGTGGGGGGGTCCCTCACTCAGCCCAGCCTGTGCCCTCTCGCAGTCCGGGAGCTCACAGGGATGTCCGGCTGACAGCTTAAGCCCGCTCCCCGCTTCTGGCTGAGTAGTGCTCCCCCTGTGGGAGCGCACTGACCACCCAGGGCAGCCCCTGTGGTGAGCGTCTGCCCCTGGGTGGTCAGTGCACGTCATAGCAACCGGTTGTTCTGCAATTTGGTTGATTTGCATATTAGCCTTTTATTATATAGGATTAGACCACAGAGTCAGAAAGTGTGTATGACAAACTGAAAACACCAATATAAAACATTCTCATAGTCCTGGCCAGTGTGGCTCAGTGGTTTAGCATTGACCCATGCACCAGGAGGTCATCATTTGATTCCTGGTCAAGGCAAATGCCTGGGATTGTGGGCTGGATCCCCAGTAGGGGATGCCATCAATGATTCTCTCTCATCATTGGTGTTTCTATCTCTCCCTCTCCCTACCTCTCCCTGAAATCAATAAAAACATATTTTAAAAAATTCTCACAGAAAACACATATGCATCCAAGATACATAGATTTAGTTTTCAGTGTAAACCACTGCTCTAGCCTTTAATGGCTACATTCTTTCTTATCAGCCAAGGGTACAGAACCAACAGGACTTTCCTTGTGGCCCTCACTCCAGTATCTTAGTGATATCTCTGTGGTTTTCCCACATGGCTGTCTTGTAAAAGTGTTTGGGAAAGTATCTAGGCACTTGCATCTCTCCCAGAAAATATAAATATGCATTTCTATATCTGGCCATTTCACTGCCATTTGATGAGAGATTGTTCTCATCTGGGGAATCCCAAGGTAGGTAAAGGCAGAGAGATTCCCGAGCTCCACAAAACTTCTGAAATTAAGGGACTGCATCAGTTTAAAACAATTGTTCTAAAATAATATTTAGCCAAATATGCAATTGCATTCATTTAGCAAACATTTGCTGAACGTATACGCTGATACAAGGCCCCACAGTAGGCACCGGTAAAAGACTGCACAACGATAAACAGTCGTGATTTGCTCTCAGGAAGCTGGCCAGCTAATAGGGGGGATAAAACATGTCAAACCCTGGCCGATGTGGCTCACTTTCTTTGGTTGTTTGTCTCATGCACTGAAAGGTTGCTGGTCCAATTCCCCGCAGGGCACATGCCTGGGTTATGGGCTTGATCCCCTCAATGTTTCTCTCTCTCCCTCTCCCTTCCTCTCTCTAGAAAAAAATCAATTAGCCCAGCCAGTGTGGCTCAGTGTTGAGCTTCAACCCAGGAACCAAGAGGTCACTGGTTCAATTCCTGGTCAGGACACATGCCCAAGTGAGGGCTCCATCCCCAGTCGGGGGCGTGCAGGAGGCAGCCCATAATGATGCTTTACTATCATCGATGTTTTTATCTCTCTATCCCTCTCCTTTCCTTTCTCTCTAAAAATAATAATTCCTGCCCTGACCGGTTTGGCTCAGTGGATAGAGCATCGGCCTGCGGACTGAAGGGTCCCGGGTTCGATTCTGGCCAAGGGCATGTACCTTGCTTGCGGGCACATCCCTAGTAGGAGGTGTGCAGGAGGCAGCTAGCTGATCGATGTTTCTCTCTCATCGATGTTTCTAACTCTCTATCCCTCTCTCTTCCTCTCTGTAAAAAATCAATAAAATATATTAAAAAAAATAATAATTCCTGGCCAATTTTTCTCAGTGGTTAGAGCGTCGGCCCGTGGATGGAAGGGACTAGGGTTCAATTCCTGGTCAAGGGCACATACCTCGTTGAAGGCTTGATCCATATCTGATCGAGGTTCCAATAGGAGGTGAGCAATTGATGTGTTTCTCTCACATTGCTGTCTCTCTCTCTCTCCCCACCTGTTCTTCCCTCCCCTCCATTCTCTCTAAAGAAATCAATGGGAAAAATAACCTCAGGTGAGGATTTAAACAAATAAATAAAATTTAAAAAAATCAATGCAAACATCTAAAACAATCAATTAAAATGTTCTTCCCTTTTAAATAGCAAATGTTGATTGAGTGTATCTATGTTCTAAGAACTGAATTCTTTCCCTTTCATTTAATCCTCACAACCCTATGAGTTTGCCCCCAGTTTTACTGATGAGAAAACTGAAGCATAAGATCACATGGTTATTAAGTAGTACTAGCAGGGTTCAGCCCAGACTGTCACCTCCAAAATATGAGCTTTTTAGTCACTATTCTATCTTGCTTCTTTTTAAAAAAACAAAAGTTAAAAAATAATATAAGTATTTGCTTACTAGAATAAAGTTGGAAATTTAGAAAAGTAGAAGAGCCCTAACCGGTTTGGCTCAGTGGATGGAGCGTCGGCCTGCGGACTGAAGAGTCCCGGGTTCGATTCCGGTCAAGGGCATGTGCCTTGGCTGCGGGCACATACCCAGTGGGGGGTGTGCAGGAGGCAGCTGATCGATGTTTCTAACTCTCTATCCCTCTCCCTTCCTCTCTGTAAAAAATCAATAAAGTATATTTAAAAAAAAAAAAAAAGAAAAGTAGAAGAGAACATAAACTACAAAGGACAGGAAGGCAATTCACATGTTGATGCAAAAAGCAAATATTTGGTAAATAAATGTTTGCTGAGACATCTTTAACAATGGGACATAGAAAGGAATTTGATTAGAGAGGCTTGATAGGTTCCTTCCTGTCTGTCACACTTAATTCATATTAAACTGTAGTTTTATATGATACTAGGTCCCTTTCTGGAGCAGGTTCTCTCAACAATTTTTTAGGGGCAGTTAGGGGGGAGGTTAAAGGTTCTTTCTGTGTCTTCTGTTTCTTGAAAATAACCAGTTTAAAATGATCAATATTTCAAAAGGCATAGTTTGGGGTGGCAAACCCTGCTTTTCCACCCTCCACCCCGTGTGGAAATGTTCATAGTCACATTACTCATAATGGTGAAAATGTGGAAACAGAAGTGTCCATCAACAGATGAATGGATAAACAAAGTAAGGTATATTCATACAATGGAATATTACTCATCTGTAAAGAGGAATGAAATACTGGTACATATTACAACATAAAGATGAATCTTGGAAACATTGTGCTAAGTGGAAGAAGCCAGTTATACAAAGAGCACATGATTCCATTTATATCACATGTCCAGGTCAGGCAAATGTATATAAAAAGAAGGGTAGACTAGTTGCAGCCAGGGCTTGAGACGAGGAGGCCGGCTGATGGGTACCGGTTTCTTTATGCGGTGACAAAAATATTCTAGAATAGCGTGGATGGTTGCACAGCTCCGTGAATATATATTTTAAAAGAGTGACTTTTATGCTGTGTGAATTATACCTCAATTTAAAAATAAAATTAAAACTTTTAGAGGCCCCCACGCTACCTAGGGAACTTAAACCAACAGCAACAAGCTGGGTCAAATACAAGGCCAGCCGCTCTCGGCGGCCTAGGACCGCAACCCGACCACGCCTCCCAGGAAAGGAAGTCCAGGCCCGGGGGCTGGTGATTGGGTGATCTGTAAAGAGGGCGGAGCCGCGTAACGCTCAGCTGGGGGCGGGGCGGGGCAGAGAGCAGGCTTTTCTCGCGAGATTAGGCTGGTTCCGCATTTCCTCTCCGCTAGGTGGGGGAGGCGCGTGAGGTGGGCGCCGCAGCTTGCACCCGCTTATACTGGCTGGACCCCGGCTCGGAGCAGCGGCGGCCAGTGCTTCCGCTGTCGGCGGGTTGAGGCCTACCTGCTACCTTTCGGTTCCCGTGCGGGCTCCGAGTCCCGACTGCGACGGGGCCAGCGGCCCCTCCCCTCCCCTCTGAGGATAGAAGATGAGCTTCCTCTTGTGAGTGCAGCCGGGCCCGGGGTCCGGGGCTGAGGGCGGAGGGCGGCGAAGGGCAGAGGGGGCGCCTGAGGTGAGGGCCGGCCCCGGGGTCGGGGTGGTCGGCGCTTGGTTTGCTCCGGTTTAGGGTCACGGGGGGAGGCTAGGACCTGGGCCGAGGCAGACGGAGAGGGAAAGTCGACGCCGAGGAAGCGGAGCGAAGAGACCGAGGAGTAGAAAGGCCCCAGGGCCATAGCGCCTCCAAACTTTTCCGCTCGAGCGGCCCGGAGGGCGACGGGGCGACCTGGGGGCGGAGCCCGGAGCTCCTCCGAGGATCCGTGCTGACTGAGCGTTTACTCCGCCGCTGGTCCAGTTCTGTTACCGTCGGTGTTAGAAAAGCCCCGAGGAAAAACGCCGCCCCGGAAAAACGTGCGGTGCTGCCGCGCGAGAAGCACTGCGCCGGCGTCTTGTTGATTCTGCTCAGGTGGCTCCCTCCACGCAGCGCATTGCTTACGCGTGTGTCGTCTGAATGACTAAAGACCCATTTTTCGTTACAGACATCACCCACATACTTGACGTTTTTATTAAAGTTCAGAATTGCATGGTGTTTCATAGCCAGAGTTCATCTAACTAGCTCCTTATCGTGAGAAATGAGGGTTCCTTCGCTATTTATAAAATGGGACTACAGTGCGGAGAAGGCCTTGGTCCAGGTCGCTTTCCCCCTCTGGGTTGTCGTGTTAAGGGTATAGAGTCTTCAGAGTCTGATGATCAGGTCAGGAAGTCTGTATGGTTTAGATTTTCATTGCAAATTCCTGTGTTACTGGAACCATCTCTCCCATCCCTCCCCCAAGTCTTTCTCTTGCGAGTCCATGTTTATTTAGCGGTTGGTTTGTGTGTGCACGTTGCCTAGTTGCTTTTGGATGTCAGTGTGAGGCTCTGTATTTCTCCTGAACTTTGTTTTGTTGATGGGTATCTGAGCTTCCACCTTTTGGGGTTTTTACGAATAATGCTGTGAACTTTTATGAACTGGACACATTTTTGTGTTGGTGTGTTCATTTCTCTTGGGTGTTCTACCTGAGCGAGGGATTACTGAGCTCCACCGCAATTAGGTTTAATCTTTGGAGGAACTGCCAAACTTTTTCAAAGCACCGCACCGTTTTTGCATTTGCAACAGGGACCTGTCAGTCTCATATCTATCTATCTATCTCTCTCTCTCTCTCTCTCTCTCTCTCTCTCTCTCTCTCTCTTCTTTTTTTATTATAACCGTCCTCTGTGGGTGTGAAATGGCATCTCACTGTGGTTTTAATTTGCATTTCCCTAATGACTAAGAAGGTTGAGCAGCCTTTCGTGTGCTTATTGGCCATTTGTATATTTTAATTATAGTTGACAACTTTTGGCCGTTTTTTTTTTTTTAAATTGGGTTCTCTTGTTTTTGAGTTGTAAGAATTCTTTATCCTTGATACAAGTCACTCACTTATCACATCTATGATTTGCAAATATTTTCTCACGTTTTGTGGATTCTTTTTCACTGTCTTGGTGTCATTTGAATCACGATTTAGATGATGATAATATTTGAATATTGAGCCATCATTCTATGCCTTCCAAATTTAGTTTTCTGTCATTCACAGCTTTTCTAGATATAAAAGGCAATTCCTTGTAATTTAGTACTCCCCTAATAAATATAGGTGTTTACCACGTTGAAAAACTTTCCATATTTGAATCTTAGTGTTTTTATAATTCATTTTACTTCTTAATCTTATTTAAAATTCAAATTACTGGGGTAAAATGAAAGCCCACAGTTTATTCCTTTCCCCTTCTTAGAAGTAAGTAATCACCACTATCAATTTGATTTGTATCCTTTCTGTAGATTTACAAAATGGGTTCCTGCTGTTTATTTGGTTTTGTTTTAACCATGTTTGAGATCTTTTCAAGTAAATACATGTAGCTCTCTATCTTGTCCTTGTATCTTGTTCTTAACTACAATGCAATACTCCATGACACAGATGTATCATAGTTAGTTTGTTCATTCTTCTAATTAGCCTTACGATTGTTTCCAGATTTTTCACTGTTAAAAACAATCTTGGAATACACATCCTTACCATATCTAAGAGATACTTAGTGGAAGGGATGGATTGAGGAACATTTCAGTGTTAACAGATACTGCCATATTGCCCTCCCAAAACACTTTGCCCTTTCACCAGTGCTGTATTAAAGCACTAATTTCTCTATACCACACTTAAGGTAATTGTTTTCACTTTTGACACTCAGTTTAAGGAAATATCTTATTTTAATTAAATAGCTTTTCAGATGCTCATTGGTCATTGTAGTTTTCCTTCTGAATTGCCTATTCATCTCATTTCTCTTGTTATGGGGTGGGGCCACAACATTAGTAACAAAGAAACAGAATTTCCGGAGGATGAGGCCCAGAAATCAGGATTTTAAAAAGATTCCCACGTGATTCTAATGTGCAGCCAAGGTTGAGAACCACTCCTCTAAAGGGTACCTTACCTTTTTCTTAACAGGTGATGGAAGCCCATTATTAATCCAGTTTATCTTTTGTAATACATATTGCAAGTACTTTTTTTGGTTACTTATCTTTTTGCTCTGTTACTGAATTTTAATCATTATAATATGAAATTCATCCATTTAAGGTTTGGGTTTTGTGACATGTTAGGAAGACCTTTCTTGTGGATGGTGTGAGATAGGAATAAAAACCTACTTTCCCCCCAATAATCAGTTGTCTCTCTCTCATTTACTTCTTCTGCTTAAAACTTCAAAAAATGTGTTGCTTCCGCTGTGGTTTGCTTTGATGGCATCCCAAATATTTTGGTATAGAAACTTTTTGAGCTATTAGAACCTTAGGGCTACTTCCCTCGCAGCACCATTTTGTGTAGGTGGAAATTGAGGCCAAAGGGAGATTAGGTTTCTCAAGCATCCACAGAGATAGTGGCAGATCAAGGACTAGCATCCAGGTTTTTTCTTTTTTTTGGTTCAAGTGCCCTTTCTATTACACCAGACTGCTTCAGGAGGCATAGTTAAATTGCCTTATGTGACATTGTGCTGCTAATACTGTGTCTACATGAGGAAAGAAATTTAAAGCATTCTTTTTATTGTGATCATCTCCCCCTACCCCAAACCCTGGCACTTTTCAGGAAGTATTTTTTATTTTATTTTACAATTTATATTATGCCATTAAAATTATGCCATTCTGCTTCTTTCTAGTCCTAAAAATTTATATACTTTTTCTTTTAACCTAACAGCAGCAGCCGCTCTTCTAAAACATTCAAACCAAAGAAGAATATCCCTGAAGGGTCTCATCAGTATGAACTCTTAAAACACGCAGAAGCAACTCTAGGAAGCGGGAATCTGAGACAAGCTGTTATGTTGCCGGAGGGAGAGGATCTCAATGAATGGATTGCCGTTAATAGTAAGTTTTAATAACATTCAACTTTGCTGGTTTATAGGAAGGTTTGCTAAAATCTTTTTGTTAATGAATTTTATTTTAACAGGTATGTGAGGGTTGTAATATAACAGATTATCTGTAAAGAAACACATAAATACAAATACATTAAAAACTGTAGTGTTCTCTTTGGAGTACTTGGTTGTAGCCTTTCTGGTTGAGTAAGGAGACCTAAGAAGAAATGGTGAGTGCTTGGGAGAATGCAGCTGAGTAAACTTAAGTAAGAGATTGATACATGCAAAGATTCCACTTGTCGTGGACCATGACTTTGTAGGGAATCCATCTGTATAGTTGTGTTCCCAAACCCAGCAACTCTAATTTGCCTACTATGTATACAGAAAAGTCAATTGCAGTTCAAAGCTGTAATCACTTATTTGTTGTGACTTGAGTAGTCATAGGGAATTGAGAGATTGGGAGAAAATGGTGGAATCTATAAGCAGAAAGTCACTCTTGAGTTCAAGAAAGTGAGGGCATGACATGGAAGAATATGCAGAGACTAGAGATTTGAATATTAAGGTTATATTTCTGAGATAAAATCAGCTATGGGTGATAAGGATTAAATTTATTAAAAATTTCCAGTGTTCGGGAATTTTTTAAACTATTTTCCCACCTGGCATGCTCAGTGGTTGAGTGTTAACCTATGAACCAGGAGGTCATGGTTCAATTCCTGGTCAGGGCACATGCTCGGGTTGTGCATTTGATCTCCAATGTGGGGCATGCAGGAGGTAGCTGATCAGTGATTTTCTCTCATCATTGATGTTTCTATCTTTCTCTCTTTCTCCCTAAAATCAGTAAAAATATATTTAAAATAAATAAATAAACTGTTTAATGGAAAATTTCAAACATACAAAAGTAGAGAAACTAGCACGGTGAATTCCCAGGTAACCATTATCCAGCTTTAACAATGATCAGTTCATGGCCAATTCATAATTCTTCTGTGTATCTCACCCTGATTATTTTGAAGTGAATCCCAGACATATTATTTCATCTATAAAGATTTCAGTATGTCTAAAAGATAACTCCTTTTATTTTATTTTATTATTTTTTAAATATATTTTATTGATTTTTTACAGAGAGGAAGGGAGAGGGATAGGGAGTTAGAAACATCGATGAGAGAGAAACATCGATCAGCTGCCTCCTGCACACCCCCTACTGGGGATGTGCCCGCTACCAAGGTACATGCCCTTGACCGGAATCGAACCTGGGACCCTTCAGTCTGCAGGCTTATGCTCTATCCACTGAGCCAAACCGGTTAGGGCAGATAACTCTCCCTTTAAAGATAATGATACCACCATTCCTTTATGATATCAAATATGCAATCAGTGTTCACATTTCTGCTGATAGTCCTATAAATGTTTCTTTAAAAAAAAAGTATGATTGAGCCCTGGCCAGTGTCACTCAGTTGGTTGGGCATTGTCCTGTGCACTGAAAGGTTGCCAGTTCTATTCTCAGTCAAGGCATAAGCCCCAGGTTGTGGGCTCGATCCCCAGTAGGGGGCATGCAGGAGGCCGCTGATCAATGTTTCTCAACCACCTCTCCCTCTTTCCCCCCCTTCCCCTCTCTCCCCCTCCCTCCCTCCTCTCCTCTCTCTCTCCCTCTCTCTTTCCCTCGCCCCCTTACTCTCTTTCTAAAATTAATAAAAAATATATATATTTTACAAAAATGTATGGTTGGCGGACCAAAGGGTCCCGATTCCATTCTGGTCAAAGGCATATACCTCAGTTGCAGGCTCCTCCCTGGCCTGAGCCCTAGTCGGGCTTGTGCAGGAGGAAACTAATTGATGTGTTTCTCTCACATCAATATTTCTCTCTGTCTTTCCCTCTCTCTTCCACTCTCTCTCTGAAAAATCAATGGCAAAATATCCTCGGGTGAGGATTAAAAATAAATAAAGAAAAACAAAAAAAAATGTATGGTTGGTTTAAATCAGGATCCAGGAAGGCCAGTTTTTTCCTTCTTTTTTTAAATTTTAAAAATACATTTATTGGGGTGACAGTTAATTATATAGGTTCCAAGTATACAAATTCTATAATACATCATATGTATATTGCATTGTGTACTCACCACCCAAAGTCAGATCTTCTGTCACCATATATTTGACTCCCTTTCCCTCTGGTAACCACCACAGAGGTGGTAGTATATACTTCTAGTGGAATAGCGACTTCAGTTGGTTGCCTCTAGCATGCACCGGAGATCTAGCCTGTAACTGAGGTATGCGCTCTTCACTGGAATCAAACCCATCGTCCTTCAGTCTATAGGACAACACTCTATTCACTGAGCCAAACTGGCTAGGGCTTGAGGTGTTTTTTGTTTTGTTTTTTTAAACATATTTTTATTGATTTCAGAGAGGAAGGGAGAAGGAGAGAGAGCCAGAAACATCAATGATGAGAGAGAATCATCGATTGGCTGCCTCTTGCACGTCCCCCATTGGGGATCCAGCCCGCAACCTGAGCATGTACCCTTGACTGGAATTGAACCTGATTCGCAGGCCAACGCTTCATCCACTGAGCCGAACCAGCCAGGGCTGTTGTTTTTAATATATTTTTATTGATTTCAGAGAGGAAGGGAGAGGGAGAGAGAAAGGATGAGAGAGAATCATCAATTGGCTGCCTCCTACACACCCCCTACTGGGGATCGAGCCCAAAACCCAGACATGTGCCCTTGACTGGAATCGAACCTGGGACCCTTCAGTCCACAGGCCAACACTCTATCCACTGAGCCAAACTGGCTAGGGCTAGGGCTTGAGTTTTTTAAAATTTTTAAAATTATTTTTTAGAGAGGAAGGGAGAGGGAGAGAGAGAGAGATCGACTGCCTCCTGCATGCCCCCCACTGGGGATCGAGCCCGCAACCTGGGCATGTGCCCTTGACTGGAATCGAACCCGGGACCTTTCAGTCTGCAGGTCAATGCTCTATCCACGGAGCCAAACCGGCTAGGGCAGGGCTTGAGTTTTTGATTGATTTTTTTGTTTGTTCATTTGTGCTTTCAGTTTTATATTCCATGCTAGAAACCTGGTGCACGATCCCCTGAGGGGTCCCAGATTGCGAGAGGGCGGTTCTCTGATGATGTACCCTGGAATCGGGCTCCCTCCTCTCTGGTTCCGAGTGGGTCATCCGAGAACCACAGCTGCCAAGTCAGTGCAGCTCGGCAGCTCCTGCATTGAACATTTGCCCCAGGTGTTCAGTGCATGTCATAGCTACCCATCAGTCGCTTAGGCTTTTATATCTACTACTAGAGGCCCGGTGCACAAAAATTTGTGCACTCGGGGGGGTGGGGAGAGGGGTCCCCCAGCCTGGCCTGTGCCCTCTCGCAGTCTGGGACCCCTCAGGAGATAACGACCTGCTGGCTTAGGCCTGCTCCTGAGTGGCAGAGGGCAGGCCCAATCCCTAAGTGCAGCCCCTGGTCAGGCTCAGAGCAGGGCCGATTGGGGAGTTGGGGCGCCGTCCCATCATGCACAGAGCAGGGCGGATCGGGAGGTTGCGATGCCACCCTCAGTCACGCTCAGGGTAGGGCCGATTGGGGGATTGGGGCACCGCCCCCTGTCACACTCAAGGCAGGGTCGATGGGGAGGTTGTGGCGCCACCCCCTGTCATGCACAGAGCAGGGCCGATCAGGGGGTTGGGGCGCTGCCCCCTGTCACTCACAGAGCAGGGCCCATCAGGGGGGTTGGGGCTCCGTACCCTGTCACACACAGAGCAGGGTCGATCAGGGGGTTGGGGAGCTCCCCCCTGTCACGCACAGAGCAGGGCCGATCAGGGGGTTGAGGAGCTCCCCCCGTCACTCACAGAGTAGGGCGATAGGGGAGTTGGGGCACCGCCCCCTGTCACACACAGAGCAGGCGGATCAGGGGGTTGGGGCACTGCACCCTGTCACACTCGGGGCAGGGCCGATGGAGAGGTTATGGCTCTACCCTGTCACACACAGAGCAGGGCCCATGGGGGGGCGGGGGTTGGGGCGCTGCACCCTGTCACACACAGAGCCGCAGGGCAATCGGGGTTGGGGAGCTCCCCCCTATCAGGCACAGAGAAGGGCTGATCAGGGGGTTGGGGCGCCTTCCCCTGTCACGAACAGAGCAGGGCGGATCAGGGGGTTGGGGCCCCGCACCCTGTCACACACAGAGCCGCAGGGCGATCATGGGGTTTGGGCACTGCCCCCTGTTACGCTGATCCCGGTGCCTGGAGCCTCGCTGCTCCGCTGACCCCGGTGCTGGGAGGCATATTACCCTTTTACTATATAGGATAGAGGCCTGGTGCACAGGTGGGGGCTGGCTGGTTTGCCCTGAAGGGTGTCCTGGATCAGGGTGGGGGTCCCCACTGGGGTGCCTGGCCAGTCTGGGTGAGGGGCTGAGGGCCGTTTTCTGGTTGGTGAGTGACTGAAGCTCCCAACCGCTCCTTGTTTTCTTTTCCTTTTTTTTTTTTTTTTTTATTCTGGGCCAGCTTTAGCTCTGAGGCCTCGCTGCTGAAAACATCGATACAATGTTGCGGTCCGGCTGGCTTCTGGGGTTTTGTTTAGCTTCTTATTTGCAACGTAGTACATAGTTGCTTAGAGTTGCAGCTGAGAGGCTGGCAGTGGCAGGTGGGGGACGTTGGAGTCCGCAGTCACTGAAGCAAGCAAGCCTCCCTGCTCGCTTCAGTGCATGGCTGCCGGCCGCCATCTTGGCTGACAGTTAATTTGCATAAGGATATGCTGATTAGCCAATGGGAAGGGTAGCGGTCATACGCTAATTACCATGTTTCTCTTTTATTAGTGTAGATATGCATAAAAGGCTAATATGCATAGTGTCGCCTCCGGAGTTCGACCAGGAGACTGGGAGTTCGATCGCTCACTGTGATGTTCTCTGACCACCAGGGGGCAGCGCAGCACGAAGGAAGGCCCCCATTAACCCTGATTGCCGGCCAGGCCTAGGGACCCTACCCATACACAAATTTGTGCACCAGGCCTCTAGTATGTAGATAGATGAGTGAATCGTATGGTTCTTGACTTTTTCCGTCTGACTTATTTTGCCTAACATGATATTTACAAGATCCATCCATGTTGTTGCAAATGGCAGTATTTCATCTTTTTTTATGGCTGAGTAGTATTCCATTGTATATATGTACATATGTTTCCCCTCATTTTAGTCTTTCTTTCTTTGCTGTTTTGTTGTTCTTGAAGACATTAGTTCATTTGTTCTCCACAGTGTGAATTTTGCTGATTATATCCCCAAGACACCAATTATATTCTGTTCCTCCTTTTATTTCCTGTAACTGTTTCATCTAGAGCAACACTGTCCAATAGTACTTTCTGTGATGATGCAAGTGTTCTGTATCTGCACTGTGGCCACTTGAAATGTGGTTAATGTGACTGAAACTGAATTTTAAATTTAATTTAATTTTAATGTAAGTGGCTACATATGGCTAGTGGCTACCATGTTAGCACAGATTTGGAGCTTGAATTGGTCAGACGATTTTGTTTGTAAGGCTACTTCATAGGTGGTAATATATACTTCTAACGGTATAGCGACTTCCATAGTGTTTAGTTGTCTTTATGTGTTATATTATTAATCAGCTATTGATAACTGTTGCCTTGATCAGCACATCTGATAGAAATATAATGTAAGATCCAAATGTAATTTAAAATTTTCTAATAGCCACATAAGAAAAATTTTGCTTTTCTCAACTCTTTAAAAAGCCATTATTCATATCACTAAGAGAAAAAACAAGGTGCAGCCCTGGCCAGGTAGCTCAGTTGGTTAAAGCAGCATTCTGAAATGCCAGGGTTGTGGGTTCAATCCCTGGTCAGAGCACATACAAGAATCAGCCAATGAATGCATAAATAGGTGGAACAACAAATTGATGTTTCTCTCTTTTTTCTTCTCTAACAACAAACTTCTCTCTGACAATAAACTAATTGCTAAAATTCTGCAGCAGAGGAAAAAATATATTTTTGCCTATCTGACCAAAATATAGGTATAATTTTGAGTCATTCACACCAGACAGCTATTGTGTTGACTGTTGTCATTTTAAAAAATATATATTTTATTGATTTTTTACAGAGAGGAATGGAAAGGGATAGAGAGTTAGAAACATCTATGAGAGAGAAACATCAATCAGCTGCCTCCTGCACAGAATTGAACCTGGGACCCTTGAGTCTGCAGGCCAACGCTCTATCCACTGAGCCAAACCAGTTAGGGCTCATTTTTAATTTTTAAATTTAAAGGGAAAAAGAAGTCAGTGCCCCTGACTAGTCAGGTATTGCATGTTTTAAAATTTCTGGCAGCACACTGGTTTGAAAATTGCTGCTTTAGATTTGTAAACTAAACTAGCATACCATCTGAGCATACTCTTTGTTTTGAATGAATATTGAGTGCCTAAGTATTGCTTTCTTAGAAACATGACTAGAAGTAAGGTTTGTAAGTGAGGGAATTTTGTACAAAGTTCCTTTAATATGTTTTTAAGAAACTTGAAAAAGCCCTAGTGGAATTTTAGGTACTCCTTCAGACAGGGAACAAAAACATTTTTTTAAAATATGTGTGGTTTTAAGGCTTACGTGGTTCGCTTTGTGCGTAATATGCTTCACTCGGTTGTTTCACTCACCTTCTTCCTGTTCCATTTTTTTTTGCAGCTCTAGCTGAAGCTCCTTTACAAGTACTCCCTGACTACTTCAACTCTTTAATATGTTGCCTTTTCTCTGAACTCTCGCATTTACTGTTGGCCTTTGTATAACTACCTTCTTATATGTTGTATTATTCATCTCTTGTAATTTTGCCCCCTCTGTTAGCTGGAGAATCCAGGGCAAGGGACATTATCCTGTGTCTTTTTTTTTTTTTTTTTTTTAATGTCTTCAGCCTCAATTTTTAAAAAATATATATTTTTTATTGATTTCAGAGAGGAAGGGAGAGGGAGAGGGAGAGAGAGAGAAACATCAGTGATGAGAGAGAATTATTGATCGGCTGCCTCCTGCACGGCCCCTCCTGGGGATCGAGCCTGCAACCCAGGCATGTGTCCTTGACTGAATCTAACCTGGGACCCTTCAGTCTTCAGGCCGACTCTCTATCCACTGAGCCAAACCAGCTAGAGGTAGCCTCAACTTTTTTTACGATGAATTGGATTTTTTTTTTTAATATATTTTATTGATTTTTTACAGAGAGGAAGGGAGAGAGATAGAGAGTTAGAAACATCGATGAGAGAGAAACATCGATCAGCTGCCTCCTGCACATCTCCCACTGGGGATGTGCCCGCAACCCAGGTACGTGCCCTTGACCGGAATCGAACCCGGGACCCCTCAGTCCGCAGGCCGACGCTCTATCCACTGAGCCAAACCGGTTTTGGCAGAATTGGATTTTTTTAATGATTGTTCATAACTGCCAATACACCTTCTCCCTCACAATGTATTTCATAACACTTTTCTAACGCAAATGATATTGTCTAGTCCAGATGAATAGAAGCTATGGCTTTTTTCATTCCCTTGGATATAATCAAATTGTGTATTCTAGTGACGTATAGTCACCATTAAGTTAGAATTATGTCTGATTTTTATTTTTCTGCTGTTGCATGCTGGTTAAAAGCTTAGTATATTAAAAATGAATGTATATTAAAAGTTAACTTTACTTAGGTGTGACAACTTACAAAGAAAAGAGAATTTACAGTATCCTTGGATCGTTGAATTTCCCAAGGATTCAGCTAAGAATTTGTCTATTTTTCTTTCAACTGAGAAGTCTGATGGTGGTGTGTTTACATAGATATTTTAACACAATTCTGCTGTTATATTTCTAGCTGTGGATTTCTTCAATCAGATCAACATGTTATATGGAACTATTACAGAATTCTGCACTGAAGCAAGCTGTTCAGTCATGTCTGCAGGTCCAAGGTACATATTACTGCATTTTATATAGGATTACTAAGTAAAGCTAATCACTAATTGATAAAAATTAAATAATAAAGACTTTTTTTCTTATATGCTTGTGTAAAAGCAGTTCAATTTTATGAATTTTTAATACCAATAAGCTTTTAGTTATTACTAAATATTTTGGCATTTGGTACTTAGTGTTTGATTTTGTAATTGCATTACAGTAAGGAGTTGTAAAAGGAAAAGAAATTTAGAACTCTGTTAACATTATGGTTTTGTTTTTTAAATTAATTTCTTGAAACTGAGTTTTTAGTTAACTTTAATATTTGATTCCTTTTTCTTGTGTTTATTTAGTGTTAATTACTTCCAACTGTGCTGTGTTCGTTATTTGGCTTAAAGATGCTAGATTTTTTAAAAAATTGACTATAATAAATTTCAAGAAATACTGAGAAAGAGATGGAACTCTGTCACCCATATGTTGTCAAAGTTTGGTGGTGTGTGATTTAGGTGTTTCCTTTCAGTCTTTTCAATATAGTAAATGACTGAATTTATGTCATGGTGGTAGTTGTCAAGATACTTATTTACCTCTTGGGGGAAAAAATTGTCTTTTCCGAATTTGCTACAGGTGCAAAGGATAGATCCCCAGTCAGTTGGTAATCCTATTTTTATTATAGTATTTTATGAGGAATTTAAAAAATATATATTTTTATTGATTTCAGAGAGGAAGGGAGAGGGAGAGATAGAAACATCAATGATGAGACAGAATCATTGATTGGCTGCCTCTTGCACACCCCCTTCTTGGGATTGAGCCCACAACCCAAGCACATTCCTTTGACTGGAATTGAACCTGAAACCCTTCAGTCCGAAGGCCAAGGCTCTATCCACTGAGCCAAACCAGTTAGGGTGAGGGATGTTTTTATTTTGTGTTGATTTAAGTTTTAGTTCTCAAGCTTTCTTAAAGAAATTTAAATAAAATAAGAAAATTAAACTGATCTATGGCTTAAATACTTTATACAGTGAAGTTTTGTATAAATCTTGTTAATCATTCTAGTTAAGCACACCATCTGAGCATACTCTTTGTTTTGAATGAATATTGAGTGCCTAAGTGTTGCTTTCTTAGAAACGTGACTAACACCCTCTCCAAGAAACAGGATTTTATATTTAAAAAAAATGTTTTTATTGATTTCAGAGAGGAAGGGAGAGGGAAAGATATGTGATGAGAAAGAACCATCCATTGGCTGCCTCTTGCATGCTCCCCACTGGGAATCGAGCCCACAACCCGGGCATGTGCCTTGAATCAAGCCGTGACCTCCTGGTTCATGGGTCAATGCTCAACCACTGAGCCACACTGGCTGGGCAGGGTTTTATGATCTTGACTCTACTGGTGATAACTTGGTGCCCAAGGATCTCAGAGTGCGGTGATCCCTCCGTCCCTTCCCCAGTCCTCTGCATCCTCTGCCTCACAGACAGAAATACAGTTCATTTATCTTTCCCAGGGCTGTGCTAGAAAACATCCATTCTGGCACTGCCAGCTGCCACATTATCGTCTCTTTTTCTTCCAATTATAACCATCACTTTTCAAAATAATTCTGTGGGAAACTCTCAGTAATCTTCAGTAGTTTAGGTAATTTACTAAAGATATAGATATAGATATATAATTCCTGTTGACAAAATATGAACCTACTTTGATTATAAGTTGCACATTTGGCCAAAACCGGTTTGGCTCAAGTGGATAGAGCGTTGGCCTGCGGACTGAAGGGTCCCAGGTTCGATTCAGGTCAAGGGCATGTACCTGGATTGCGGGCACATCCCCAGTGGGAGATGTGCAGGAGGCAGCTGATTGATGTTTCTCTCTCATCGATGTTTCCGACTCTCTATCTCTCTCCCTTCCTCTCTGTAAAAAATCAATAAAATATATTTTAAAAAAATAAGTTGCACATTTGTTAATGTGAAAACTTTATCAATAAAACTTTTCTCTCTTCAGATATGAATATCATTGGGCAGATGGTACTAATATTAAAAAGCCAATCAAATGTTCTGCACCAAAATACATTGACTATTTGATGACTTGGGTTCAGGATCAACTTGATGATGAAACCCTTTTTCCTTCTAAGATTGGTGAGTTAATGTTGTATAACGGTTTTTCTTTTTAAATGATAATTGTGTGCTTTTTAACGCTCTATTTTTTAAAAATGTAACAGACTCAGATTTTTCTGTAAAAGATTATAAATGTATATTCCTTTCAGACATGTTTGTGTCTGCCTGTGTTTCTTCACCAATAGTGGTTGTTACTCACTGAAAATTTTTTTTATAATTTAGGTAAGTAAGTTAGTTTTAAGGCACATTTTTAAGATATTGATGAGATTGAGCATTTTTTGTTTATTGATCATTGTGTTTTCTCTTTATATCCTTTGTTCATTTATTTTTATGTTAAGGATATTAGCTTTTTGTCATAAATGTATTTTTCCCTAGGTTGCCTTTTGTCTTACTGTGTTCATCAAGTGATTTTGCTATATATTCTTATAACTTTCTTATTTTGTCTTATTAATCTTTTCTTTAATGATGTCTGGGTTTTAATCAATGATTAGAAAGGTTTTCCCTACTTCACTATTATAAAAATATTTATCCATGTTTTCATTTAGTACTTTTTTGTGGTTTTGTTTTTACATTTAAATCTTTGTTCTGTCAGGAATTTTTTTTCTCATTGTTCCCTTCATTTTTTCCTCACTTATAATGCTAGTCAGTTTGTCCAGTACTATTTATCAAATACATGTGTCTTTTCTCCCCTGATCATCAAGTTGTCACATATTTTGGAGTCTTTTAATCTCTTTATCTGTTCCTATAGAAATTCCATACTGTTTTAATTAAACATGGACATAAATCTTTGAGCATCTTATAGGGCTGGTCTCTCTTCCTTGCTCTTCTTTTTCAGAATATTCACGACTATTCTGGGATATTTGTTCTTCCAAAGAACTTAGAATCATTTTGTCAAGGTAAAAAAAAAAATCTTTGTGAGATTTTTATTATGATTTTATTCAATTTGTAGATTATATAGGGATTCTTGTTCTCTTGACAATCCTGTGTCTTCCTATCCAAGAATAAGGTATATTTCTTCATTTACTCATGTCTCTTATTTGCTGTATCCTCTTATAAAATTCTACAGTTATGCTAATCCTTCAAGTTTCTTAAGTTTATTCCTAGGCATTTAATTTTTTTTATTAATATTTGGTTTCCAGTGGTTAGTGTTTAGTATATAGAAAATCTGTTGATTTTTATATAAATTTTATAATTGACCAGATTTTGATTATTTCTGTTGTTTTGGGTTGTTTTTCTTGAGTTTTTAAAGTATACAATTCCATCATACTAATGGTAATTTTGCCTCTTTCTGATAATGTATACTTCTTGTGTAACTCTTATCTAATTGTACTTACCAACTAGTACTTCCAGAGCAGTGCTGACTAATGGTGATAACGCAGACATCCTTTTCTTCTTTCCTTTGATGAGTGCGTTTAGAATTTTAGCATTAAGCAAGAATCTTGCTTTTGGTTAGAGGTGTGTGAATTGTGTTACTAATGGCCATAACGTTTTCTCATTTTTTTTTTTTAATGTTCTGGAAGAGTATTTTTATTTGCTAATATTTTGATTAAGGTTTTGGAATTGGTATTTATGGATGAGATTGGTCCTTGTCATTTTCAGTGTAAGGGTGTCTTATGAACAACATATTGTTGGATTCTGTCTTGTTTGGGCTGTTATAATAAAAAAAAAAAATGCCAGAAAATGGATGGCACATAAACAAGAGAAATTTATTTCTCAAAGTTTACAGGCTGAAAGTCTGAGATGAGGGTGCCAGCATGGTTGGGTTCCAGACTGCAGGCTCATAGTGGAAGGGCAGCTCTGTGAGGCCTCTTTTTAAGGCCATAATCCCATCCATGAAGGGTTGGCCCTCATGACCCAGTCACTCCCAAAAGCTCCACGTACTAATGCCATCAGCAAGGGGGTAGGACTTCAACATATGGATTTTGCCAGGGGGTGGTGGGGGAAACAACACAAATATTCAAACCATAGCAGATTCCTTGTTTGCAGTCTAACTAAAGGTTTTTCAGAAGTTATATCATGTTACATTTTTTCTGTTTGCTATTGGTCAACTTTTCCATTCTATTAAGCATTTTATTTGCTTAATAGCAAATAAAGATTTGTTGTATAGTGATTATGCTTGAATATTTCTGTTAAATTCAGCTTGAAAGTGCTTAGACTAAAACAAATATTTCTTTATTCATTAAAGTTTTAAGATACTTTTGACTTTATTCTTTTCTCAGCTTCCCATTCATCAATAATTTATCCTGGCATTCTTTTCCCCCTCATTAGGTTATTACTATATACCACATTTACTTATGCCAATTACCTACTTAGAAGAAATTATTCACTTTTAAACTAGTATATCCAAGTTATTACTGTCCTTTTTATTAGCAAGGTACCTATTTACAAATTTTGAAAAGAAATTTGACATAAAAATCCATCTTTTCAGTACATTAATACAAGACCCATTTCAGAAAAACAAGCCCATACTTCAGAATAATGTCTGAAAGGGCAGGTTGTTAGCCAAGACTGGGGATGGGGGGAAATCCCCCACAAAAATCAGCTTATAAGAGCAAAATATACTAAATTTCAAGCCAGTAAGGACTAATTGAGAAACAAAACAAAATTCAGGGAAGGAAAAAGTATTTAAGCTTTTGTTCTTTGAAAATTTAAAGAAAATGTTTCAAGAGTAAATGTTCTGGAACAGACCTTTAAGGTTATTTGGAAGCAAGTACCTTCCTATGTGTTTATTTACTGTATTCAGTGCCAATTGTATTGTCTTTCTCCTATCCCTGCCTTCTAAGAGACTTTGGTCTTGTTAACCAAAATTCTCAGGAATGTAACCAGTTGCATCCTTACTTGCACTGCTTGGAAAGAGATCACTAAACCCTCTCCCTGTCTTTTCTAAGGAGATATTTATTTTCTTGGAAAAATAGGGAGCTGCCCTTCCTCCCTTTTTTTAGGAAGTATATTCCCTTCTTAGACTACAGAAAAATGAAAATAGCTCTTTAAAAAAAAATAAAGTTTATACTCCTAGTTTAAGAAAATTGGCTTTTCAGAGTAATTCAAGAAGATACTAGTAAAATACTTGTAAAACAGATTATGATGACCTGAAGTATGCCTTTTTTCTTTTGTTTAGGAGAGTTTCCAGTCCTAGTTGAATGTGTAAATTTTTTTTAGTTACAGATTACAAAAAGTAAAAATTTTCTATTTATAGTCAAATACTCAATATTGTTACATTTTATCTTTTTAAAAAAATATGTGTTGATTTTTAGAGAAGGGAAGGGAGAGGGATAGAGAGATAGAAACACCAATTGGCTGCATCAGCACTCCCTATTGAGCCCACAACCTGGGCATGTGCCCTGACCAAGAATCAAACCTGTGGACTCTTGGTTCCTGGGTCGTTGCTCAGCTGCTAAGGCACACCTGCTGGCCTGTAGCATTTAGTCTTAGGAAGAAACTCTTCAATATTAACCACAAATAGGCTTATTTTAATTTTGATTCAGTAACATTTTATATATAAATTTTGAAACCTGTGCCTGCTATTTTAAGATAGAAAATGTGTGGTATATGAGCATACCTCATATACTTAGGTTTGGGATTCTCTTTTCCCTTGCCTTTTAAAAATGTATATATGGCAGTAGGCTTGTATTTGTGAATGTGCATGTTTGTCTTTTGGAGTTGCTCATGGCTATATCTAAACTTTCTGCTGTTCAGTTAAATAAAAGACTAATGGATATATATGTATATTTATTATAGGTGTCCCATTTCCCAAAAACTTTATGTCTGTGGCAAAGACCATTCTAAAACGTCTGTTCAGGGTTTATGCCCATATTTATCACCAGCACTTTGATTCTGTGATGCAGCTGCAAGAGGAGGCTCACCTCAACACCTCCTTTAAGCACTTTATTTTCTTTGTTCAGGTAAGTTGAACCATGTTGACTTCTGTGTTCTTTGACTTGGACATAACTTGGCTTAGTAACTTTAATAAAGAACAATTTATAGAGTTTTATTTATAGATGCAGAGCTAAGTATAAGCAGGGTTCTCTTTTCTACATTATTTATTTCATTGATGGGCATAGCAGCATAGAAAGCATCATCTCCATTCTGGGTTTCCTGCCTCTGGCTGCCCGGGTCTCTGGTTAGGATATGACAAGGAGCACCAAAAACCCAAGAAAGCTTGTCCATACCCTTCTGATCCATCGCCACTGCTGGGTAAAGGGACACTATGAAAAACGTCTGAAGTTGGGTTGTTTCATGAGATGTTTATGCCTGGAAGAGAAATATTTAGAAGAACCTGTTACATGTTGTCTTAGGTTCCGTGTCTAGAAGTCCCACATAAGGCCAAATCTTACGAAGTTTTAGCAGCTAGAAACTTTAAAAATTAAAATAATCACATTGTTTGAAAAAGATGTGGAAGAATCGGGACTTCTTTAGTCTCACTTTAGAAATATATAATTCTGTATGCAAAATACAAATATGTCTAGATATTTTTTGGTGGAAAACCCAGCAGCTTTATAGTAGACTAGAGGCCCGGTGCATGAAATTTGTGCGCTCGGGGGTGGGGGGTGGTGTTCCTCAGCCTGGCCTGCGCCCTCTCCCAGAGCCCAGTAATGGATCACCCTGCAGAGGGAGGCCCTGCCCACCTGCTGCAGCCCACTGGTCGGTGGCCTGGGCCTCCCTCTGCGGGGCTCCCCTGCCAATTGCATCATATCCACCTTGGCTGGCCTGGTGCCAGTGCATGTCATAGCATGGTTGTCCGAAGGTCGTTCTGCTGTTCAGCTGTTTGGTCGATTTGCATATTATGCTTTTATTATTATAAATAATTGTGTATTACAATATTATGTATCACACAAAGGATAATGTGCTCTTCTCTATCTTCCTTCTGAGGTTATTGCATGGCATAGATATAGAGTATAGCTAGAACTATGAAAGGAAAAGGTCTGCTGCCCCTGAGGTGGCCACTAGCAAAGATTCAGCGTAAAGTTTTCAGATAATTCCTATGTAAATGCCAACATATACAACTTTAATGTTTTACCCAGTAAGCATCATTCCTTTATAGTTGCTTATTTAGTAAGTCCTCTATATTTTAAAAAGGAGTAAAAATTATTCTATTAAAAATGTTCACAGGGATCATTTCATTATTCCTTTCGATTTCAGAAAACTAGGGTTGGGAATACTTTCTCAGTGACATTTACAGAATTTTAATTTTAGATCCATTTTTAAATTTTATTTTTCTTCTCTTTTTAGGAGTTTAATCTGATTGATAGGCGTGAGCTGGCACCTCTTCAGGAATTAATTGAGAAGCTTGGATCAAAAGACAGATAAATGCTGCTTCTAGTACACAATTATTCTCTTGCTTCATCTACTGCTAGAGCTATCTCATTGCTGTCTGTTATAGACTAGTGACACAAACTTTTAAGAAACAGGATAAAAAGACCTATTGTCCCAAAGGTAGGTTGGCCTGATACCTACAGAGTGAGAAATTCAGGACACAGCCAGATTTGAGGCACTGTGTCACCACACTTGTTATTGTCACTGAGTCACACTTGCTGTTAGTATGTGATGGTTAATCTGTAGTTTATC
The DNA here is from genome assembly GCF_000147115.1 of Myotis lucifugus. Lineage (NCBI taxonomy): Eukaryota > Metazoa > Chordata > Mammalia > Chiroptera > Vespertilionidae > Myotis > Myotis lucifugus. Next base: position 2,137,989 of record NW_005871234.1, on the reverse strand, counting down.
AGTTTACATATTATTCTTTTACTAAAGAAAATGATTTAGTCTGTTTCAGGTTATAGCATAATGGATATTAAGAATTTCTACCAATAATTTATTAACAAGTTTCCACAACAAATTTGTTAATATCTCAGTCAGCTAGGTTTTATTCTGCTTATAGAAGAGGTGTTTTTAAGTTTCCTTAAGGTTTAGAACAATTTGTGTCACTTTGGATAAATATGTTGTTTGAAGTTATATACTAGTGTTTTTATAGATAATATGCATATTTTTTCAAAATCCATGATTGCCATTTAAATCATCATATGACATGTGGGAGTAACCAAATGACTTTACTTTTTAATCTTAATTTGGGATTTTATTCACATACGAACCTATCTCAATGTTTAGGAGAGAGTGCATATTAGAAATAATTGTTTTAAGGCATCCAAGGTGGTCTTGTAGATTTTTTTTAAATACTTCATTCAGGTTAATTTGAATATGTAGCTTTTGGCTGACAAAAAGCAAACTTCCAAAAAATTAAGACAAATTTAGGCCTCAAACCACTATTTTCATTCATGTCGTCTTTCAGACGGCTTTGAAATTCTGGATAGAATGAAAAATGCTCAGATTACTTGATTGTTTTGAGTTTCCTTTTTAAAAAAATGATTTCTATGTGTTTTGGGGTGTTTTTTTGTGTGTGTGTGGCTTGAGACTTAGTGAAGAGTACTATAGAAATGCATCAACTTTATCCCAATAAGGATAAAACTTAAGGAAAATAAAAAAAAATCTTGCAAAAAACATCTTGAAAGGTGTACACATTTTATAACACAGTTAAAAGTTTGATGTGTTTCCTATTCTTGTGTGTGTTTGTGTGCGCGTTTAAAGGAGACAGCATTGGAAGAATAAGTAAAAAAAAGGTCTTCATTCTGTTAATAGTTAAAGGATGGATTGAGCTCCTCTGGGGGTTTTATCCTGTGTTAACTATTGTATCAAAACCTGAATTTATCCTATTTCTATTCAGATAAAAAGGATCTCCCCTTTTAATGAAGAAAAGATCTGATTTTCATTAGGCTTCTAGGATTTAGTGAACTCAGGCGGTTTAAAAGTATTGAGGCACAAATATATTAAAGACTTGCCAGACAGCAGCCACTTTAAGTTCACCAGCATTCTGTTTCAGAGTTGTGACTTTTGCAAAGTACCAACTTCTTGATGGCTTTGGCAAAGGTTAACTTTGATAGGGTTTTTTTTTTTTTCGTTATTGTTATTTATTTTTATTATTCCACTGGAGTATAAGGAAGAGAATAACTTAAAAACTCTTAACTCAATTTCAATAAATTATTAAATATATTCAGGATTTTAAAGGAAACAAAACATTTCATCTAATTAGGCTGAAACTGTACCTCATGGTTTTAGGAATTAAAGAGTGGGATAATCACCTATGAAAAAAAGAGAAAAGCCCTCTATGAGACATTCCATGGTCCACATTTTAAGTTTATTCAAAGGTCCCTGTCAAGCTGTATATATGTTTATGTTGATTCTTTACAAATAAGAAGGCAGGTTTCTGGATACCACTGAGAATGTTACTGCCTCTCAACTATTGGCTTTAAGTCTACAAGGAAGTTGCACTTGCATCATCATTTCTAATATTTCAAATATTCTCAAACAAAAGGGTTCTCAATTTTCTCCATCTATTTTTCATGATAGAAATCCCCCCCTCTCTTCAAGACTCAGCCCAAAATGAACCAAAGACTGTAACGTTAGAATAGTAGTAAAGGCAGCATACTAGTGACACAAAATTGTTGGTAATTTGAGACTCAGAATGGCCTTTTAAAAAATAAAAACATTACCAGGTTCCCATACTAATCTGGCTTAATCAGCAATGCATCCAAACATCAGTGTTAACAGTTTTTGTTTATATCCAAGGCCAAGGAGTTGAGGGCAGGAGAATTGGAGGAATGGGTAGAGGATGGCCCCTTCTTGACTTGGCTAACGGGCCAACCTTTGCTAACAGTTGGAAGAAATCTGTCTTTGACTCTCATTTTTGACTTGTCTCTCTGTGCCCAGCATATGCCTGTTGGACAACACTCCCTACCCTGACCCCTCCTAATCACAAGCCATCTCTCAATGTATGATCCATGGGGTGGAGGGGGAGTGCTTTATAATATGCAGTTAATCCGTTGGTGCTTTTATTTTCAGGCCTTTAAAATAAAATGTGCAGATTTTTGTTTAAATATTGAAATTTCCTTGTACTAGTTTTTGTATTTACAGCCAAATGTATCTTTTATTCTTCTCTTGACTGAATAAAGTGATTTTAGAGGGCTGCCAGCTAAAAAAGTATTTCCTATCACCTTAAGACTTGTAGAGCCCCTAGCTCGTGTAGCTGCCTGTTCAAGAAATGCAAATCTGTAGTCATCATGACTCTGATAACAAAGAAAGGAAAGTTTTCCTAGTCATGTGAGGCAAGAGGAGCAATCCTGGTGCTGATTTTAACTTTTGCAAACATTGTTGAGGTTTCCTGATTATACTGTTGGCCTTTTCTCTGAGCAGTGAGGTTATACTAGAAGTAGAGCTTCTGAAAAACATTATTACCTCACAAGCATAAACAAATCAGGCCCACAGAATGTAAGTCGTAGAAATTTGTTTAGAAGCAGCCCCAGTCACAGCACTGGTGTTACCCCTGTGTGGTTAGAGGAGGCCGTCTGCTGTCTGTAGAACTCCAGCCTAAAAAATGCTGGCCTGGGACACCAAACTGAGCATCTTCAACAGGGACATTATTTCCTCCTGATATTTGTTCCAATAAGTGGGTTTACTATTTATTGTAGAATTCTGGCAAAGAGGGAAAATAGTAGTCCCTCAGTCTTCCTGTATTTTTACATTAGATTTTGATATTTCAGACTGTAAAAGCCTTTTGGGGGATATTACATGTGACTGTAACTTTACTGAAGCAACTGCATTGAAATTCACTTGGGTTTTCCCTCATTATCAGATTCTATTCCAAACAAGTATTCTGTAAATCCAAATAGACTGCTGATTTATTATGTTTGGTCTACATAAAAAATAGCTTGTATAAGTTAGTTTTGGTTACCATCTAAAATATTTTTAAATGTTCTTTACATGAAAACTTACGTTGTATTTTTAAATCTTTAGGGGCTTTTCTATTTTTCTAAGTCAGTTAACTATACTTTAAAAAAAGTAATTTGTATCTACTTTTGTAACTTCATCAGAATAAAATATATTGAAAGAAAGAAATGACTAAGATGTGTCTCAACACACTTATTTGTGAAACTTGAGAATTTTTGCAGCCTCTACAGAAGATTGTCTTTGCTTAACATTTAGTAGCTAAAATGTTTTCTTAACTCTTAGAAGAAAGGGTACAGTGGCTAAAGCACATCCCAGAGAAAAAAACAAGTCTCCTTTCTACCTTGCTAACCCAGATCTACACTCCTGGCTATGAGATTGAGAAAAGGGAAGAGGAGAGACTAGACTTCTTAATTTTCTGACCTTGAAATTGAGTACTCAGCATTATCTAAAAGACACCCCCACCTCAGCCATTTTTCATTATTGTAAGAGAAATATTATTTTTAGAGGTCCAAATGATAATTTTAGGTCTAGTCAAAATAGTGCTAGAATTATTTTGACCTTCATTGAGTAAGGTTAAAATTAAAAACTTTAATAAATGTGAAATAAAAACTTAATGACTGTGGCTAAATAATATGGGAAAGCTACAGTCAGTTTTGGAATTTTTGGACAGTTTTATTAGGCTTAAAATTGACTATAAAAATGTTAAGTATCTAATGGCTAAATTTGAAAGCTATTTCAAACTTTATAAATGAGTAGTAGAATAAACCAAATCATTTTTGGAAGGGCCAGAGTCATTCTTCAAAGTTGCACAGTCAGAAACAATGTCCAAAACATGCCTTGGACCTTCTCTATCAAATACTCCATTGCTCTCTGGCTAGGTATGGACACCTCAACCTGCATCTTTACCACTGACCACCAGATGTCAGTCTCTGAGATCCCAAAAGCTAGATGTGTGTGTCCTGACCAGAATAAGGAATTTTAGGGGGGAGAACCAAGATGGAGGCATAGGTAAACACCTGTATCTGCCACATCCCACAATCACATCAAAATTACAACTAAAATACAGAATAACCATCATTCAGAACTTCCTGAAAGCTGGGTGAATGGAAATCCTACAACTAGAGAAGTAAAGAAGAAAGCATATTGAGACTGGTAGGAGGGGAGGAGGTGCAGGACAGACTGGTCTGGCACCCTTGTGTGCTGCATTTTTTAATTAATTGGGAGGGAGATCATCTCTGCAGAGGCCCCTCATGTGGTCAAGGGGTGCCAGCTCCACACCAGACCCCTAACCCAGGGTCTCAGAGCTGGGAAGAGAAGTCCCTGCAACCATGAGCTATAAAAACCTGTGGGGATTGTGGCTGCAGAACAGGGGCCGCCAGAGACCCAGGTGTCCCTCATAAAGGGCAGGTGCACAAACTTACCTGGACTCAACCCCTATGAGCTCCAGCACCAGGAGGTGTTGGGGGACCCAGACACATACAGGGAGGAACTGGATTGTCTGGCATCAGGGCAGGAACTCAGGGTGGCTTTCTTTCAAACAGGGGTGCTTGCAGGAGTCATTGTTCCTGTGCTGGGACATCCTCTGTCTGGCTGGTAGCCATATCTGAGTCCCCATCAACCTGGCTCAAACTGTTTTCTTGGCCCTGGTGATTCCTTGAGACCCTGCCCCATACTATTTACAGTCCCACCCAAGCTGTTTGTAGCAGCTTTTCCATATGAATGGCCTGTCCTGGCTCAGGTTTCAGACTTTGCTAAAATCTCTCAAACAAGCTGCAGCTGGTGACAGCTGGTGACAGCATGTCCCAAACCTATCAAAAGGCCCAAGACCTGGCATTAGCACCAGCCTGCCTTGCTTCACAGCTGGGCCTCACCTGGGCACTTCCAAACCCAATACAAATAGAAGGCATCTGCAGATTTTTCTTTAGCTCCTGTCAGGTGGTCCCAGGCAATGGCTAATTTTGCACCTCCCTGGAGACCCTAGAGCCAGTGCACCTAGTGGACAGCTTCAGACCATAGCAGGTTACAACTCTACACATTCACAAGTGACACACTCAAGGGGCAGACTCAGTGAGCACCAAAGCCCCACTGAAGCAAGTCCTCCATAGGGGTATTTCCTGCACAGCAGTTCTCCCACTGTAGTCACAGCTGGTCTTCATAGCCAGTTGGCCTGGAGGTCAATTCCTCCCAGTGGCACCAACAGCAATCAAGGCTCAACTACAAGAGTGCACAAGCCCACACAGTGGTGCACCTAGAGTACCCAACTCAGGTGACTGGGGAGGCTGAGCCACGGGGCCCTACAGGACACCTACTACACAAGGCCACTCTACCAAACTCCAAGAGACATAGCTCTATCTAATACATAGAAACAAACTGGGAAGCAGCCAAAGTGCAGAGACAACGAAGCATGTCACAAATGAAAGAAATGGAAGCAAGCAAACTACTGGATACAGAGTTCAAAACCATAGTTAAAAGGTTACTCAAGGATCTTCATGAGAGCTTCAAGGGACTTAGCAAAACTTTCAAGGATCTTAGTGAGAATGTCAAAAACATGAAAAAGGACCAGTCAGAAATTAAGCATACAGTAACTGAAATAAAGAATAGCTTACAGGGATTCAACAGTGGAGTAGAGGAGTCTAAGAATCAAATTAACAACTTGAAATATGAGGAAGCACAACAAAAACAACAACAACAAAAAACCCAATCAGAAGAGCATAAAGAGAAAAGAACCCCAAAAATATGAAGAGAATGTAAGGAGCCTCAGGGACAACTTGAAGTGTACCAATATTTCCATTATGGGGGTGCCAGAAGGAGAAGAGAAAGATATTGAAAACCTATTTGAAGAAATAATGACAGAAAACTTCTACCTGGTAAAAGAAATAGACTTACAAGTCCAGGAAGTGCAGAGAGTTCCAAACAAGAGGAACCCAAAGAGGCCCACACCAAGGCACATCATAATTAAAATGCCAAGGATTAAAGACAGAGAGAATCTTAAAAGCAGCAAGAGAAAAGCAGTTAGTTACCTACAAGGGAGTGCTCATATGATTTCTCAACAGAAACTTTGCAGGCCAGAAGGGAGTGGCAAGAAATATTCAAAGTAATGTATAGCAAGGACTTACAACCAACATTATCCAGCAAAGCTCTCACTGAGAATTGAAAGTCGGATAAAGAGCTTCACAGATAAGAAAAAGCTAAAGGAGTTCATCACCACCAATCCAGTATTACATGAAATGTTGAAGGGTATTCTTTAAGAATAGGAAAAAGAATAAGAAAAATACCAAACATATGAATAAAATGGCAATAAATACATATTTATCAACAATTGAATCTAAAAATAAATGAACAAAATATCTACTGAACAAAAACAACTAGTAAATAAAATCGAACATGGGACTGACAAATCTCAGAGGGAATGGGGGAAGGGGACGGGAAGAGATTAACCAAAGATCTTACATGCATATATGCATTATCTAGGGACACAGACAATAGGGTGGTGAAGGCCTGGGGCTGGGTGGGAACCAGGTGAAGGGGAGCTATGGGGGGGAAAAAAAGAGGCATCTGTAGTACTCAACAATAAAAAGTTTTAAAAAAATAGAAGATACAAACAAATGGAGTGTATACCATGTTCATAAATTGGAAGAATTAACATAATTAAAATGTCTATACTACCCAGAGCAATCTACAGCTTCAACACAATCCCTATTAAAATACCAATGGCATATTTCACAGAGCTAGAACAAATAATCTAAAAATTTATATGGAACCATAAAAGACCCCAACTAGCTGGAGCAATCTTGAGAAAGAAGAACAAAGTAAGAGGAATCACAATACTGGATATCAAACTGGTCTACAAAGCCATTGTAACCAAAACAGCCTGGTACTGGTATAAGAACTGCGGCTCTTTGGCCCCTTGAGTGTGGCTCTTCCTAAGCCTTAGGAGTACCCTAATTAAGTTAATAACAATGTACCTACCTATATAGTGTAAGTTTAAAAAATTTGGCTCTCAAAAGAAATTTCAATTGTTGTACTGTTGATATTTGGCTCTGTTGACTAATGAGTTTGCCGACCACTGTGACCTAGGGCAAAGGAAACTAAGGAGAAAATAAACAAAAGGGACTACATTCAAATAAAAAGCTTCTGCACAGCAAAAGAAACCACCATCAAAATGAAAAGGGAACCTACCATATGGGAGAACATACTTGTCAATGAAACATCTGACAAGGGGTTAATATCCAAAATATATAAAATACCCATACAACTCAACAAAAGGAAGACAAACAATCCAATTAAAAAAAAAAATCAATGCCGAAACCGGTTTGGCTCAGTGGATAGAGCGTCGGGCTGCGGACTGAAAGGTCCCAGGTTCGATTCCGGTCAAGGGCATGTACCTGGGTTGCGGGCACATCCCCAGTAGGAGATGTGCAGGAGGCAGCTGATCGATGTTTCTCTCTCATCGATGTTTCTAACTGTCTATCTCTCTCCTTTCCTCTCTGTAAAAAGTCAATAAAATATATTTAAAAAAAAAAATCAAGACCTGAATAGACTTTTCTCCAAAGAGGACATACAAATGGCCAAGAGACACATGAAAAAATGCTCAGTCACTAATCAGCAGAGAAATGCAAATTAAAACCACAATGAGATATCACCTCACACCTGTCAGAATGGCTATCATCAACAAAATCAACAAACAACAAGTGCTGATGAGGATGTGGAGAAAAGGGAAACCTAGTCCACTGCTGGTGGGAATGCAGACTGGAGCAGCTACTATGGAAAACAGTATGGAGTTTTCTCAAAAAATGGAACTTCTGTTTGACCCAGCAATTTCACTTCTGGGAATATATCCTAAGAAACCCCAAAATTCCAATCAGAAAGAATATATGCACCCCTATGTTCATAGCAGCGTTATTTACAATAGCTAAGATTTGTAACAGCTCAAGTGCTCATCAGTAGATGAATGGATAAAAAAGCTGTGGGACATTTACACAATGGAATACTATGCAGTTGTAAAAAAGAGGGATCTCTTACCCTTTGGGACATCATGGATGGACCTGGAAAAATTATGCTAAGTGAAATAAGCCAGACTGAGGAAGACAAATATCACATAGTCTTTCTTACTTGTGGAATCTAATGAACAAAATGAATTGCCCAACAAAGTAAGACCTGAAGCGTGGAGGCATGGAACAGACTGACATACCTCAACGTGGGGTTGAGGGACGAGAAGAGGTAAACCAAAGAACTTATATACTTATAGGCATAGCCTATGGACATGGCAATAGGGTAGTGAAGACGGGGGTGGAAGGTTGGGGGAGAGTAGGACTAAGTGGAGGGGGGAAAGGGTGTGGAATGGGAGATATCTATAATACTACTAAGAATAAAAAAAATAATAAAATTAAATTAACATCCCTAGGTTATCTGCACCAATAGAAATGCTTTCCTTATGATGTAATTGTTCCCTTTTCCTTTGTCATAAATACCCATTGCCTTTGTCTCCTAATTGAACAATATTTGGACTTCTGCCTGAATGAATGATTCCCGGATACCTATCCTTTTTTTAAAAAAAAATAAATATTTTATTGAATTTTTACAGAGAGGAAGGGGAAGGGATAGAGAGTTAGAAACATCGATGAGAGAGAAACATTGATCAGCTGCCTCCTGCACCCCCCCACCCCCCACTGGGGATGTGCCCGCAACCAAGGTACATGCCCTTGACTGGAATCGAACCTGGGACCCTTGAGTCCGCAGGCCGATGCTCTATCCACAGAGCCAAACCTGCTAGGGCCCAGATACCTATTCTTATTGATCTCAAATAAACACTTGTTTTCCTCTCACTTTGAAAGGTCTTTTTAACTTTTAAGTTAACACCAACTAAAATGTCTTTAGTGCTCATTTCTGGCACTGTCGGGTTCCAGTTGCACAAGCAATGTCAAACTTGTCTCCTCTCAGCTCGGCTTTCTTCTGTGTGCTTCATTTCCAAAGTGGCTCTGCCCACATGGTTGCAAAGATAACCGCCCGGAGTAGGCTTTCTACCAGTTTAGCAACCAGTTGAAAATGATCTTTTCTCTACTTCCAGAAAAATCCCTAGACCAGTGGTTCTCTACTAGCCCTAGGCTAGACCATCTATCATTGGTCTGGCTCAGAACATGTGACCAACCCTAAACCAATTCCTAAGTCTAATTGGCTAGACCTGGGTCTAATTATCACTCCTAAAGTGGGGTGGCTCTGCCTCACCTGCACCTGTGGTTTGAGTAGCAAAGAGTTCACCACTACACCAATGGATTAAACATTGTTGTCAGTTTTAATTATGTCATTGACAACAATGAAGAAAAATTAAAAGTTAGCAGTGTCTTTAATCCTTCCAACCATAATTTCTAAGAAAAAAAGTGTGAGAGGCTATTGCAGTAATTCAAAGGAGAAATGAATGAGAGACAAGATGTAGGAGTCACTCCATACTGTAATGAATGAGCATATTTTTAGCTGAGCACTTTAAAGAACAGCGGTAGGTCTGACCAACCCATCCATTTGAAAGCTGCAGGTTATTGATTGGATAGGCCGGAATGAAATAGCAAAAAGAGCTGGTAAAGGGTATAGGATATAGGCGGGCAGTTTTTGCTGACAATCTTACCTCAAGGCGTCAGCTTCCACTACATTCTTGCGACTCCACGGTCTGTGGAGCCTAAGCTTCAGGTGGGCCGTGTCCCGCAGGCACCTTAAACTCAGGCAAGTCCAAAGCTGACTTTGGCGCTCCCCCTTCACGCACTCCACCCATTTCGTTGTCCAAGCCAGAAACTTGGGAGTCACCCCAGACGACTTCCTCACCCTCACCCTCACCCCCAATCTAGTCACTGCATTGCATTCACCTCCCCCAAAATCTCAATCCACTCCTGTCCTCCCCGCTGCCGCGGCTCTAGTTCAGGCCTCAGCTCTCACCTGCCATGTACCGACAGCCTCGGAACTTCGTCCTCAGCTCCAGTTCCGCCGCTACAGTCCCTCCTCCTCGCAGGAGCCACCGGGACCTTCCTAACACGCAAATCTGAAAACGACACCCCTGTTTTCAAGTCCTCCTCCGGCCCCTCTTTTCTGGAGGAAGAAACCCAAGCCCCTCAGCAGGGAAGCCAGGTTGCGGGAGCGGGGGAGAGGGAATCGGCCCAGGGCACGAGGGGCACTGGGATGAGGGACACACCTGGGTAGAGTTTGCAGGCTGAGGGGGCGGGCCCCGCTGGTGGAACGGGCCGGGATTGGCTGTCGGAGCGCCGAGTAGGCGGGACCCTGGGCGGGGCGCGGCAGGTCCCAGGTGGCGCGTCCCGCAGGCTCAGACCAGGCGGGGCGAGGGGCGGAGCGGCGCGGGCGGCCCGCGGCCTCCGGGCGGCAGGGGGCAGCCTCGCCCGCCCCGGTGGCATTCGCTTCTGGGCTCCTTGCCTTTCGGGAGACGCGGCGACCTCGGGCGGCGGGTCGCGTCGGCCGGGCATGGCGGCGTGGAGCCCGGCCGCGGCAGCGCCTCTGCTCCGCCGGATCCGCGCGGTGAGCACGGGCAGGGCCAAGTGCTCGCCCCGGGGCGGGAGCTGCGGAGGGGCCGCGGGGTCGGGGCAGGGGCTCCCCGTCCTTTCTCTCGTTCATTCATTCTTTCACTCGTTGATTCATTCGTTCAGTGGTCCCGGCAACCGGCATTCGGGGAAGTGTCAGGACCCGGTGCGCTAGGGGGCCCCCAGAGCCGGGTGGAGGCCGGGCGAGGGTCCAGACACCCAGACACCCAGACACCCAGACACCCCAGTGCAGCGGCACGGGAAAAGCAGTGCTGCTCTATCGAGCCGCGGGCATCGGAGTCCTAGCCGGAGTCACGGCGCGCGTGCCGGGCATGTGGCGGGGTCTGGACTGTGGGAACGTCCGCCGGCCTCGTTGACCTTGACCCGCACAAATCCCACAGTCCCGGCGTCGAGCCCAGCAGAGGGCACTCACCACGCGCGCTCCTCATTTCCTCTCCCCCTTGATTCATCCCTTCCTCGCTTCACCCACCTCTTTCCCTGTCCTCCCTTGTGCTTCCTGCTCCCCGGCTGGCCTTGGACCCGCTCCCCAGGCAGGTCTACGGGTGACTGTCAGCGTGGCCCGGCGGCCGCTGGGGATTTTGCCAGTAGGGTGCCTGTTTAAAGGCTGCTGCCCACACATCTGCTACGCAGGAAAGCCTTCTCCTGAGAAATCTGCAGCGCTGACAACCACTGCACTCCTCAGTGGTTGCCCTCTGCCCGCCACCCCATTATTCTCTGCCTTTGTCCCTCCAACCCCACTCCACCCCACCACCCAGTCTTACCCAGATCCACAACATTTTCTCCCTTCACACAGCACTCAGTGTAAGTCCAGCTCTTTCTGCTGACCTGCATTTCAGCTGCTTGTCGGACTTCTTTGTGGGTGTCCAGTAGGCATGTCTTGAATTGTGTGGTCCTTTCCCTGCTCATCCATCCATCCATCCATCCGTCCGTCCATCCATCCATCATCCATCCCCAGGTCCTCCGAGGGCCTGCCCTGGCTCAGCCCTGGAGGGCTGCAGTAACAGGACAGACTCGGTCATGGCCTTTGAGACCAGGTGGTCATTTTAAAGAAGGTGCCCCGAGATTCTATCACACAGGACCCTGCTCTGGGCCATCAGGAAAGGCCTGAGGGTGGCCAGGACTGAGGGTGGGGGGAGGTCCCTTTAGCACCAGCACGGGATAAACAGTGCAGGTGTTCCCCACCTGCCGTCCTCCTCCAGTCAGGGACCTGAGCTGGCCCTGCTGCCTTTGCCTCTTACCTGGGCATCTTTCCTGACGAGCTTCAGAAGACACCGCTTTGTGCAGGTGACTTTGGCACCAAGATGCCTGACTGAGTCCAACATCTTTAGCCTGACCTTCAAGGCCTGTCATACCCTATATTACGCCTCCCTTCTCAGCATCAACTCAGCCAAGGGGCTGCTGGCCTGGTTTTCTGCGCCTTCACCCCTAAGGACTGAGATACGCTCCCCTCGGAAGCACTGGGTCCCTGTGGTAGCCATTAGGGGACGGGGGAGAGTGGTTGCCAATGGCAAATAATCTAAAAATGTTTCTCCTTCAGGTGGTTTAATAGAAGTCTGCTTCCCCCCAGTGAGAATTCATGTTGCAAAAGGTCACTGGCTTATTGAACAGTAGGTCACAAGGTCATATCCCACTGGAGAGGCTGGAATATTAATCAGGCCTAAAGGGTAGGTGGCATTTTGGCCCCACCAGTGCCTGGTCAGTGGCACCTTGGGCCAGCGGGGCACAGCTGCCTGGCCTCTCCCAGCTCTGCATTTTACTAATGGATCCAGGCTTGGGCATATTACTTAATGCCAGTTTCCTCACCTGTACAACTGGCATCATGATAGTCTTCCTCCCGGCATCATCATGGCAAGTCAGACATCTGTTGAATTAGGTTTGGGGCCTTGTCTCTAGAGTCCAAATGAGTTATTTACAATCATCCCCACCCCAAGAAAGCTGATTCTGCATCCCGGCGAGCTTAGATGACTTAGCCCAGGGCCACGCTGGCCCTGCCGGGGCGGGGGGTGGGGGTGGTGGGGAGATGGCAGGTGGGTCCTGCACAGTGGCCCCCTGGGGGCAGCGTCATCCTGCTCAGCCATGCCTCTCCTCTGCCTTCTCTGTCCTGTGGCAGCTTCCTCTTCGCTGCACCCAGCGGATGTTTGCCTCGCAGACTGACGGGGAGCTCAAAGTAACCCAAATCCTCAAAGAAAGCTTTCCTCGAGCTACAACTATCAAAGTCACTGACATTTCAGGTAAGGTTTCCTCATCTTCCCGCAGAGTTTGATGGGATTTTGTTCTCTGGAGGGGCAGGGGGCGGGGAGGGGGAGGTGGGCTTAGCAAAAGGCACTTGATTGCTCCTTAATGCGGGTGGCTCTGGGGCAGATGTGGAGGAGGGGCTACAGAACCATGGAGGGAGACTGTGGGGATGAGTTCCCTCTCAGTCACCCCTGGGCTCTGGCCCGGCCTTTAATTTGACTGCCAGGTGGGCTTTACAGAAATCCCCCCACATTCTCCTGATGCCCTCGAACGTCAGGGCTGGAGCGGACCAGCGGGAGTTTGTCCCTTTGAGGAAAGTACCTGCCTCCCTTTCCTCACGAAGAGATGAGCCCAGGGAGGCCCGGGAACCTGCCCAGCCCCTCACAGGGAGGAGGCGGCCAACCAGGACCCAGGGCAGACTCTGGCCTGAGCCGGTTTCCTGCCCCAGCCAGACCGTGCATTCCTCAGGCCGGCTGACTGGGCAGTCACCTCCTGCACCCACAGGACGGGGGAGATAGGGCCTTTTGCCAGACACACCCATGCGGGGGGTGGGGGGAGCTTGGCAGTGGGCGGGCACCTGACTCCCACACCCCGACTCGGTCTTGGCCGCTCTGCACAGCCACAACGGCCCACAGGCTTTTCTGAGAACGTAACATTGGGAGAAGGTTTAGAAAAAAGTGTTGTTCTGGGAATAGAGATGAATCAATCTGAAGATCCTTTGGAGTGGGAGGTGGGGTGCACACTCTGCCGGGGTCTCGGCAATGCTGAGGCCTTGATATCACGAGCCCTGTACCTGCCCAGGCCCACGTAGGCAGAGCCGGAACTTGACCTCCTGTCTGACTCTGCCCAGCCTGGGGCCGAGTACAGAAAGGGCATTGAGGCCGGCAGCCTTGGTTTAAGCAAAGCTTGGACTCAGGGCTTGTAAGAGAAGGGAAACAGAGCGCTTTGCACACAGTGGCCTGGTGTAACAGCACGGGGAGGGGGAAATTCTCTTTCTCATCAGTCACAGCACTAGCTCCCCAGCCACGTGGAGACAGAGCTTGGTCAGGGTGTGGATGAGTCCACCACAAGCTCTGCCTCGAGCACTTCACCAGAAAGCTCTCCCTCCCTGCCGAAGCCCTGATGAAACACTCGGTGCTGTTTACAGAGCAGGAGGCGCTGGAGAGAGACCCGCCTGGCTGGCCAGGCCTGGCGGCCAGCGGCCAGCGGCCAGCATTGTTGTTGTGGTTGTTAATCCTCACCCGAGGATATTTTTTCCATTGATTTTTTAAAGAGAGTGTAAGGGAGGGACGGAGAGAGAAAGGGAGAAGCTTCCAAGTGAGAGATTGGTTGCCTCCCAGGCACGTGCCCTTGATTGGGAATCGAACCCGTGACCCTTCTGTTGCTGGGCCAACTCTCTAACCATTTAACAACCCTGGCCAGGGCTGCAGCTCCTATGTCCCTGTCTCTCTTGCACATCCTTGTTCCTTTCTTTTGGGTAGTATTCTAGTTTTCAAACCAAATTTTAGTGTATTTTTGCACTAAAAAAGCGATTGCTGGTATAGTTTGAAGGAGGAACACTGAAATTCAGTCCCTCCCACACTCTTCGACGGCATTTGTTGGCTTAATAAAAGGAAATACCAGGAAAACCTGCATTCGCGCCTTATCTTTCCTCCCCCACAAGTGATAACCCTGGGTGGGGCACCCGCCTTGCCAAAGGAGGAACACGTTTTGGATGGGGGCAGCCTGCCAGGAGGTGTGTGTGCTCAGACCCTAAGCCGTAGCCTGCTTCTAACAGTCTTAGCAACTTCCGCTGAACAGTAGTATTCGGACCCTGAGACTGTGCGTGACTCCAAGGACCTGCCGGGCTGTGGCGGCCCCAACTTAATAATGGAAACGCTTTCAAACCGCATTTATTTCAGGAGGCTGTGGGGCGATGTATGAAATCCAAATCGAGTCAGAAGAATTTAAGGAGAAGAGGACTGTCCAGCAGCACCAGATGGTAAATCAGGTCAGAGAGGAACAGCGCCCCTTTGCCCCTCCACCCCTGTCCCTACATCCGGGAGGGCCTGCCGGGCGGCATGGTATTTGACTGGCAGTCGTAGGAAAGAATAATGCAGTGCCACAGTCATGCCAACAGGACCCAGGACTGAGAAAATGTAAGCGGGAACTATCTGGAATCCATTGTGGACAATTACGGCTTCTATTCAAAACGGAAAACAAGCCACCTAATAGTTTTGTCGTGTTTTTGTATGAGCCAGTGCTTACTGTTGTGGTCACATATTGGATAGTACTGGTAAATGTAGGCGTGCCGAGAGATACGTTTTGTAGATTTGAAGATTTTTTGAGCCTCTCTCCAGGACTGCGTTACAGATTGGGGCACAGCATGATTGAGAATTGCTCCAGCTGCCCCAGACCCAGTGACAGACACCATAGGGGCCTGAAACATCAGCTTTAACCAGACAAGGCCGGTTTACTTATTATCTACGCTTATTTTACGTGGAATTAATACAAGCCTTGACCCTGGGGCGTGTCTGTAAACTGGCCGCCTTCAGCAGGGATATTTGGCATCATTCTGGAAGGTCTTCAACGTTGTGAACTAGGTTAGCGTTTGTAAAGCACTGCTTTGGTCATGAGGGCCCCGCTGTGACCCCTTCTACGTCACGTTCAGGCGTCCCAGGTTGCTGTTCCAGGCCCCCCCACCTGTCTCGGCACACACCCTCCCTTGGCCCTGCCCCGTGGTCTCTGTGCATGAGCTTCGCCCAGATCGGACCCCCTGCAGGGTTCCCTTCCTCCCTCCTCTGCCCAGCTCAAGTGCTGCCTCCCGACCTGCCTGGCAGGGATGAATGCCCTCCACCCTTTGACTCAAGCATTGTCTGCCTTGTATCCAGGGATACTAATGCCCCTTGGCCTGTCAGCCCTGTGTGGGCTGGTTCCCTTCTAAATCTGTCTGTGGATCATCGTGGAGCCCAACCCTTCACTCGCACGCGGACACCTACGGCCCGAAGGTGCCAGTGGTCTGCCGGGCTGTCGGGGATGGAACAGCAACCACTTGGCTCTTCCAATGGTCCCTGCTTGGTTCCCTGTGGATGGGGAGCCCCTGCCACTGCAGCTCACACTCCTCCACCCTCAGGAGTGAACTCACCATTCCTCCAGGGGTGCCAGGAGAACAAGTGTTTCTTCCCCTTGCATCCTGTTCCCGCCTGGGGAGCAGCCGCAGGGAGGAGAGTGAGCACTGACCTGGCTCTCCACTTTGCAGTGGGATCTGAGCCTTCGTTTCCTCTTCGGCAAAGATCGCGTGAGGTATTGCCCACACGTGCCCAGCCTCGGGCCGGCATGTGGGAGGCATTTGGTAAACAGCAGTTGCCCTCTCCTCTTCCCTGGCCCCTTTCCTGTCTGGTGCTCGTCACCTGGGTCCTCACGAGGGTGCCTCTGCCTGTGTCTCCCCAGCTCAGAGCCCTTCCCTGTGCATCCTGGTTGCCCACAGAGTCCAGTCCCACCCTCCTGGCCTGGGATCACCAGTCCCTGTGTGGCCTGCCTTAGTTCACCCCTCAGATACCTGCCTGGAAGCCAGGCTTTTCCTGGGGAGCCACGGTGCGTTCCCAGCCTTTCCCCACCTTGTGCTCCTGGGCCCGATGCCCTGTCCCTCTCTGCCCATTCCATCCCCAGCTGCCCCGCTCCTGGGCTGCCTCCTGCACGAGTGGCCAGTTCAGTAGCAGACACTCCCTCCTGGGAACACCCACCACAGCCCTGAGCCGGCTTGGGGTCTGGCGCACCCATCACTGCACTGAGTCCATTTCTCGTGGACTTGTGTTACTTCTCTTGCCTCTCTCATCATTTTCCCGTGGCTTTTCCATCTGTGTCCCCAGCTGAAAGCCGGTGTCACACCTGAACCACTCAGGCTGGGTCAGGGGCATAGCTCCCTCAGTGCCAGGCCAGTTGGCAGTCCCACCAGCAAGCAGCACACAACGTGGAAAGCAGCTGTTCCCCAGGAGAAGGGAGATGGCTGGACAGACTGGGGGGGGGGGGGGGCGGAATGTCCACCCCACTGTGATGGTCAGATTTGGGCCTAATGTAAAGGACGTGGACTCTTCCTCTGCATTGATTATACGCTCCCGTGGTCCACGCCTCCCTGGGCCCAGTAGCTTTCCTCTTGGCAAGCCAGAGAAATGAATGCAGTTTGGCTGTGGTGGCTCATTCAGGTTTGTGCCCTGGTGCTGAGTCTCATATTTTACAACTTTATTTTTCAAGTAAAAGTGGGCTATTTGTGCTAAATAGTGTGGTTTTAAAGAACAGCTGTTTGATGTTTGAAATAGCAAAACACAAAAAACAGCCTAATAGTTCATCATGATGGGCTGGGCTGAGCAGTTATGATAGATCCATATGCCAGGCTGATGCAAACAAGGAATGTGCTCTTTATGCCGATACAGAACGCTCTCCAGAGGTGAGGGGGAAAGCAGAGTGTAGAACAGTGTGTTTAAAGTGCTACCATTTTGTTTTAAAAAGGTAGTGTGTGTGTGGGGGAATATATATTTATATTAGCTTGACTATGCAATGTTGAGTCTTCGCATAGAAACTAACAGCAGTTCTCTATTGGGCAGCGGTTCTCAACCTGTGGGTCGCGACCCCTTTGGCGGTCGACCGACCCTTTCACAGGGGTCGCCCTAAGACCATCCTGCATATCAGATATTTACATTACGATTCATAACAGTAGCAACATTACAGTTATGAAGTAGCAACGAAAATAATGTTATGGATGGGTCACAACATGAGGAACTGTATTTAAAGGGCCAGAGGTTGAGAACCACTGCTATTGGGGGACGGAGGTGGAAACTGGGGGATAGAGGGCAGGTGTGGGAGGGAGATGTCACTGTATGCCTTTTTAGGCCTCTGATTTTTGAGCCAGGTTAGATTCTGATTTAAAAAAATAAATTGTTTTCCAAAAAAATGGAAAAAGTGCTGCAAGAAGGTGCACAGTGTCTTACAGATAGAGAGCTGTATGAAGATACTGTCTGAGGGACTCATTGTAGCCAATGCCATATACAAAGGAAATGATGATGCTCTTTTCCTTCCTTAGGCCCTAAAGGAAGAAATCAAAGGAATGCACGGATTGCGGATATTTACCTCTGTCCCCAAACACTGACCACACCCCGGCTGCATAGATGCTGCTGCTTAAAACCTTGGATGAACTTGACTATTCTTTCCTAGGCATTTGCCAAAAAATTTATCTATTTTGTTCATAGACATTTCCATGTTATAATTATAGAAGAATAATGTTATCTATTTAGATGTTAATTAAAGGCAACAGATAACTGAGTCTTTTGAGGAGTCATTAATAACGCTTCTAGTTCCTTTATTTCAGGAGCAATGTCCTTTTGTCCAGCGTGGCCTTGTCCTTGGACAGCTCCGTCCTGCTGCTGGAGAGGCAGGATGGAGTGCTAGCTACTTTTGTCTTGTCATGAGACCTCCTTGTTTGTCATCTATGAAATGGCTCAGGCCTAATCTTATCGAACAGAAAAGAAAAGCCCTACCTGGTTTGGCTCAGTGGATAGAGCGTCACCCTGCGGACTGAAGGGCCCCAGGTTCGATTCCGGTCAAGGGCACATGCTTGGGTTGCGGGCTCAATCCCCAGTAGGGGGCGTGCAGGAGGCAGCCAATCAATGATTCTCTCTCATCATTGATGTTTCTCTCTCTCCCTTTCCCTTCGCTGAAATCATTAAAAATATATTAAGAAAAGAAAAGATCCTTTGGTTTTGCTCTTCCCATAGTTTACCACTCTCTTTCCCTCCCCTCCTAACTTCTTCCGAGAATGATTTTGGACTCTCGTTTTCTTACTCCCTGGATAGACTCAGGATTTGGTGCTGCCTGGATCAGGATCTTTGTCCTGTGTTTGGAGATCCCCACCTCTGCATCTCTGGGGAGGTGGAGCCCCCCTCCCGACAGGAGCTGAAAGGCTTGCTTTCCTCGCTCTCTTGAAAGTAAGGCACAGGCAGATGTAGACTCAGCCACTCAGACAGATCTGCCCAGGACTTTGAATTGGGAGCCGGTGACACCAGGAAGCGGGGGCAGTGGTGCAGTGATTCTGGCCATGACAGGTAACTGACACACCTGTGTGTTACTGGGAGGACCGAGGCATTTCACATGTTGAAGTAAGGGTTGATGAGCCAAACTGCAGAAAGGATAAGGGCACAGCTAAATGGCAGGAACACCAGTGCCACCAGGCCTTTGCATCTGCTGTCTGCTTCTCTGCAGATCAGTATTATTATTACTTTTAAATTTTAAATTCTCACCCAAGGATGTTTTAAATTGATTTTTAGAGAGAGAGAAACATGGATGTGAGAGAAACAATGGTCGGTTGCCTCCCACATGCGCCCCGACTGGGGAACCCAAACCGAAACCTAGGTAGGTGCCCTGACTGGGAATCGAACCTGCAACCTTTTGGTGCATGGACGATGCTCCAACCAACTGAGCCAACGGGCCAGGGCAGGTCAGCATTATTATCTCTCACTCTGCATGGGTGTCCACCATATAGCAGTGATTATATTGCTAGTAGCTCTTAATTTTTATATATATATTTAAATGTTATTTTTCAATTACAGTTTACATTCAATATTATTTTGTATTAGTTCCAGGTGTACAGCATAGTGCTTAGACAATCATATGCTTTACAAAGTGTTCCCCCTAATATTTCCAGCACCCACCTGGTACCATACATTAATTTTTATATCTTAATTGTTGCCCAGTCAGCATGGATCAGTGGTTGAGCATCAACCTATGAACCAGGAGGTCACGGTTCGATCCCAGTCAGGTCACATGCCCAGGTTGCAGGATCAATCCCCAGTGTGGGGCGTGCAGGAGGCAGTTGATCAGTGATTCTCATCATTGATGTTTCTATCTTTTCCTTTCTCTCAATAAAAATATATCCAGGCCAGGAGAAGGGCATACTTTCCTTCCAAGTTCAGTTCAAAGACACCAGGGAAGGCCTCTGATCTGCCCCTCTTGAATCAGGAGCCACCCTGGACCAATCAATCAGCTGGAGTCTGAGAATCATGTCTCTAGACTCTGGAGAAAAGGAAGGAACAGTTGCTAGAATAAGTAGGGCTTCTGTTCTCCACAGAAGAGGCCGGAACAAAGCAACAGGCATTCTTGACTAGAGGAAAAGGTATTGTGGCCTTGCTAGCCTCCTAGGAGTCTGGGGATGTCAGAGAAACTCGCCTCTCCTCTGCTTCACCCCACCCCACCCACCCCAAGGGATGCTCAGGCCCAGTGAAGTGTGTCAATTCTACCAGTTCTGCATGTCTGCGTCCAAATCTGGCAACAAGAAATTTTTAAAGTAGCCCTCCCAAGTTGTTCTTCCCTCAAGTTAAAAGGAAAATTGGAAGAGGAATCACCGGGTTTATTTTTTAGTTGATTAAAAAAGACGAAGTTGCTCCTTTTAGTAGCCAGAGTATAACATGGCATCTGATACAGCCAACTCCTGGCTTTCTGATTAAGTGCTCTGTGGAAACTGCTGAATTATGAAAGATGATATGTTTTCTGAGCTAAGTGTCTTTAAAAACAGTGTACGGTTTTCCAATGGAAAATTCAGAGTCCTGCCCTAGCCGGTTTGGCTCAGTAGAGTGTCAGCCTGTGGACTGGAGGGTCCTGGGTTTGAATCCAAGGGCATGTGCCTCAGTTGCAGGCTTGATACCTGGCCCTGGTCGGGGCACGTGCAGGAGGCAACCAATTGATCTATCTCACATTGATGTTTCTCTCTGTCTCTCCCCTTCTCTTCCACTCTCTAAAAATCAATGGAAAATATCCTTGGGTGAGGATGAACAACAACAACAAAAGAAAATTCAGAATCTTGAGGTAGGTGCTTGCTGACGAGGCAAGTCACTAAAGGGAGCTGGCCTGTCCACAGCCCTCCCCCAGGCCGGTTTGTTCCAGGGGTTCCTGTAGGCCCCTCTCACCCCTGACTAGACCACCCAGCTAGTGGTCATGGGGTCAGCTGGCCTGCAATCCGGGAGCGGACCTGGGGCCACACAGCCCCACCCAACACTCATCGTAGCAAGGAGTCAATACATCCAATTCCCTTTCGTGGGAACCAAACTGGAAAGGGTGACCCAGTAAAGCTCAGGGCAGACGAAGCTGGGCATTCACATCAGGAGAATCCATCAGGTAAAGAGCAAAAGAGCCCTGGGATGTGTCAGGAGGTTCTGGGAGTCCAGGTTAAGAGAAGAGGGCACTATAAGGTGGCGTGATTCTCAGTGGCTGTGAGAACCACCTGGGGATTGAAATCGCTCCCACCTGGGTCCCTCTCAGGTCTAAGAGGCTGGCTAGTGACGGGTGGGGAGAGTAGACACACAGGGACCAGGTAGTCAAAGTTAGACTCAGAGAGGATGAGTCAGGCTCCCTCCCCCTGTCCCTCTACCCCTGTAAGGCCTGCCCAGCGCACCCTCTTGTCCCTCCAGGGAGCTTCTGTGCATGCCTCAGTTTGCCTGCTTTCCTCCACCCATCACCCGTCTCTGGGAGCTGCCCCCACGCCCCTAATTCCATAGGGTAAAAGGCGGCAGAGCGCCAGTGCCCCCTGAGCCCGTGCAGGCCCTGACCTCACCTGGGAGGGATGCAGCCTGCAGATCCGTGGGAAAAGGACACCCGCTATGACGGTCTCCCCGGAGCACCTGGAGCAGAGCAGGCCCGGTCCAGCGCCGCCCATGCGTTCCTCACCTGTGCTTCTTGGAGAGGCCTCTGTAAGACACGTGGGCACATATCTGAACCCTGGCCTGCGTCCTAAAGAACCCAAAGCATGTCTCCCAGCTCTTCCCCTGGGACCCGCGGGAGGGCGTCTCAACGCCTTACCAATGAACCCGACTTTTGACACCTTTTATGGTTGCATTTGCTCTAATAATGCTGGTAGGATTAAGTATCTTAGGCACCTCATTTCAGGATATTGATCTCATAGGTTGTTGTAAGATACCCTTCCACTCTGAATTTAAAAGAACATTTATGCACTTTCATGTATTTTGAGAAAAATATGTTTATTAGAGAGGCAGATAAAAGGGTACAACTAAAAGATGCCAGATATATTATTTTCTTTTAGAGTAAGAATAAAAAGAAACAATCATGATGACCTTTATTCAAACACAATTTATTCAGAACCCAAGTGTCTACAATCTGTTCATGCGTAGCATCCAGCAGGCACCTCTCCAGCAGTTATAAAAACAAAAGGTCTTGCCCTAGCCAGTTTTGCTCAGTGGCTAGAGCATCAGCTGGCAGACTGAAGGGTCCCGGGTTCCATTCTGGCCAAGAGCATGTACCTTGGTTGCAGACTCCATCCCCAGTAAGGGGCATGCAGGAGGCAGCTCATCAGTGTTTCTATCTCTCTATCCCTCTCCCTTCCTCTCTCTCAAATCAATAAAAAAAAATATTAAAAAAAAATGAAAGGTCTTTAAGCAGCAGAATAAGCAGCTAAACAAATGGATAAAAGAGTAAAAAGTTTAAACAACTGAAGTTCAAGTAACAACTTTAGTTTTTATTTTTAAGCTATTTTTAGAACAGTTTATATAACTTTCTGGAACACTTTTGATTTACAGAAAAATTGAGAAGATCGTACAGAGTTCCTTTATACCCCACACTGTTTCCTCTCTTGAAGGCTTACACGACTATGGTACTTTTGTTACAATTAATGGACCAGCATTAATTCAGTATTGCAAATTAAAGCCCATAGTTTATTCCGATTTCCTTAGTTTTTCCCTAATGTCTTTTGCCAGGTCTGTCCTACACGACACCACATTCCATTAGTTATCGTGGCTCCTTAGGCTCCTCTTGGCCATGACAATTTCTCAGAATGTTCTTGTTTTTGATGACCCTTTAGTTTATTTATATATATATTTATTATATTTTTGTTTATTTCAGAGAGAGGAAGGGAGAGGGAGAGATAGAAACATCAATGATGAGAGAGAATCATTGATTGGCTGCCTCCAGCACACCCTCTACTGGGGATGGAGCCTGCAACCTAGGTATGTGCCCTTGACAGGAATCAAACCTGGGACCCTTCAGTCCGCAGGCTGACGCTCTATTCATTGAGCCAAACCGGATAGGGCGACCCTTTAGTTTTTAAATAGCAGTACATACAATTATATTCCATATGGATGTGCTTGACAAAAAGCAATTTTGAGAAAAAAATCAAGAGCACAAAAGAAGTCACAATCCAGTTGGTGGATTGATGATGTTTACACTATTCTAAACATTTTGGCAAATGTTAAATAATCATGTCTTAGACACCACCCCAAAGAAGTGCACTGGTGTTATTAAAAATCAGCCGAAGCCGGTTTGGCTCAGTGGATAGAGCGTCGGCCTGCGGACTGAGGGGTCCCGGGTTCAATTCCGGTTAAGGGCATGTACCTGGGTTGCGGGCACATCCCCAGTGGGAGATGTGCAGGAGACAGCTGATCGATGTTTCTCTCTCATCGATGTTTCTAACTCTCTATCTCTCTCTCCCTTCCTCTCTGTAAAAAATCAATAAAATATATTTAAAAAAAAAAATCAAACAACTGCCCGAGGTATGGACATCAGGAAATAACAGCTTTGCCCAGACAGGCTGAGTGCAAGGAGGGCATTGTCCGGGTGAGGGTTGGTAGGTTTATAAACAAGGTTAGGGAGGCAAGGCTTCCCTAACACATTATTGACCTGTAAGTATATCACTATCAACCTTCCAAGTAAAGGAAGAAAACTTTATGCAGAGATTTTCCTTCTCTTATTTAACAGAGAACTGTTGGAAGGAAACAAAGACTACGTTGGGTGAAAATGGAAATTCCTGATGCTTTGGAAATTGTTTCAGTCCTTTTTCTAATACTTCAGACACTGACTGGAGGAATTGAAACTACAAAATATCTTGAACTGGCCCTAGCTGGTTTGGCTCAGCGGATAGAGCATCGGCCTGCGGACTGAAAGGTCCCGGGTTCCAGTTCTGGTCAAGGGCACATGCCCGGGTTGCAGGCTCGATCCCCAGTGCAGGAGGCAGTCGATCAGTGATTCTCTCTTATTATTGATGTTTCTATCTTTCTCTCCCTCTCCCTTCCTCTCTGAAATCAATAAAATGTGTGTGTGTGTGTGTGTGTGTGTGTGTAATCTTAAACTGTTTAGTCAATGTCCCACATCTTCATCTGTTCTCGGTGCTGAGGCATACAACTTAAAATAATGGTCACAAATCTATGTATACCCCCCACACACACACACTTCTTGCTCTATAACAAACCAATTGAGCTATTTTCTGAATCAAATTTGCAAAAGTCTAAAGGGAAAAAAACACACTTTCAAAGGACAGGATGTTTTTCAAGGCAGGCCTTTTAGAAGCTACTGTTGACTGCTCTAGGTTGTTTTTTTTAGGTGGGGGGGTTAGTTTGCTTTCTTTGACAGTTAACAGTTTGGCAATGAGTTCATCTTCTGACATAGGGAAGTCAGATTTTAATGTCCTCGGTCTCCCATTTTGTTTGGTAAAATGCCTAAAGCTGGTCATTTACTAGTGCTGAAGTGGGGGAAGCATTTACGGCTCACTAAACCAAATCCCCATGGTTTAAGGGTCAGCTGATTTTTTTGCTGCAATACTTAGGAGAACTGACGCCCCACTCCCCGACCAAAGAGATCTGGATCAAGATGAGAAGTGTTATCAATATCCTGTTAGTGAGGGCATAATCATTTTAATAAGAAAAATTTTAATTTCAACATTCAAAAAATTACATAGTTGCCTGGCCGGCGTGGCTCAGTTGTTGAGCATCAACCTATGAACTAGGAGGTCAGAGTTCGATTCCCAGTCAGGTCACATGCCTGTGTTGTGGGCTCGATCCACTAGGGGGCGTGCAGGAGGCAGCTGATCAATGATTCTCATGATTGAAGTTTCTCTCTCCCCCTTTCTCTCTGAAAGCAATAAAAATATATATATTTTTAAAATGACAGTTATAAGTCAGGCTGTCATTAAGAAAAGTTTGCCACAGTTCACGTTGGTAACCCTAGTAAATGGTGAGCTAACTTACTGCTGGAATCTTGACTCACCCCCACCCAGAGCAGCAAGTTTGAGTCCTGCCTGCCATTATGTGATTCTCTGATTTCAGCTGATGAAATGAGTCCACATGTGGAGGCAAGGCCCTCATTTTCCTTTCTAAAAGGAGGAAGGAAATGAATTAATGTTTTCTCAAAGCAAATTTTTTTTAAACAAGGAAAGTCTCAACCTGAGGCTTCCTTCTGACCCATTTAGCGCTGGTTCTCTGTGATCTCTGGGCAGATCTCATTACTGGGCAAGCTGAACCACTGGGGTTGGTAGCGTCTATTCGTGTGGCCAGATTTCTTTGAAGATGGTGAGACGCTTTTATCTCATTCTGGCCAAAGTTAATCACATTATTTTTTGAAGTGAGCCTTACATTTGCTGGTTTTAAAAAATTCCAGCAAGCTCAAAATTTAGGTCTTAAAGATGCCAATGATTTAAAAATCTACCATTTGAAAAACAACATGCTGAGTTTTGTGTCTCTGTGTTACTGTAGTTACTGCCACATTGCATCCTAGTTATAGCTCAGCCTAGGGAAGTGTGAGCTGAACACAGTTCTTCTTGCCACAGAACCTCCCACTGATACAGAATCAAGATGGTTGAGAAGTAGGTATGCACTGTTTGCATTATAAGGCTGTTTATACAGCATTAGAACATTTGATCTACTATGTCAATTTGGTGGAGAGATCAATTGGTACCATAGGTAAAAATCAATTTATTTAAAAGTTACAAATGTAAAATTCTAATGTATTTCAATGTATGGCAGACACGATCTATATATATAAAAGGTTAGTCCTGGTTGGTGTTGCTCAGTGGTTAGAGTGTTGGCCCGTCCACCCAAGAGTCCTGGGTTCAATTTCCAGTCAAGGGCAAGTATCTGGTTTGTGGGTTCAATTCCCAGCCCCTGTCAGGCATGTGGGAGGTAACCAATAATGTGTCTCTTTCACATTGATGTTTCCCTCTCTCTCCCTCTCTCCTTACCTCCCTTTTACTTTCTTTGAAAATGAATGGAGGAAAAACCAAGATGGCGGCATAGGTAAACACCAGAAATTGCTGCCTCGCACAACCACTTCAAAACTACAACTAAAAGACAAAATGGGCATCATCTAGAACCACAGGAAGGCTGGCTGAGTGGAAATTCTACAACTAGAAGGAAAGAGAAAAGCACACTGAGACTCAGAGGAGGTGTGGAAGTAAAGTGTAGAGGTACGGAGGCGGACGCAGAAAGGGCTGGCAACTGAGGACACAATTGTCTTTCTCAATCAGGAGGGAGCCTCAAGCTCCCGACTGCTCTGAACTCCAGTTCTGGGTGAGTCTCTGGGGACCCAGACTCATACGGGGAGAAACTGGACTGTCTGGCATCGGTCGGAACTCAAGGGTGGCTTTCTCTCAGAGGTGCTTGCAGCAATTACCGGGACACTGAGACCTGGGGCCTCTTAGGGCAGGACTGAGGAGCAGCCATAGCTGCTTGCTCCGCCCTGTTGATCACCTGAGACCCCGCCCCACCCAAGCTGTGCGCAGAGGCTTTTGCATATGAAAGGCCTGGCCCTTTGCAATCTGAAAATTACCTAACAAACTGCAGCTGGGTCAGAGAGACCCAGAACTTCCAAAAGAAGGCCCAAGGCCCCACAGCAGCTTGCATTGCTTCACAGCTGGGCCTCATCTGGGCCCCTCCCACCCCGAAGAAGAAGACGAGCGCACGATCTCTCCGTAGTTCATGTGGGGTCTTCATGCAGAGCTAAATTAGCACCTCTAGAGACCCAAGTGCCAGTGTACCCAGTGGTCAGAGTGGGACCATCCGATTACAACTCTCAGATTCATAAGGAACACACTCAGGGGGCAGACTCAGTGAGCACCAAAGCCCCATTGAAGCAAGTCTTGCCCCAGAAGGGTGTCTCCAGCACAGAAGTTCTCCCACTGCAGACACAGCTGATTCTCACAGCCAATTGGCCTGGAGGTCAATTCCTCCCAGTGATACCTACAACAATCAAGGCTTAACTACAACAAGACTGTGCACAAAGCCCACAAAGGGGTGCACCAAGAGTGTCCACCTCAGGTAACTGGGGAGGCTGAGCCACTGGGCCCTATAGGACACCTAGCACAGAAAGCCACTCTATCAACACAGGGAAGCATAAAAAATGTGGAGACAAAGAAACAGGTCACAAATGACAGAAATGGAGGAAAGCAAACTACTGGATATAGAGTTCAAAACCACACTTATAAGGGTTTTCAAGAATTTTCTAGAAACATCTGATAAATTTAGTGAGACCCTCAAGGAATCTAGTGAGACCCTTGAGGTTATGAAAAAGGACCAACTAGAAATTAAGCATACACTGACTGAAATAAAGAATATTATACAAAGTTCCAATAGCAGACTAGAGGATCGCAAGAATCAAGTCAAAGATTTGAAATACAAAGAAGCAAAAAACACCCAACCGGAAAAACAAAAAGAAAAAAGAATCCAAAAATATGAAGATAGTGTAAGGAGCCTCTGGGACAGCTTCAAGCGTACCAACATCCGAATTATGGGGGTGCCAGAAGAAGAGAGAGAGCAAGATATTGAAAACCTATTTGAAGAAATAATGACAGAAAACTTCCCCTACCTGGTGAAAGAAATAGACTTACAAGTCCAGGAAGCGCAGAGAACCCCAAACAAAAGGAATCCAAAGAGGACCACACCAAGACACATCATAATTAAAATGCCAAGAGCAAAAGACAAAGAGAGAATCTTAAAAGCAGCAAGAGAAAAACAGTCAGTTACCTACAAGGGAGTACCCATACGACTGTCAGCTGATTTCTCAACAGAAACTTTGCAGGCCAGAAGGGAGTGGCAAGAAATATTCAAAGTGATGAATACCAAGAACCTACAACCGAGACTACTTTACCCAGCAAAGCTATCATTCAGAATTGAAGGTCAGATAAAGAGCTTCACAGATAAGAAAAAGCTAAAGGAGTTCATCACCACCAAACCAGTATTATATGAAATGCTGAAAGGTATCCTTTAAGAAGAGGAAGAAGAAGAAAAAGGTAAAGATACAAATTATGAACAACAAATACACATCTATCAACAAGTGAATCTAAAAATCAAGTGAATAAATAATCTAATGAACAAAATAAACTGGTGAATATAATAGAATCAGGGGCATAGAAAGGGAGTGAACTGACTATTCTTGGGGGGAAAAGGGGTGTGGGGGTGCGGGAAGAGGCTGGACAAAAATCTTACACCTATGGATGAGGACAGTGGGGGGGTGGGTAAGGGCAGAGGGTGGGGTGGGAACCGAGTGGAGGGAAGCTATGGGGGGAAAAAGAGGAACAACTGTAATAATCTGAACAATAAAGATTTAATTAAAAAAAAAAGAAAGGTCATAAAATAGGCCTATGTTTATCCAAAAGCATTTGTCCTTGCACATTACTGTTTGTTTTTAATTTTTAAAATATATTTTTATTGATTTCAGAGAGGAAGGGAGAGGGAGAGAGAGCCAGAAACATCAATGATGAAAGAGAATCATCTATCAGCTGCCTCCTGCACATTCCCTATTGGGGATCGCTGCCTCCTGCATGCCCCTGGGGATGGAGCCCGCAACCCCAGCATGTGCCCTTGACCAGAATTGAACCCGGGACCCTTCAGTCCACAGGCTGATGCTCTATCCACTGAGCCAAACCTGCTAGGGCCTGTTTGTTTTTTTAAACACATAACTTTGGAGTGTGGACACTGGATCCCCAAAATCTAAAAATCATTTTTTAATTACAAGAAAGTTAAAAAAAAAAACTGATATGAAGTGAAGATACTAGATCTCCAATATCTAAAATAAAGAACTTCTATTGACAAACATATCTTTTAAAACATTTTTTATTGATTAATTTTAGAGAGTGGAAGAGAGAGGAAGAGAGAGACATAAACTTGTTGTTGCACTTATTTATGCATTCACTGGTTGATTCTTTTTTTTTTTTTTTAATATATTTTATTGATTTTTACAGAGAGGAAGGGAGAGAGATAGAGAGTTAGAAACATAGATCAGCTGCCTCCTGCACATCTCCTACTGGGGATGTGCCCGCAACCCAGGCACATGCCCTTGACCGGAATCGAACCTGGGACCCTTCAGTCCGCAGGCCGACGCTCTATCCACTGAGCCAAACCGGTTTCGGCAACTGGTTGATTCTTGCATGTGCCCTGACAGGGGTCAAACCCACAACCTTGGTGTATTAGGACACTGCTCTAACAGCATTAGGGTGACAAACACAAGTCTTGCAGGGGAGGGGAGAGGAGCTGTATGGAAGCACCAGAAAAAGCAACTTCAAAAATGCAGGGAAGCAAAGAAAATAGAACTCTATAAGCTGATATTCAATTATTCCCGGTTTATATTGTTAAGATATAAAAGTAAAGTGAAGTCAGCTGGAAGCAATCCAAATGACCATGAACTGGGAAAGGAATAAACAAACAGTTCTGGCCACACGACGAATAGGACACAGCAATAAAAAGAAGGGAACTATTAGTATTTTGAACAACAAAGGATGCATTACGCTTAGTGAAAGAAGCCAGATGACACGAGGAGCTAAATACCGTATGATTGCATTTCTATGATATTCTAGAAAAGTAAAGTAATGGAGAGAGGAATTAAATCTGTTCATCGGAGGCTGGGAGTGGAAGAAGACCGACTGCAAAAGGGCACGGGAGCGCTGTGAGGGGATGGAAACGTTTTCTGTATTTTGGTTTTGGTTGTGGTTACCTGGCTGCGCACATGTCAACATCAATCAAACTCCACACTTGAAAAGGGTGAATTTGACTGAATATATATCATACTTCAATAAACCTTCCTAAAAAATAAAATGAAAAAGCGCATTTTGAATGCTTTTGTTTTTGTGTGTAAGTAAGGGAAATAAAAGTCTATATGTGTGTCCGCTTATTTTTGTAAAAGGAAAGATTAAGGATAAACCAGAAATGAATGAAATGGCTTGCCTAGGGGGGTTAAGTGAGAATGGGATGGGAAAGGAATGAGACTTTTCAGAATACACCTTTGCATATAGTTTTGACTTTTGAACTATGTTAATAATGTTTTACATATCCAAAACATAAAAGTCAATAGACAAGGATTGGAGAAAAATACTTAAAATTTCAGTTTAAAATGAACCTCCCTGTAAATCAAATTAATAACAAAATCATTCATGCAGAAGAAAAAAAATGAATTCAAGTAACTTTGAACCCAGCACTCTTTATTTATTTCACTAGAGGCCCCGTGCATGGATTCATGCACTGGTGGGGGGCATGGCCTGCAGGGATTGGCCCACTGTGGGAGTGCAGCTCATCCAGGTCAGCCAAGCGGTGGGAGCACACTGACCACCAATGGGCAGCTCCTTTGTCGAGTGTCTTCCCTCTGGTGGTCAGTGTGCGTCATAGCGACTGGTCGACCAGTTGTTCTGGTCGTTCCGCCATTCAGTTGCTGGATTTTTATTACATAGGATTTTATTTTATTTTTTTTAAATATATTTTATTGATTTTTTTAAAATATATTTTATTGATTTTTTACAGAGAGGGAGAGAGATAGAGAGTTAGAAACATCGATCAGTTGCCTCCTGCACATCTCCCACTGGGGATGTGCCCGCAACCCAGGCACATGCCCTTGACCAGAATCAAACCTGAGACCCCTCAGTCCGCAGGCCAACGCTCTATCCACTGAGCCAAACCGGTTTTGGCTATTTTATTGATTTTTTACAGAGAGGAAGGGAGAGGGATAGAGTTAGAAACATTGATGAGAGAGAAACATCGATCAGCTGCCTCCTGCACACTCCCCACTGGGGATGTGCCCGCAACCAAGGTACATGCCCTTGACCGGAATCGAACCTGGGACCCTTGAGTCCGCAGGCCAATGCTCTATCCACTGAGCCAAACCGGTTAGGGCTAGGATTTTATTTTTAAAAATCTTTATTGTGAAAGTATTACATAGGTCCCCCTTTTCCCCATT
>NW_005871234.1:2071345-2107101 GCF_000147115.1 Myotis lucifugus | reverse complement strand
ACTTAAAATTTCGGGTTAAAATGAACCTCCCTGTAAATCAAATTAATAACAAAATCATTTATGCAGAAGAAAGAAAACGAGTTCAAGTAACTTTGAACCCAGCACTCTTTATTTATTCACTAGAGGCCCAGTGCATGGATTCATGCATTGGTGGGGGGCGTGGCCTGCGGGGGATCAGCCCGCTGTGGGAGTGCAGCTCATCCAGGTCAGCCAAGCAGTGGGAGTGCACTGACCATGAGTGGGGAGCTCCTGCGTGAGCGTTTGCCCCCTGGTGGTCAGTGCACATCAAAATAAGCCAGTCAGAGAAAGATAAGTATCACATGATCTCACTCATATGTGGAATCTAATGAACCAAATAAACTGATGATCAAAAATAGACCCAGAGTTATAGAAGCATGAACAGACTGTTGAACTTCAGAGGGAAGGCAGGGGAGGGTGGGTGGGAAGGGATCAACCAATGAACTTGTCTGCATATATGCATAACCCATGGACAAACAGTGGGGTGGTGAGGGCCTGCGGGTGTGGGGAAGAGAGAACGGGAGCAGACTGAAAGAGGTTAATGGGGGAAAAGGAGAAACTATGTAATACTTTAACAATAAAGATTTTTAAAAAATAAAATCCTATATAATAAAAACCCGGTGACCAAACAGCAGAACAACCAGAACCACCAGTCAACCAGTTACTGGGTCGACCGGTTGCTTAGGCTTTTATATATATATAGATAGTGGTATAAGTGTAATAATTCTGGAACTATTTAGTGTATATTGTAGGATTGAGCAAATGGCTAAATACAGGTATGGGCAAAATAGGTTTACAGTTGTAATACAAATGAATAATACAATAATCTCTATATATAAAAGCCTGAGCGACCGAACAACCCAACGACTGAATGACCAAACGACTGGTCGACGGGTCGCTATGATGTGCACTGACCACCAGGGGGCAGACCCTCAATGCAGGAGCTGCCCCCTGGTGGTCAGGGCGCTCCCACAGCTGGAGCGCCGCTCAGCTAACCGAGGGGCGCACCAGATGCAGGGCTCACGAATGGTGAGCACCGCTGCGGGGGTACGAGCCTCTACCAATTGGGACTGACAGGGCGCGAGTTCAAGGCAGGTGCAGTGGGCCGGGATGAGCAGGAGTGGCAGGCAGGAGCGGCAGGCAGCATTGGACTGTCGGTTTTGGCCCGATCCTTGCAGGTCACTCCCGAGGGACCCCACCGGTGCATGAATCTGTGCACTGGGCCTCTAGTTAATAAATAATCATTCAAGACTAAATTCTGAGTTTTGTGTACTCACAACTGTGTACTCACAGCTTTTGCCCACACCTATGTGTTGATGCTGTTGGGAATGAAGGTTTTTCACTGTGGGAAGGGGAGATATTGAGAGAGACATAGTTACTTATAGGGAGAACTTTCTATATTTGGAAGTAAACATAAAAGATAAAATAAAGCCTGGTCAGCAGGACTCAGTGGCTGAGCATCGACTCATGAACCAGGAGGTGGCGGTTTGATTCCCGGTCATGGCATATGTGCCCAGGTTGTGGGCTTGATCCCCAGTGTGGGGCATGCAGGAGGCAGCTGATCAATGATTCTCTGTCATCATTAATGTTTCTATCTCTCTCTCCCTCTCCCTTCCTCTCTGAAATTAATAAAAGTATATTTTTTTAAAAAGATAAAATAAAAATTACAGGACAGAAAAGAAAAAATGGATTAATAATTTTAAATTACATTAATATATGTCTTTTAAAAAGGGGAAACCTATACCTACATGTTGGTCTATCATAGTAAGACATAATAAAATTATAATATTTTAGTCTTAATTTCTGCAAATTTGTCAATAACTTTGTCAAAAGTAACTTTTTTGCATATTTATGTTCAACAGATGGTAGACAGATATGTCAAACTATTCTCACTCCTAGTGTATTGAAGAGGAAATAAATAAATGGGAAGAGTTATGGACAAGTGGATACGTTGGGCAGAAATTTATAAAAATCCTGCTTCACAATAAATCCCAGAAATTGCAAAAGTGTCCACGTCTGTTTTTTCAAGATTGATTCCAGTACAGTCTCTGAGTTAAAAATGTTAAACATACAAGAAAACTCTAAGTGGTCACACAGAATGACGGAATTGAAGTGATGTAAGTTCTGTTTTTCCATCCTTACAATCACTGTGCTACCATCATTCACTTCAGTTGTACTGTTTATTTAAAAAGGAATTGGGGGGTGGAGTTGGAGACACCTCAAAGCCAAAGATTCAGACCTTTACAAATTCACTCCTCAAAGCCAGCAGCTAACAAAAGGTGGGCAATATTATTGGTCTTAAGAAGGAGGGAAATTTTGACACGTTCTGCAACCTGGAAGACATTACATTTAGTGACTTACGCCAGAGGCAGGACTAATATGCTGTGCTTTAACTTATATACAGTTTAGAAGCAATCAAATGCATAGAGACAGGAAGCAGGAAGGTGGTTGCCAGGGGCTGGAGGAGAGGAGCATGGGGAGTTGGTGTTGGGGGTTTTTGTCTTGGGGATAATACAAATGTTCTGGAGAATCACAAAATATGAATGTCCTCAATGCCACTGAATGGTAAACTTGTGAATTGTTAAAATTAGTAAAATAAATGTTATGTGATGTACATTTTACAATAAAAAATAAATTTTAAAAATTGCTAAGTAAACAAAGGCAAGGGAGAGCCCCACTTTCAACCGAACAACAGTGATAATTTTTTGTTGTTAATCCTCACCCGAGGATATTTCTCCATGGATTTTTAGGCAGAGTGGAAAAGAGAGAGAAAGACAGAGAGAAACATCGATGTGAGAGAAACACATGGATTGGTTGCAATAATTTTTTTTTTAAGCATGTGGCTGAGTCTGCGTGTCAGAGGCTGACTTGGAATTCATTTGCCTGCAAAATATGTTTATTAAAGATTAAGTCATTTAAAAACGTGCTAAGCTGAAGGATACATATATTGTTAAAATGGTAACCAAAGCAACTGATAGAATTCAGCCGGCAAGGCTGCCTTCTCCGGGCCGCGGCCTGTCTGTCAGCGCCCTGCTAAAACAGACCCGGCTTCAGGCCTCCTCGCTGCCTCTGACTTCATGTTCCCCGTTTTCAGCCGCTCTTCTCTCCGATGACCCCGCAGCCAGCGGTGATGTCCACACAGCAGCGGAAGTGTTGGTGCCGGAGGAGCACCCACCGGAGTCGGGGGTGCGAGCTCTGGACACTCGCCTGGAGGAGTCCAACAGTCGCTCCTGGATGCTAAGGCCGACGTCACCCACCAGCTCGTGTGTTTTCTGTGGAAACTGGGTGTGGCTGGCGCTCAGACAGTTGCAGATCGGTTAAGTATCCCTATGGTGCGGTGATGCGAAAAGTGGCAGATCACTCAGGCCAAGTACAAAACAAATCTTTTGGAATGACAATTCTACAGTTTCAGAATTTCCACAGACAGTCCAAGGAAATTGCTTCAATTATTGAAACTGCGTGAACGCCGATTAGTTGGTTGATAAATTGCTACCATCGTTCTAAAATCATGGACTTCACTTTCTGCAATATAACTGCGTGAGGGTCAGATGATAGGTATTGAAAGAAAATTGCATTTTTGTTTTTCCATTTTTTAAATATGAAAAGCATTAGACAAACAGGAATTAGATAAGAGGCGACCAATGCACTTATCGATGGGAAAGTACTAAAAGCCACTGAATTGAACACTTTAAAGGGGGAACTCAGTGGTATGCGAATTACATCTCAATAACAAAATTAAAAAGAACAACAAAACTCCACAGATCCCAGCAGGTCACTATCACCCTTCCTGCCCCATCTTCTCTGGACCGGGAGCCCTCTTTTCTCCCACCCCGGCGGCCCCTCCCCCTCCTCACCTGGGCCAGGGGGTCTGCTCAGCTTGGTGCTGGCAGCGCTGTCCACATGACACACTGTTCCCCGGTCACTCACGAAACCCTTCTCTCCCTTCCTTTTACAAAACACACATTAATGCGATTTAAGTGAATTCCAGAGATACAAAGAAATGAGTTATCAATCCATGAAAACACATGGAGGGAACTTAAATGCACCTTATTAGGTGAAAGAAGCCAATCTGTGTGATTCCAACTCTGACATTCTGGAAAAGGCAAAGCTATGGAGGCAGTGAAAAAAGATCAGTGGTTGCCTGAGATTCAAGGAAGGTAGGGATAGTTGGAGCAGAGAGAGGTTGGGGGCGGTGAAACTACTCTATGACACTATAATGGTGGATACATTTGTTAAAATCCATTGGATGCACAATACAAAGAGGGATCCCTGCCCGGCCAGCGTGGCTCAGTGGTTGAGCGTCAACCCATGAACCAGGAGGTCACAGTTTGATTCCCGGTCAAGGATCATGCCTGGGTTGCGAGCTCGATCCCCAGTGTGGGGCATGCAGGAGGCAGTTGATCAATGATTCTCTCTCATCAATGATGTTTCTATCTCTCTCCCTCTCTTTTTCCTCTCTGATATCAATAAAAATATATTTAAAAAACCACACACACAGAAAAACAAAGAGTGGTCCCTAATGTGAAGTATAGACTTTAGTTCATAATTGTGTATCAATATTGGCTCATCAATCATAAGAAATGTCCCACACTAAAAACAAGATGTTAATAATAGGGGAAATTTGGGAGGATGAGGTGGGCATATAGGAACACTACTTACTGATCAATTTTTCTATAAACTCCAAACTGTTCTAAAATAAAGTTTATTCATTTAAAAACAAAAAATGTGTTAATTCACTTTCCCTTTTTTGTACCATCATATTTATTTCATGTATTCCGGTAGCAATGATATTGCTTAGAGTTGCCAGCACATAAGGATAATAAAAACAACCAGCGGACTTTTCGCGTGGCTTCTGCTCTGCACTGCCTGACGTCTGGGCCTGCTCCCTGCACCCAGAGCAGCATCTGCGGAGAGCAAGGCGCTCGGTGCTGGTTGTGGAGCGAGTGCATCTGAGATCTGTGGGCCGTGGGGCTGCAGCGTTCGCTCAGGATTCCAAATGGGGACATGGCTGGAGAGTCCAGATGTCTTTTCAGAAATGCTTCCCCAGCTCATTAGGAGGATCATTTATTTCCAGGACTCACACTTCTTCACGGAGTGAACCACGGCCTGCAATGCCTTGGAGGTGTCAGTTCTCTTTTGACCTCAGTCAGAACATCTTCCCCCCTCCCCCTCCCTCCCCCACCCCCTCCCCTTCCCCTCCCCCCACCGACTTTGGTTACTAATCCAGAACCATTTATTCTGTGTCCCTTGCTGGGAACTCCCAGAATTCTCAGAGGCATTGCAGTGCTTAGTGTCATGGTCTTTTATGGCCTCGTGCAGCTCCCTAAATAGTGTTTCCTGTTCAATAGCTGTTTCCTGACCGGCTTTGGTGATTCTGTTCTCTGCACCTCAGTTGTACTTTTGGCACAGATGCTACTTGGTCTGTTATCTAGCAATCTCGTCTTTGCTGAGTAGGTGACATGTTCCTTTTGATTTTCTTGAAAATAGATTGCAATCGCTGTGTCTCCTCCTATTGCTTGAAAAGGACTCATTGCTAGTCTTTGAATCCTTAATGTTCGTTGTTCAGGAAAAGATTCTCTACCGTGTCAGATGACTTGGCTTCCTGTTTATTCATGCTTCCTTGAGTAAAACCTTGTTGCTCTCTTTGTTCTTATTGATCATTTATTTGGAGTTGCTTTATAGTTTATGTGACTATTTTAGTGGGCTTTAAAAGGAGTGAGTTCTTGGTGGCATTACTTGCACTACCATTGGCTGGAAAGCCACTTCATATTTGAGAAGCCACTGGGGGGTGGGGCATTGAGATAATCAGAGAAAGACACCAGCAGCCAGCAGTGGTACTAGAGGTCTGAGCTGGGGCCGGGCCTGCACCTCATCCTGAGAGCTTCCCCCTAGGGGAGCATTGAGGAGTGTTCCAGGGAAATAGTACCATCCTATCTGGTTTGCAGGAAGAGGACCTGGGTAAGGAGAGATTGGTTTTGGTGAGGTGGAGGGAGAGCAAATGGGGAAATACAGCCTTCAAATATCTATGCCTGTTGAGAAAGCTCCAAAGAGCACAAGTCCTCCTGCCCACCCACCTGGTTGCAACCAGTACCTCTGTGCTGCAGCCCTCCAGGCTGCCCGCCATGCCTAAGCTCTGCTTGTGGGTAGATTCCCGCTAGTGAGGACAATGTGTGTCCACATGGCTCTTAAAATGCAGAGAAACCGGGGAATGTTCGGACAGGGTATAGGCTTTGGTGTCAGACACACCCAGGTATGAATGCGGGTTCTGCCGTTAGCTGAATGGTCTTGGGCAAGTCACTTAATTTTCCTGAAAGGTCTCATTTTAAACATATATTTTTATTGGTTTCAGAGAAGAAGGGAGAGAGAGAGAGAGAGAGATAGTAACATCAATGATGAGAGAGAATCATTGATCGACTGCCTCCTGCACACCCCCTACTGGGGATTGAGCCCATAACCCGGGCATGTACCCTTGACCAGAATTGAACCTGGGACCTTTCAGTCTGCAAGCCGATGCTCTATCCACTAAGCCAAACCAGCTAGGGCAAAAGGTCTCATGTTTAGACCAGTATGAGCGGCCTCTGCCTTAGGCCCCCAGCTTTAGAGGACCATAGTCTTCTTTCAGCCTGTCCCTGCTCATGGGCGGGGAGTCAGGGCCAATGGCCAAAGCCCACGTGGTAGGCTGTATGAATGGTGCCTCCAGACTTGCATAGTGCACAGCCTGTGGAAATGCAGTGTGGGCTGCTAATCACAGTGGCAAGGAAGGAATATTGAAGACATTGAGGGGTAGAATCCAGACTTGGCAGGTGTCAGGATATGACCAGGAGAATGATGAGGCTGTCAACAGCCAGAGGGAAATCTGGCCGAGTTGAGACATCAGTTCTAGGTGTGTTAAGGCTTTGGCCCTGCCAGATAGCTACCCAGAGCTGTCTAGCAGCCTGAACTCAGCGCTAGACACGGTTTTGGAAATCATCAGCATTGGGGTCATGGTTGAGGCCTGGAGACTGAGCAAGGCCTCTGAGGGAAAGCCTATATACCCATGGCAAGGACTGGGCTGATTCTCTTGGGGCATCTGTATTAAAGGACCGGAATGCACAAAGCGGCCATGAGAGGGCAGAGGGCTTCAGGGCCTGGGACGATGGAATGCTGCTGCTGGCACAGCCCAGGAGCAGAGGGTCTCAGGGGTCCACAGAGTCAAGGCTTTGAGGGGTCAGGGAGGACAGGATCCTTGGCCTGGAAGACAGCTCCTTCTGGAGGGACAAGGGCCCGGGTAAGCGAGTGGTATGGACGTCGAAGCCAGGAGGTTGTCTACACCTGCAGAAATGTGGTAGCGAGAGGAAGGAGTGAGGAAGGTGATGGGCATGAGGACAGAGCGGGATCAGGAGGGGCACCTGAAGCGCGGTGAGGGGGAGAGGCTGCAGGAAACGAATAGTGGGTGAAGCCCG
Source organism: Myotis lucifugus (assembly GCF_000147115.1). Lineage (NCBI taxonomy): Eukaryota > Metazoa > Chordata > Mammalia > Chiroptera > Vespertilionidae > Myotis > Myotis lucifugus. The sequence goes on along the minus strand of NW_005871234.1, from coordinate 2,099,641 downwards.
GTCCAGCGGAGAAGCAAAGGGTGCGAACCAAGAGGAAACATGGGGGTGGGCGCAGTTAGCCCAGAGGAGTAAGGGTCAGTGTGTGTGAAGAAAAAAGATGAAAATACAGGAAGATGTTTGAAGTGCGGGGAAAGGAAGCAGGGCAGCTCCCTGGGCCTGGGGCTGGGCTTCTCGGTCAAGCAGAGCTGGCTTCTGCCAAGGCTTCGGGAGGTAGGAGGGAATGGGGATGGAAGGGCCTAGATTTTGACCTTTGGTGGTGCTCTCTGTGTGTGGTCCTCTTGTGTCTCCTGTGGTGGTCGTGGCTCTGATGGAATGTGCCCTGGGTTATATGTGTTGACATATTTTCAGCAGAACCACGCCTTGGGGGTATGAAAGGATTCATATCCTCTTACAGAATGGTGAATGCCTATTATTTTCAGAGTACCTGGGAGCCAAAGATGACTGACAGCTCTCCCAGGTTAAGAAGCCTATAAGAGCCCTAACTGGTTTGGCTCAGTGGATAGAGTGTCGGCCTGCGGACTCAAGGGTCCCAGGTTCGATTCCAGTCAAGGGCATGTACCTGGGTTGCAGGCACATCCCCAGTAGGGGATGTGCAGAAGGCAGCTGATCGATGTTTCTCTCTCATCGATGTTTCTAGCTCTCTATCCCTCTCCCTTCCTCTCTGTAAAAAAAATCAATAAAATATATATTTTAAAAAAGAAGCCTATAAGAGCATCAGCGGAAGAATAAGGTTGTTGAGCAAGTGTGGGTAGCTGCGAAGGGAAAACCAATGCTGAGAAAAATTAAGATTCAAAATAGGAGCCAAAACCGGTTTGGCTCAGTGGATGGAGCGTCGGCCTGGGGACTGAAGGGTTGCGGGTTCGATTCCGGTCAAGGGCATGTACCTTGGTTTCGGGCACATCCCCAGCGGGAGATGTGCAGGAGGCAGCTGGTCAATGTTTCTCTCTCATCGATGTTTCTAACTCTCTATCTCTCTCCCTTCCTCTCTGTAAAAAATCAATAAAATATATTTTTTAAAAAAGATTCAAAATAGGAGAGAGGATGAGGTAAACAGTGCATTTAAGATGGCTAAATTGCAAATGCTGTGTGTAGAATTAAAAACAAGATGACTGGGGGGTGGGGGTGGCCGGGGAGAGGTCAATGGGGGAAAAAGGAGACGTATGTAATACTATATGTAATACTTTAAACAATAAAGAATTAAAAACAAAACAAGATGAATTGCATAAAGGCTGGGTGGGGGACCTGGCTTGGCAGGAGCTCACATAAGAGGTCACCATGGTTTATCACTAGCCTTGGACACTTCAGGGCCCTAATGTTTTGTATATGTCATGAGTAACTACGATAGCTTCATTACCTGCCATGTCCCGAATGCCTGAACTCTTCCTACAGTTGTTTTTTGATCATCATGCCAATCTTATGTGGTATCATTAGTCTGCTTTATAGACAAAGAGAACGACATTGGGAGATGAAATGGCTCATCTCACATCACACTTGGGAAGTGAGGGAGCTCTGTCCATTCCACTGAGCCACTCAGTGGCTTAAAAAGTTAAACCTTGGCCCTAGCCGGTTTGGCTCAGTGGATAGACCGTCGGCCTGCAGATTGAAGGGTCCAGGTTCGATTCCAGTCAAGGGCACATGCCTGGGTTGTGGGCTTGATCCCCAGCGGGGGGTGTGCAGGAGGCAGCCAATCAATGATTCTCTCTCATCATTGATGTTTCTCTCTCTTCCTCTCCCTTCCTCTCTGAAATCAATACAAATATATTTTAAAAGGTTACACCTTGGTGTCTATTCTTGGCTTTGGACAGCCAGATCCCATCTGGAACAGTGTTCATTTCTAGAAACCCCGAGATAAGAATGCTCTAGGTGTTCAAGATGGGGGAGCGTGGGGAGGGGTAGGACAGGGTGTGGAGCGATGTCACAAGGTTCAGGGAATTAAGGATGTGGTCGTGTGGCAGAGGGTTAACCGGTTTGCTTCCCAGAGCAGGAAGAAGGTCAGTGGGTGGGACTTAGATGGAGGCTGAGTTAGACGGGTTCAACTTGTAATTGCAACAGGTGGGGATTCAGAGTTCAATCATATTGTGGATGATTTAATGCTCCTATATCCTGTGAAATGATAGGCAACTCCAAAAAGATGTAGTTCTGTATCACTGGTATTTAAAGATGTATTAAGTGAAAGAAGATTACAACAAAGCATTATTCCATTTAAAAGTGTATGTACATATACGGTTATATGTATACTTTAAGAAAATGTTTACAACCAATATGTGGTTCTCTTGTGGTGGGATTTCAGAAAAAATTGTAAAACTTCAGTCCTCTAAATTTTCTATAGCTAACATGGAATTTGTATAAGGAGAGATGAAAGCATATTTATAGTGACCCAGGAGCGAGCCAGCCCCTGCAGAAGCAGGAATGTCCTGGTCCTCTCGCGCCTCAGGCCCTGGGAATGGGGCCAACACAACAGGGGCCGGGGGAGGGGGCAGGACTAGGGCTCTTTCAACTCCAAGATGTCACGTGGAAAGTGTGATCCCACTTTTGTAAAACACGCCAACGTGTGTGAGGATCCCGGATAGCCATGCGTGCCCAGGCACTTCCAGCGATTCTATGGGAAGGGAAACAAAATGGGGTGACAGCCTCCCAGCCTGCCAGCTGGCACCCCGAGGGGCTTTCACCCCCATGCCCTCAGGGAGGCGCTCTCCTGTCTAGTGGCCTAACAGGATATTGGCATCAACTAGAAAGAATGCTGAGGTCTTTATGGACGGCTGGGAGCTGGTCTGGGAGACGATGGATCTGTTTCAAACAGATGTGTCCAGCAGGAGGGGACAGTCTCCCCTCCCAAGTGGCTTTCTCTCTTTTGCTTTCCTTGATGATAATTCCCTTTTCAGGACCAGCCACCAGAACGGACAATCTGAATGAACAGAGGTAGCCCCAAGCACGAGGCCTTATAGGAAAGCTCCTTGCCCCAAGGACAGCAGAACCTGGGCCCCATCTGTGGCCCTTCCTTCTAGACATGGGGTCCAGGCCCTCAGACTGGAGCCGGATCGGGGATCCTTTAGCAAACATAACATCAGAAGTGAACAACTTGAATGGGGGTGGGGTGGGGGGGAGTGTTGCTCTCCAAGTTGAATGATAAAAGGAAGAAAGAAAAGGGAAAACAAAAAAAGAAACACATGAGAAAGAAAAAAAAATCTGTTTCCCAGCCATGGCCAGTTTTAACAGTGGACAGCTTTGAAACATTCCTTTTTGCAGGCGGCAGACGGGGACAAGGACAGGCTCAATCACTGCTGTTCGTGAGGGCTTCATTTGTGCATCTACAACCCGTGGAAGGCCGTGAGACAAGATCAGAGCAAGGATGACGGGCCAGGTATAGAAAGTCACCAGGGCGGAAAGCCCCGGGTGCCTGGCAACAGGGAAAACAAGAACCTCGCCCCAGGGTAACTGTTCCTCCCCCAGCATATCGCTGGTCACGCAGTGCGGACCCCTGACCTTCCCTGTCGCTGGTCGCACGGTTCAGATCCTCCCCTGACCTCTCCTCCCCTGGCATGTTTCTCGTCGTGCAGGTTACACCCCCTTAGAGGGGGAACAAAAAAGGGGGCCAGAGAATAGCGTTTAAGCATTAAGCCCCCGGGACAATGAGGTTCTGACCTGCTTCAAATACTACATCTAGGCCTCAGTTGTATTTCAGCTCCAGGCCCAGAAAAGCTGCAAAACCAGACAAGCTGGGCCATGGCTGACCTCAGGACGCCCTGCCCGGCACTGACCAATCAGTGGTGACCATGCCCTGACAGGACACTCCCGGAAAGCTGATGAATATTCTACTGATCCTCCCCCATGACCTCCCCTCAGGTCCCTCCCTTAAAAGCCCCCCCCCCCCCCCCCCCCCTCTCTTTGGGTCCCAGAAAGAAGCAATTTTTCTTCTCGGGGGGGGTCCAATTTCACCCTCTTTTTAAAAAACAAGAGGAGACCTTTGTTCTCTTGGACATATTTTTTTTTTACCGTTTTTTTTTCTCCTGTGACTTTCTAAATAAACTTTTTCTTATTGTTTGAGTCTTGGTTCTGAATTCTTTCTTAGCCAGAACGCAAGTGTGGAAGTTGCTGAACCCAGGTCCCGTCTGATCCCCCTAGTCTAACACCTGGTGCTGTTCTCACCCCCAACCAATCTACAGCCTGAGGGTGGGATCAGAGTGAGCCGTAAACACCCCTATCAGGGCCTGCTTCAAGGGGGGAGGGGGGGGGGAAATGAAGAACCCACACGGAATTTGAGTGCAAAAAATAAATATAAAATTTATTAAAACACCCACAATATTTTAAAGATACCAGGAGTAATACAGTTCACAAACCCAGACGTTTGTGTAAATTATAATAAAATACAAATCAAAAAAAGGATACATACTTGCAATTTCTAGGCACCCTAAATTAAATTTACTGAAACACTGGGGGAGAAGAGAGGGTAAGGAGGGGGAGCTCAGGAGGCAAACCAATAAAGTGGGAGGAAAAATATTAACAAAAAGGTAAAAATTATACAAAATAAAATTATCAGCATAAATTTACTGTACTAAGAATATCTACAGTTTAATAATACACATCCTATTGCCTTGAGACATTGCAAAAATCTACCATTCATCCATCAACCCCAGATAAACTTCATTTCAAGTAGCCACAGTTACAAAGTCAAGACGGAATATTCAAGTATGGTTGTTAAGTTCACCTCCATTGGAAGCCAAGTAACCAAACAGGAATTCAAAGAGAGAAGAAATAAAACACATCAAAAAGCTAGAGGGGCTCTAGATTAAATCTAATGCGTGTATATGCCCACAACGGGGCCTGGCCTCGTTCCTTTTTAAACTGGAGTACATGAGAAAGAAACAATGTCACTCCTGTTTTTCTCCTCCTTTTTCCCCTCGAAAAGAAAAGTGTTGGGACCAAGAAAATTTGGATGTTCAAATGAGCCAAATAGTATTTTTTAATTCCCCATGTGAAGAGTGACAAGTTATCCCTGAATGATGGGTAGTCAAGATGAGGAGAGAGAGAGAGCAAATCATACCGCTACACAAAGCATCCCTGATATCAGAAGAGAAGCAAATGAGGAAGTAGGCCAAATCACTCACTAATTCTTAGGCTAAAGCAATGTTAGACTTTGCATTATGTCTGTGCTGCGGTCTCTACTCAGGGAGAAGCCTACGGCTTCGCTCTTGCCGGCAGCTGTGCGGGAGAAAGGGCCGGGAGCGCGGAGACAGGGCCTCGCACGCAGGAAAAAACTTTGCAGGCGTGGGTGTGGGACTGTATAACCTGTGCTGGGGGCACGCACCTCAAAAGGTGCTCATTTTGGTCCAGGGTTATGTTGAAATTGGCCGTGTACTACCGTCGATGCAGCTGGCGAATCAAACTAGGGTGTGAGGGAGTCATTTCAAATGACGGCAACAATGACCGAAAAAGCTCAATGAGATGGGCATAGGAAATTCACATTTTACTGAAAAGCAGAACCGAAGAAGAAAATGAACTAAAGCCAACCATGCTCCTTCCTTTAGGCGCTCTGCCATTTTAACTGCTGAAGAATGGAAAATGAAATGACCCCAGATTCTTCAAGGTCAAGCACATCATCAAATGGACAAGCTGCAGGTATCGGACCCTCACGGAATCTACTTTACCAACGCTGTCATGCTGCCCTGTTTTTGAGGTATTTAAAAAAAATTATTGACAGTGGATGACACAAAATGGAGCTTCCTGTTGAGTTTTTAAAAAACATCAACTCCTGTGGACCCAAGAGGAAATTTAGAATAGCACCAACTAAAAAGCAGCCTCAGTGGCATCGAGTGAGCAAAGAAAGCTCCTTCCTTCAGTCTGAACACGAGGGGTGACCGGTGAGAGGCAGAAGCAACACTGGGCAAAGGCTATGAGGAGCCAAGGAAGGAGCCCTGCCCACCACGGCCTGGCCAGCGCCAGGGGAGGAAGGAGACCCTCGGTCCGCCGTGGCGTGCACAGCACCTGGGGACTCTGAGAGAGGTCTACGCGGCACCCTGGGCTGCGGGAGAGCCTGTGTCCTTGGCGATGAGAATGCCTGCCATGTTGGAAGAGGCAGAGAACCCGAGTCCCCTTCCTGGGGGGGAAAAAAAAAGAAAAGAAAGAAAAAAGAAACGAAGCCCTTCCTCTCTCTTTAGGCCTGAGAAGACAGAATTGGAACTAGAGCACCAGCCAAGCCAGGCAGGCCACCGCCTCCGCCGTCAGGGAGCGAGCTGCCTTTGCGACTTGCCTTTCCGTGTTTGGCCACCAAGGGAAGAACAATGAAACGAAACAGAAATACTGCTCAGAGCAGGTGGTAGCACGGTAAACAGAGGTCTAAGGAGACAGCACCAAAACAGGGAGGGGAAAAGAAGCCACGAGACTGGAGCCCACCTCGTTTTTGGTTGGTTGTGGTTTCAGAACCTTGATAGCACCTCAGCAGGTCAGGATCAGGGACAGTCACATTAAAACACCATAGCACCATTTTATTGAGACTATTTCAATTCATAAAAACGCTTCCTAGTCCATAAAACACAACTTCAGTAACAAAAGGAAAGAGATTGGTTGAGGCACATCAGGGATGTCGTTCTAATTTCCCACCGGCTTGGCCTGGGTCGGAGATCCGGCGGTGGGTAACGGTCACACTTGGCGGGATTTCGCGCCATGAGATCAGGTTACCGACTACTCATCACCCGCCGCCCTCACACACCTACTGCTGCTAAGTACAAAACGGTTAAGCTCTGCTACTTCTTCCCTTGCGCTAGCACGTCAAAGGTCCCTTGCTCTGCACACGACGGTATCCCAAAGAGGCTGGTGGAAGGACCAAGAAGGGGCAGGTATGACCTCTTTCCACGCACGCCACTGTCATCTCGGCGAGAAGGCAAAGCAGACCGAGGCCCTGCCAAAACAAACCCCAAATCCAACAACTGAAACAGAACACCTCAAAATCCATGACACACCTTCAGTCAAGATTTCCAATGGCTGAATAATGGTTTCTTGAGCTAGCACCAGTTATTTTGTGAGAACCTGCCGCGAAGCAATTTTCATGTTAAAAATCTCTTAGCACAGAACTTTGCAAGCACGTCCCTTGCACACAAAAGGGAGGGGGGAAATGAACAAAACAAGAGGAACCCATGGTCAGCGCTGCGTGTGGATGGCGTCTGTGGACGGGGCACACTGGGGGGGGGGGCGGGGTGACTAGAAGACTCCATCATTGTCTGTTGCTATAACATTACTCTTAGAACTTGGTCATGCTGTTAGGTTCTTTAGTTGCAATGGCTTTATTTTTCTTTTCATGATACAAATGTCTGGTTCATCATCTTTAGGACTTAAAAAAATGACAGTGCCAGTAAAAAATAAAAATTTGATTTTTCTCTTTCAGAAAACTTCAGCAGCAGGGGCGGGGGGAATAAAGAGCTGTGCATAGTTCCTTTTTAAATATACGTCTAAAGCATGCTAATTTCAATGACTGAGACTTGAGGTAGGTCATACATGTAGTGTGTACAAATCAGCATGGGCTGGAGCATGGTCACAGCACCACCTAATTTCTGAAACACCTTTCTCAGGGGATGGGGACGTCCAATGGAGGCTGCCTCTCGACTCCCCTCTGCGCAGCCTGTTTTGTTTGCTCATCTAGAAATTTATGCACCGAAGGCTGTGTGAGCTGGGGGCTGGGGTGGGGGGTGGTGGGGCGGGGCACAGACATCACATGCTTTGAGCTTGTACTGGATTCTCTTTTCAGCGAATGGCTTTGCTACCAAAGGGTGGCGAGGGGGAGGGTCTATTGAACACACACCGGGAAGACTCACACATGCCAAGGATCAGAATCACCTGGGTTCACTCGGGACCTTCCAAACCAACAGCCGACCCGGGGCTTTCCCGGGCCACACAGACGGTCACATTCTCCAAAACGTTTCGTAAAATATTGTATTTCTTGCTTAAGATCATTTAAAATGAAGTTTTCAAGGCACCCCCGTATCTACCTACGCACGGAGTCAAATGAGACCTGCATAAAAGCACTGATGCGATAAGCAAAATAGCATTTAAAGGACCCCACGTCTCCTCAAAACTAGAAAATCAGCATGCTCATTCAACACTCTGCTTCCTTCCGCTTGTCCAGCCGAAGGTCAGAGGTGTTTTTTTTTCCTATAAATCTGAGTTCTGAATAATTCTAAATCCTGATAAGCTCTTGGGTATTTATTTCAAAAGCAATAATATTTCATTTTTTTTTGTCCTGTAAAATAAATGCAACTTTACAGAATATGGTAAAAGTGAAGGATAGACAAAGCACGTTAAATATTCAGCTACTATGTACAGGTTTCTCCCACAATTACATGTTAAAACATACTTTTTCTTTTCAAGTTGCTGTTTAAATCTAGGCAAAAGTGCTTAAAAAAATCTTTCACTATTTACAGTTAAAACCAGACCACATAAATGCTCAGGACGTTACAGCGGCCCTCCCTCCGCCAGCGCTCCCGGGACAGAGACCGTAAACCCGGCGGGCGGCTCTCAGCGCTCACACAAGGCACCTGGGAGCTCAGGAACTTGCCTCTAGCACCAACATCTGATTGTTACACCCACATCTGAATAAAACTGCTCAACGGGTACCTGTTTCTCTCGGGGCTCGGCTGCCACTCACCGCGCGGCCACCTTCCCCTCGGGGTCCTCACAGAGCCTCCCGCTCACCGCGCATCCACACGGACACAGCTGCAGCCAATGCCACAGGCAACACCGACGCTCAACAAGTGGGACTGCTGTCCACGGATGTTGCTTCCACCTGCCAGGCCCAACCTCTCTCTCAACCACGTTGGGGGAATTAAGCACCACATTCTCATTTCCAAGAACTGAACGAATGCACCAGAATTTTCTCGAACGAGGGTGTTAAAGTGGGTGGAGAGGGGAGGAAGGAAAGGAGAAAACGACTGAATAGAGAAATGGCACCAATTAGGGAGGAAAATCATAGCTACCAGTTGAAAACGTTTGACTCTTGCGTTTAAAAATCGTGAAGTGTAGGCCCACTCCCCAAATGATAGCATGGGGGGGGGGGGGCTCGGGGTGAGGCATGCACCATTATCCAACGTGAAAATCCAGGAATGAGGAGAGATGCGTTCACTGCTGTCACACTGGCGTGCCGAGCTCCGAGCTCCGCAGGATGCGACCCGCCCCCAGAGCCCAGGAAGTCCCAGCAGATACTACAGCACCAGGCTCAGCACCGCGCACACAGGGCAATGCTGGCTTTTCACAGCTTGGGTTCAACTTCTTGCTTTCAAAGATACAGTAGCCCTTTTTCGGGGTCAGCACGGACTTGGGGGCCTTTTTTAGACACTGCCAATAAGACACATTGCTTCGGACGGGGACTATTCACTGGCTTGTTGACTTGGTGCAAAAGGCCCCGAAGGGCCTCGAGGCCAGCGCCATCTCGAGGTGCTGCCTGGGGAACCGTGACATCCCGTGAGGCGGTCAGTAACGGACAGAGAGGATTCAGTGTGGTGACTAGCGGGCTGGCAGCCGTCTACTTCCAACCTGGTTTCTGGGGGAACCTCCGCCAGCCGCTCAGGTGCCTGGCCTGGGGTGCACCCGTCCTGCCCCCCAACTCCAAGCGGGCGCCTGGAAGAGGGACCCCAGATGTTTCTGTACAGACGCTCCCATCCCCCCGGAGCGGACGGGAGCCGTCCTGAGGGCTCCCTCCCCTGCGGGAAGGCGGGTCTGTCCGAGGGGCGGACCGGGTAGACACTCTGCACTTGGCTCCTGAGGGGCAGGCGGCCCAGAGCCTCCTCGGCTCCCACGGGGCCAGGCTTGCCGGGCCCAGAAGCCTGGGCAGGAGTGAGCGCGTCTGGCCGTTCCTGACCGTCCTTTGCCATTACTATTGTCGTTTTTAAAAAATCCAATAAATACACGTTTTAAATGGAATTTAAAACTACTCCTTTGTGAAAGGACACTATAAACTTTCTTTCCATTATTGTGATATACAAGGATAGAGTTTTAAAAACAAGAGAAAGTAAAAGCCCCCCAATAAGGGGGGGAAAGCCAATGTGGAGATATAAATATTAAGATCACGAAAAAAATCACCCGACAGCCGTAGCTTCTTCTTCAAAGTGCTGGGGAGGTGGGGGAGGGAGGGGCGGGTCAGTTCTGAGGTTTGGACCATAAATACATATATATGCATATCTATATATGTATATATAGATAAGAAGACTTCTGCACCCCCAACCCGCCCCCAGGTGTGAGGGCAAAAGCACCACAGAGGCAGCTCGGGCCGGGCCCGACGCTGAGGTACGCTGGCACCCGGGCACCTAGACCCAGCGGCTGTAGGGACCAGTGACCTTCGTGTAGGCGTAGGAGGACACGGTGACCGCGGAGTCTGTGGGCACGGCCAGCGCCTGCCGGGTGGGGACGACCCCCTTCTCCTTATGCTGGGGCTCGGTGACCACGGCACCCCCCCACTTGCGCTTCTTCCCGTAGAGCTTGGCCTCCTGCTGGCCCAGGCCCAGCCGGGCGGCCTCCTCCTGCCGCGCCCGCGCCCTCTCCGCCAGCTGCTTCATCTTGGCCTCCCAGAGGGCCAGCCCGTGGTTGGGCTGGTTGAGGTTCTTGTGCTGGTAGAAGACCAGCGAGATGCGGGTGGGGTGGCAGCGGTTGGGTTTCTTGAGGGGCGTGGTGGCGTGCAGCTCCCGCCGGGCGCACTCGATGAGGATGGAGCCGTGCGCGGGGGCCACGGCCACGCCGCCGATGTTCTCGTCCAGGAAGTTGTGCTCGCTGTCGGACCACAGCTCCTCCTCGTCCTCCTCCGCGTGGCCCTTCTCCTCCTTCACCGCCCCCTTGTTGGGGGGCTCCTCGGCGGTCCCCTCCTCCAGGCCGAAGGGGTCCCACAGCTTCTCCTCAGACTTCAGGGCCCCGAACAGCTTCTCGCTGGAGCCCAGGGGCACGCCGAAGGACGGCCAGGCCTTGTCCAGCGGGCCGGGCCCCGGGGTGGGGATCCGGCCCTCCTCCCCTTTCAGGGGGCTCCACAGCTTGTCTTGGAACCCAGGACCGCCTTTCAGGGCAGAGTTGAAGTCCCCTGCCCCCACTCCCCACGGCTTCTCCGTCAGGCTGGGCCCAGCCAAGGCCGAGGTGTTGTTCCCAAACTTGCAGGGGCTCCACGGTTTGCCTCGCAGACGTCCTCCGGGCTGGGGGGCGAGCTGCTGCCCCTCCCCCGGGAACAGCCCCCACTGGCCCTCCGGGAAGTGAGAAGAAGCCAGGCAGCCAGCCCCGAAGGAACTGAGCTTCTCGGGGACGACGGCAGGGCTCTCCGCGGGAGGGAACACGCCCCAGCTGCCACCCACGCTGTTAGTCCTCTTGGGGGACATGCTTGGGCCTCCTGAGTACTGTCCCCATAGGTGGTTGGGCCCGCCGTTCTGAGATGCCTCGGGCAAAGGGGTTTTGCCCATCTTACCAGGGTCTCTGGGTACGGAGTCGGCCGGGACCAGCGGGTCTACTGGCTCTTGCTTGATGGATCTGTTGTAGCAGGTGGAGCTCTGTGCAAAGGGAGAGGGGTCCCTGGACGCCGGGTGGAGCTGGGGGGCCTTGGGAAGCAGGTACTCCTTGGGGCCTGGGTAAGCAGGCTGCTGGTGGTGAGGAGTGGGGTGGTGGGTGTCCGCGGGAACAGCCTGGCCGGGCAGCTCGGCAAACTCAGCACCGCCGTAGGCCGGGCTCAGGCTGTTGTGCAGAGCGTGGAGGTCTGGCTTCTTCTCGAAACTGCAGTTGCTGCCACTGTGCCCCCAGGTGCCAGGCCCCAGGAACTGGGAGGGGAAGACGGGGTTGCTGGGCGGGAAGCCGTAGTAGCCGAACGACGGGAGCGCGTACTTGGAGTGGAAGCCGTTGACGGAGGCCAGGCTGGGCTGTGCATAGTAGGAGTGGTAGGAGTACACGCTGCTCATGCTGTAGGGGTCGGACGGCCGGCAGTTGCCCAGCACCGAGTAGCTCTCCACCACCGTGTTGCTGCTGTACTTGAAGGAGCTGAAATGGTTCTGCGGCTCCACCTTGAGCGAGGGCTTCAGGCTCTGCTGGGACAACCCGCCCTTCAGCGACAGGCCTGGGGAGAACGGGAGGCAAGACGGAGAAGGAGCAGCTAGGACCACTGCCGCCGAGCCCTGGGCGGGGTGGGGTGGAATCCGCCCTCCCGCAGAGGTTCCTGCTGCAGGTCAGGCCGGACGGGTGAGGCTGGCCTTGCTCTGGGTGCCGCTCGGCGTGGCCCCCAGACCCGCGGAAGCCGTGGGAGAAGCGGCTCACAGAGCCCACGGCCCGCTCTGCTTCACTTCCTGCTCCCCACCCGGCGAACTACCCGAGTCCTCCCTGCAGCACTTCCTCTCGTGCCGGGCACGGCAGGGACAAGGGCCGGGAGGCGGGAGGGCCGGTCCACCTGCTGCCCCCACTGCAGCCCACGTGCCTGAAGCCGTGGTCCCCTCCAGACTCTCAGCGAGGGAGCCAGCAAGCTGGAGGGGAACCCACTCCTCTCGGAGGGTAAGACGACCTCCTTGCACTTGCTCCCTAGGTATCCCCTACCAGGTATGGCGTCCTGGGGCTGCTGCGGCTACCACCCTGACAAAATTAAGATAATGGGGTGGTCCAGGTGGCAGAGCGGGCCGCTAGGAATTTCCTGTCTGCAGTTCTATCTTAAGGCAGGAAGGGGGCAGGGAGGGAGCCGCCCAGGCCCACCACCCAACAGCACCCCTGCCGCCCGGGGGGTGCCCGCGCCCCACACACCTGGGTCCGTGGAGATGCCGGCCAGCTCCAGGGCCTCCTGCTTGATCTTCTCCGGGGTGCTCAGCTTCTCCTTCTGAATCTTCTTCTTCTCAGCCGCCGCCTTCCTGGCTTCCAGCTGCCGCTGGCGGCAGGACTTGGCGGGTTCCGGCAGGCGGCGGACCTCGCGGGGGAAGGCGGTGAGCACCTGGATGGCCCCGCTGCCCACCTTGGCGTTCTGGTTCTCCTCGCTGCCAAACTCGTCCGTGGTGGCCATCTTGTACAGGGGCAGCACGTGCAGCTGCTCGTCCTCGGGGATCCTGCCCACGCAGCGATTGTCCTCCTTGGTCAGGGTGCAGACCTGCCCCGGCAGAGGGAGGGAGGACCCGGGGTTGGAGGAGCCCAGCACGGGGCCAAGGGGCTGAGCATGCCCCGCTGGTGACACCCCTTCCCCACGCGGCCCCAACGCCAGGCAGCCACTCGGCCCTAACGCTCCCCGTTACCTCGAGGCCTGCCCACAAAGCACATCTGTCTGGGCTCACAGAGTAACGGCATCACATCTGCCTGGGCTCACAGAGTAACGGCGTGCTCTAGAGCAGCGGTTCTCAAGCTGTGGGTCGCGACCCCTTTGGTGGTCGAACGACCCTTTCACAGGGGTCGCCTAAGACCATCCTGCATATCAGATATTTACATGACGATTCATAACAGTAGCAACATTACAGTTATGAAGTAGCAACGAAAATAATTTTATGGTTGGGTCACAACATGAGGAGCTGTACTTAAAGGGCCAGAAGGTTGAGAACCACTGCTCTAGAGCAGCGGTCGCCAACCGGTGGCCCACGGATGGTCCACTGGTGGTCCGTGATGTCCGAAAGGTTGGCGACCGCTGCTCTAGAGCTTTCAAAGCAGGTCCATTCACACTCTCTCATGTGATCTGAATGACGCTGAGAGGGGATGAGATGATTGGCCTGGGGTCACATGGCCGGCAGGGTCCGGGTCAGGGCTGCGGGGTCAGAGCTGGGAGGCCTGCCTTGCCCTCCCGACCAGCATTACTGCCCTTGTGCTACATCTCGCAGCCTCATTATCCTCCTTGCTCTGAACACATGGCCTCCTTTTGCTCTTAAAATACTTTTCCTTTTTATTAAAAACTATATATGCTTATTGTAGAAACTTCAATAAAAACTTTTTCCATAATCCCACTGCCCCAAAGTAATCGCTATAAACTCTGGTCATGTAGCATGCACACACTCACCTTCTGGTAATAGGATCATGTTCTGCATGCAGTGTTATAATAACTTCATTTAAAAAAAACAGTATAGCCCAGCTGGTGTTCTCAGTGGTTAAGCATTGATCTATGAACCAGGAGGTTACGGTTCCTGGTCAGGGCACATGCTCTGGCTGCAGGGAGGCCTTTCTGCCTCTAAAATATCACCTATCACTTCATCCCACAGCCGCCTGCATCTTTTCCTCACAGTCTTCATCGCTACCGGACAACACGTCACATACTTGGGAGGGACTGTGCATTTTATTCCTGGCTTGAGAGCCGGACCTGGGCACAGTCAGCATTTGCACAATGAATGAATCGAGAGGGTGTTGGGATTTCAGTCCCAGTGTTCACAGAGACCTGGAACCACACGTTAGCTAACTGGTGTGTGTGTGTGTGTGTGTGTGTGTGTGCGTGTGCACACTCCAGGTGCCCAAGGGGCTGCATTCTGTAGCATCCACCTGATCACGGAAAACAAGGCAAGCCCTGTCCGTGCATCTGACGCACCTGGTGAGGGTTTTCTCAGAAGCTGGGCAGGAGCAGCCCGTCTGGCGGGCAGTCCCAGAGTCTGAGAATCTCCCTCGGTCCCTCCCTCCGTGAGCCCACCTGCCTGCAGAGACCGGGCGGCCGCCCCCCAGGATGGGCCGGGGGACGGGCTTCCTTACCACCGTGCAGCCGTTGTACAGGTTGTGCTGGTCCTTGTGGGCGTGGGCACAGAAGTCCATGCAGGCCGTGACCCCCGAGAAGGGCCGCCCTTCCTTCAGCCCCAGGCGGCAGTCGATTGCTATTTCCTCATTGGTCACCTGTGTGGATGGCCAGGGAGAGTTGTCAGGTGACCAGCGGTGAGCGGCCCGGATTGTGGACCTGGGTCGGCCAGGTGTTGGGGAAGGGAGGGGCAGGCTCCCAGTCGCCTCGCCTCTGGGCCGCAGGACGGCGGTTTCTGGCCGAGGCCCCTGAAGGAATTCTTCTCCTGGGCTATCTCAAGGGTCCCTCACCTGGACTGGGGGGCACTTTCCGTGCCCCTCGAAACACGTAACATCAGTCCCTGCTTGTGAGCGCTCCACACCCTAGGTGAGAGGTGCGGAGTGGGTGAGAGAGAAACCAGCCTCACCAGTAGACACCAGGCTGGAGGCGGTGGAGGGGGATAACACCAGGATGCAGGAGAGACGGTCTGGGATGCAGTCAGTGTGGTGTGGGAAGGGGGCCTTATCAAAGAACCGAATCCCCGCTCCACCTCTGGCTGGGCCCTCCCTGCGAGGAGCACAGGGAGCTCACCCCAGGCCCCTACCCCAGGGAGCTGGGCAGAGCTGTGGGTGACATGCGGGCGGAGAAAGGCCCAGGACTCGTACCTGGTTCTGGTAGGCCTGGGGGGCCAGCCGCTTGTACAGGGGAGCGACTTCGGTGGCCAGGTCCTGGAAGCTCTTCCGCAGCACTTCTTCCTGCGGGGAGAAGGGCACCACACGTGTAGAGCAGCCCGCCCGGCGCTGGGCGCCAGCCCGTGCCCCGAACCACCACTGGCTTCCCCGGGGAGGACGGGAAGCAAGGTGCCGCCCTCTGCGAGGGGCCTGGGGCCGTGTCTGCCAGGTCGGAGATGCTGATGCTCAGCAGGAAAAGCTGCTGCCGGTCGTCCTGACCGCTGAGCTGCTGTCCGGCCCCGCGCTGCTCAGACCACAGAGACGGCGCTTGCTTCCGAGCGCCCACGCCCTCGGGTAGGGGTGGTGTGGAAGCACGAGCAATGAGTGTGGGTCCCTCCCCCACATCACAGACAGGTCTGGGTGGTCAGGGTCTGTGCTAGAAACTCCACAGCCAGCCAGGCCCAGAGCCCGTCCTGAGCCAGGCACAAAGGCAGATTTCAAAGCTCCGTCCTCCACACCCACACCACAAGCCACGTGCGGCTATTGAGATCGAAGGTAATTTTATTTTTTTAAATATATTTTTATTGATTTCAGAGAGGAAGGAAGAGAGGGAGAGAGATAGACACATCAATGATGAGAGAGAATCTTTGATTGGCTGCCTCCTGCACGCCCCCTACTGGGGATCGAGCCCACAACCCAGGCATGTGCCCTTGACCAGAATCGAACTCGGGACCCTTCAGTCCACAGGCCGACGCTCTATCCACTGAGCCAAGCCAGCTAGGGCTAGAAGGTAATTTTAATTAAAATTAAATAAATTCAGTCCCTCTGTTGCACTAGCCACATTCCAAACGCCCAACAGCTTCATGTGGCTCCTGTACTGGACAGCAGAGAACATTTCCATCGTCAGAGAGAGTCCCAGCGGACAGCGCTGCCCTCGACGGACAGCAGCCCCCCAGCCACGCGTGGCAGAAGTTTCAGGTTCCACAGCGAGGAGGGCTGTGGGAGCCCCTAGCAGACATCGCAGAGTTGCCAGTGAAGGCATGGAGAGTTTTCATAGAAGGAAACAGGAGGAAGAGGGAGGACCACGTTCACGGGCTTAGAAATGGAAGAGTGAGACCAATGGCTGCCATCCCCGAGGGCACCTCCCTGGCTGCCACCCAGAGGCTGCCGCCAGCACCAGGCGAGGCTCCGAGGTTCTGGGGAGGCCCAGACTTTACCATTCCTGCCACAGGGCCCCGGGCAAGCCGTGCGCCTCGGCTGGGGAGTAAGGAGTCATGTGCCCAGGTCATCAGGGCGCCATGGAATTCACTGAGATGCCTGTGGGGGCTGGGCAGAGTACCCGGCACTTAGTACGTGCACAGGAAATGGTAGCTGATGGAACAGGGGAAGCATCCGTGAGGACCTAAACCAATGCGTTTTCATGCCTGGTAACCCCCAGTTCGTGGTGGCCTTGGGGCTCCTGCGTTCACTGAAGGGACTGCATGTGCTGCCTCGGGGAGAGGGGGTGCTGTCCTAAACAGAAGTCCAGTGTCTCATCGGACGATGAGACCAGCTCACACAACAGCCTAACAGCCAGGCTGGGCGGAATAAGAGGGTCTAAATCCGGAAATGCCTCCTTCGACTTCGGAAAAGCAGAGCTGGAAGTCTGAGCACAGACGTTCATTTGTGGGGCAGAACCACTGTGCCCAGGGAGTGCCGCCCGCGGAGCTGGGAGAGCTCGGGGACACCGTGGCTGGGGTCAGGATGCTGCCTGGAAGCCACCAAGGGACCCAGACTGCCTCCCTCGCTGGAGGGAAGACGACAGGGAGCCCCGACAGGCCTGCACCGTCCCTGCCTTTGGAACTCCGAGTGGAGACCGCCTCTCAGGCAGCCTTCACCCCGTGGGCGACGAGGGGAAGTGGCCGAGTGGGTGGCCTGCCCTGGTGCCCCTGGTTCCCACGGCCTGAGCACGCCAGCAGGGAGGCCCAGAGGCCCTCGTCTCGCTGTCACTAGGCGGGAAGGAGGCCTCAGACCTGGAGGCCGTACACGTGGACGCCAGCCCGGTGCCCGAGGAGCAGGCCCGGCACCTAGTAAGGAGGAAACCGGACCGCTGCACGGAGACGTCCTCCCAGCCACCAGGCGGGACGAGGGATGCCCCGGGAGGCCCGGCACTGCCCAGAGAATGGCCCAGGACAGAGGCCCTCTTCCTGCGACACCTCCCAGACCCAGAAAGAGGTCCTGGGAAGGATGAAGGGAAGTAATTACCCTTTAAAAGGGTCAAATTCTGATGAGAAATTGGAATATTTACTTTAAAGAGACAGTTTTAAACCGGAAGAGCCTGAAGCACTTGAAGTGAGAAGCCTAATTTTTCACTCACTGCCCCTCTCCCCGCATTTCCCACTCGACCTTGTTTCTCAGCAAGACAAGGTTAGTGAAAAAAGTAAAGCAAGTTTCATTTTCTCCATCCGTCTGCGTGGTGGTGTGTTCACCCCTCCTCCCCTCTGGACAATGACAGACACCAGGTGGGACGGGGCGGGGCGCGTGGGAGGCCCTGCCGCTCCCGGGAGCTCCTCACCTCTTTGGGGTTGTCCCCTGCGAGGCGGAACTTGCGAGGGGTCTTGCTCCGAGCGTATTTGCAGCCGTTGAAGTACATGCTCCAGGAGCAGCCGAAGGAGAAGGAGGCACCGCAGGTGTTGGGGTCTTTGCCTTGGCAAGCACAGGTCCGGCTGCAACACACATCGCGTGTTAGGCATGGATACACTTGTTTTATTGTTGTTCTAGAATCTTCCTCCTCCCTCTGGGGGAGGCCCTGCTGAGGCCTGGCACCCACATCCTTCTCCACCCTCCACTCCTTTCCCAAATGTCCTCTCTGCAGCCGGCTCTGCTCCCACTCCTGAGGGCCTGCTGCTGGGAGAAGCACACGGGTCGTTTGAGGAGGTGGGAAGAGTCTAGCCCAGCCGTGGGCAAACTACGGCCCGCGGGCCGCATCCGGCCCGTTTGAAATGAATAAAACTAAAAAAAAAAAAAGACTGTACCCTTTTATGTAATGATGTTTACTTTGAATTTATATTAGTTCACACAAACACGCCATCCATGCTTTTGTTCCGGCCCTCCGGTCCAGTTTAAGAACCCATTGTGACCCTCAAGTCAAAAAGTTTGCCCACCCCTGGTCTAGTCAAACACCCAACAGGTTTACACTGTGTCTTAACTCCGAGGTCCTCACCAGCTCTAACACAGACCACACTGATGGGAACGGCGGGAACCACGGGGTTTGAACACTCCTACCCCCTGCAGGCCCAGCTGCCGACAGGCCTTTAAACACACACTGACATTCCAATTCAACCCTTAATAAAACCCAGAAACAACCCGCGTGCTCCTCCCCTGGGGGAATGGACAGACGAATGGTGGTACGTCCAGGCAGTGGAATACTATGCAGCAGTGAAAAGGACTGAGCTACACCCACAGGTGATGTTTGGAAACACTGCGCTGAGGGAAGAAGACAGACTCAGAAGGCTGCCCACGGTACAGACCCATTTATGTAATGTTCTTGAAAAGGCAAACCCATAGGGACAGGAAACAAGATTGGCGGCTGCTGGGGTGGGGAAAGGGCCTGCGATAAAGGGGCCCCAGGAGGTTTTGTGGACGACGGAACTGTTCCGTTTCTTGATTTACGATGGTCATGGTTACATGACCGTAAACATTTGTCAAAACTCTTCAAGCTGTGGACCTCAAAGAATGAATTTTATTGTAAGTAAAAATACCTTAATCTAAAAAAAATGGGGGAAAAAAACCTATAAGGCAGCAGTTCTTAACCTGTGGGTCGCGACCCCTTTGGCGGTCGAACGACCCTTTCACAGGGGTCGCCTAAGACCATCCTGCATATCAGATATTTACATGATGATTCATAACAGTAGCAACATTACAGTTATGAAGTAGCAACGAAAATAATTTTATGGTTGGGTCACAACATGAGGAACTGTATTAAAGGGCCAGAAGGTTGAGAACCACTGCAGGATAAGGAGAGGTTTTGTGAACACGATAGATGTATACTAGTGGCACTCACACACTTTTCTGTTACACTCAGAGTCGACCGGGGCACAACAGCAAAGCTGAGCCGCGTTGACAGGCCCTCCCCGGCCAGGACGGAGCCCAGGCGGGCCCCCTGGGTGAGCATTCCCCCCACCCAGGCCTCACTCTGCAGGGCAGACAGGGCCCTGGATGGAACAAGGCTTCCCCCAGGGCTGCCCGGAGTCCCTGCCCCTGCTGCCAGCCCTGCCCACGTACTCGTCGTTGAGGCCACATCTCCGGCTGGTGGGGTTCCCGTACTTCCGGAGGGTGTCGGTGAGCTCCTGGTAGAGGGTGTCCCCCAGGCTGCGGGGGATGCCCTCCCAGGCCAGGATGAGGATGACGATCACGGCGTTCTGGCAATGGTGGCCCGCCCGGTGCCGCACCAGGCACAGCAGCTTCTCCTCCAGCGTGTGCCTGCGGATCACCTGCGGGGGCGCGGGCGGGGCAGGGGCGTTAACCACAGCGGGCCACACGCCCTCCTTCTGCCAACCAGACCTGGGGGGCAGATCTTTAGGGCAGCGTCCTGGGGCGTCACCACCACAGAGGCTGAGAGCGTTACAATAACAAAAATTATTACAAAAGCTAAGCTATTAATGATTTACATAGACTTAGGAATACAGAGATAACATTGTAAGGCAAAATATGTTGAGAATTTTGTCGTCCTAAAACACCTGCAGAGAAAATGCTCACGTCTGTATGTTTTTGGTTAAAAAACAAGGACCGCAGTGCTGTGAGAAACAGTTTGGGGCAGTTCCTCAAAAAGCTAAACGGACAACTCCCACAGAACTAGTCAACTCCACGCTATGACCGGGGGAACCCAGAGCAGGGACGCGGACAGGTACTGGCCGCCCCTGTTCCGAGCAGCTTCACTTGCAACAGCCAAAGGCAGAAACGCCCCTGCCCCCGCCTCGCCAGCCCGTTCCAGACGGGACAGGAACACCAGGAGCTCCGGGCACACAGAGCAGGCAGAGGAGTCAGAGTCGGCCACAGCGGGCCCAGACTTGGGGAAGACGCCATCTCCAGCTCCCCCTTTTCTTCTCTCTACAGCCCTGACCACGGGGACGGGATGAGCCGAGCACCATGGCTAGAGCGGTCCCGAGGCAGCCAGGGTGCCAGGCCGGCATGTGCACAGAAAGAGGACAAACAGCTGAGGCTGGAAGAAGGGACCCCGGCCGAGCGCCCGGTGCCAGCCCCGAGGTCCTGGCCAGTGGCCGTGCCGGCCTCCCCCCCACACCCAGCCCTGGAGAGTGAGGCGCGGCCACGGCGGCGGGGGCACCACACTCACCCACTTGGCGATGGGGCAGCCGCGGGAGCTCTTCCCCTCCTTCCCCGTGTAGATGACCTTCTCGATCCGGATGGCTTTCCCCTTCTCTCCATACCTGCAGAGGGAGGCGGAAGCACCGGAGCTCAGAGGAGCCAAAGGAGAGCAGGCGAGCTCCGTGGGTGCCTAGTGACTGCAGGGGCCACGGAGGAGAGGGAGGAAGTGTAAATGCTGACTCTGTGCTAAGAGCCTCTGGGGACAGAGTGGCCAAGCCAGGCTCCCAGGGCTGCTGGTCCGTCATGCCCAGCTCTGTCCGGGGAGAAGGCCAGCAGGACGCCCCTGATGATGGCCTCTGAGCCTCCAGGAAGGTGGTCAAGCCAAAGGCCAAGCACAGGCCTTTGTGTCCAGCCCTGTGAGCCGAGTCACGCCGAGAGCTATTTATAAATTCGACAAATGAAAGAAAATACACGGGGAAACCCTTATTGTGCTCCTTCAACATCCCCTGGCTGACAGTTGAACATGATGCGGACCATGGAGGCAGGAGAAGTGAAAAGGACACACTGGCTCCGAGATGCCCCCGGACAGTAAACACGCCTGGCTCCCCACACGCTTCTGCTGGCCCCGCACACGGGCACACACACGTGGATGCTGAGGTCGTCTGGTTAACCAAAGCACCTTCAGAGGGGATGCAACCAGGGCCCCGGAGCTGAGCTGACCTGCTCGGGGCCACACAACTTCCTGGGGGCAATGCTGCTTAAAGCGCAGTCTTGCAGGTCAGACAGACGGGGCTTGAGTGGCAGCCCAGCTCCGTTCCTGCTACAAGGACTGTGGCCAAATGACAGACCTTCTCCAGGCCTCAGTTTGCTCATCTGTACAATGGAGATGAAGTGACTTCTTCCTCACGGGCTCGGGAATCGGGCACGTGAGGTAATCCACACGGAGTGCGTTACTTAAAGTGCTTTCAAGTTCCTGGCACCAGGGACGAGTCCAATAAACATTAATTATTCTTTTTAAAAAATATATATTTTTTATTAATTTTAGAGAGGAAAGGAGAGGGAGAAAGAGATAGAAACATCAATGGTAAGAGAGAATCATTGATGGGCTGCCTCCTGCACGCCCCCGACTGGGGACCAAGGTATGTGCCCTTGGCCGAAATCGAACCCAGGACCCTTCAGTCCGCAGGCCGACGCTCCATCCATTGAGCCAAACCAGCCAGGGCAACATTAATTATTCTTAATAATGTAAGCAGCCATCTTCCTGAATTGTCTTACTTTTAGTAGCTTTTTAGTTTCAGGTACAGGATCATATCACCTGCAAACAGTGGTCTCTTGCCACCTCCTGCTTTCCAGGCTTCATGCCTCTATTTCAGTCCCTCGCCTCTGCGGGCAGCTTCCGAGTGCCAGCAGGCATCTTTGCTTATTTCCTGACTTTTCCGGAAATGCTCCCAACCACTCATGGCTGAGCATGAAGCCCACTGCCTCTGGGATAGACACAAGGACCTCCTGACTTTGAAAGGGTCTTCTGTTCTAAGGATTTTTAATCAAGAATTGATTAGCTTTATTAACCAAGGTCACCCCCAACAAACGTAATCACATTTTAAAAAATGTTTCAAGAAAGAATTGATTCCTTTCATCAAATACATTCCTAGCATCCGAGGGGAGAGATGATGGAATGGTTTTTCTCCTTTGGTCAATTAGCATGGGATGCTATTTTAACAGACTTCCTACATCAAACTGCCCTTGGATTGCTATAGTGAATCCAATTTGGTCACAGCATATTATTTTAACATACGATTTCATAGAAGGGAATGTTATCATGGCTATGAGAGTTATACACACTGTTAACACACAAATACAATTACACATACAGTCTATCTCACTTACTCCACATCTAGACATCTCTACCTCAGAAGTAATTGTGCAAATGCACCAAGATTGAGGCACAAGATATTCATTGTTGCATCAACAACAACAACAAAAAACAACCAGAAACAACTTAAGTGTCCAGCATAGGCCTGGCTCAAGAAAATACATTTCCACGCAATGGAAAACCACGTAGCCATGTGAAAGGACTCGACAGAATGACATGTACAGCGTGGAAGAAATTAAGGGGGAGGGGAAGCAGCTGCAAACTGTGGGGATAGCGTGATTGATCCCATTGGGTTCACAATGTCTTTATATCCGTATGCATATCTTTGTAAATGCTCAGAAAAAATTGAAAGGTAAACATTTCTTTTAAGTTTCTTCTGGGAAGGCGAATAGCTAGAGAGCTTTATTCACTCTAAACTTTTTTTAAAAAAGGCCTTTTATAGACATGTTTTCTTCTTGTAATTGGAAAAGAGAACGAGCAGTTTTAAAACCTGATCTAAGGTTTCTTTGAGTTCTCTACTTCGCGCAAGGTCTCCGTGAAGAAGCGAGAAGTGTTTCTGGTAATTCCCACATTAAAATCTGAGGCCAGGTGAGTCCTGTCCAGCACGAGCTTGCAGACAGCACGCTGGGGCGTTCGCAGCGCGGCCTGGCTCAAGAGGACAAGACCAGAGAGAGTTGCTTTTGTGTGGGTCCCGGAAAACATTGAATCCAACAAGATGTATCAGGAAGCGGCCAGTGAGGGCAGAGGCTGGACACTCGGTGTGTGCTGGGCGCTGCGGGCAGAGCGGCCGGAGGTGACCACACTGTTCCCACCGGTCGGTCGGACAGGAAGGATATCGGGTTCCCACGGGAGGGTGAGCTGAGGACACTGGCGCGGGCTTCCCCGCCATCCCACCCTCGCGAGGGCGCTTCCTGCCGTGGACCTCCGATTCCAGAGCAGACAGGAGGGCAGAGCACTGAATGATCAGCTGGACGTTCTTAGGAAAACCAGAACTGTCTCAGTGTTTAAAGACAACCAACCGATTCCAGATGTAATTCTTTTTTTAATTTAAATGTCTGACTCTCTGGCCTATCATGAAGAGGCCCTTTTAGAAATACAGATGAATTCCCAGACCCTAAACTAAGTCTGCAGGACGAGGCTGAACGGAAACCTTATTCCTGGGGTAACCTGATTATCCCAGCCAGTGGCTCTCCAAGGCTGTGCCAGGACCAGCACCACCTGCAACCCTGGGAGGAATGCAGGTCCCCGGGCCCCACCCCAGACCGTGAGGTTCGGACCCGGGGCTGGGGCCCCGCGATCGGTGCTTTCACAAGCCCTGCAGGAGACGGAAGCACACTTAAGGGTGAGAACCACTGGTCTAAAGCGGTCCTTCTTCAGGGTTCCCTGTCACACAGTAATGAGACCTGCCCCCTCCCCAGCACTGCGAGTGCGAGGAATAGGGCTGGTTCTTCATTCCTAGAATGAACGTTTAGTGACCCCTAGGCCAGTGATGGCGAACCTATGACACGCGTGTCAGAGGTGACACGCGAACTCATTTTTTTGGTTGATTTTTCTTTGTTAAATGGCATTTAAATATATAAAATAAATATCAAAAATATAAGTCTTTCTTTTACTATGGTTGCAAATATCAAAAAATTTCTATATGTGACCCAGCACCAGAGTTAAGTTAGGATTTTTCAAAATGCTGACACGCCGAGCTCAAAAGGTTCGCCATCACTGCCCTAGGCTGTGGAGGATCCCCGTCCAGCCAGAGGCCATGTGGCTCGGTGCAGCACGCCGCTCCTGATACGGGTCTGAAGGACTGATTCCAGTCATCAGCGACCGTGAGGAGCTGGGGAGCCAGGAGGTATGGGACGCGTAATAAACTGGGATCATATTTTAGGGTTCCCTTTTGACTCCCCCTCCTTTCTCCAAATGTTTACCAGGTAAGCTAAAAGCACCAATGTCTCTTTGATTTCAGTTTGCTTCCCCTCCTGCCTTTGGCTAACTCCTGGCAGTAGAGCGGCCCTGCAGAGAGAGGGGGAGGGCTAGGGAGAGAGACAGCCTGAACCATGCACCAACTGGACCCCCGCCTGGTTATTCTCATCAATCGCTCACTCCCCTCCTTGTCCCAAAGGGAACTTAAGAGAGATGTTTACGTGAGAAAAATAACAGGGGATGGAATCAGAGGAAAGGTGGGAGACACAGACACGATGTTGGTACACAGGATGCAAACAGTGGGGTCTTGTGTGTATTTTTGCGATGAGCCTGGGACATTTCATCACATGAGAAATCCAGGAAGCTAATGAGGTCTCCTTAGGGTGCTGTCAACAGGACTCAGGAGTGACCCTGAACAGGCCCCCACGGGCCAAAGATCCCTCCTACTGGGGGTGCACCAGGGCACACAGATTTGGCTCTGGCTTACAAGTAGCCAACGTAAAGACGCACACGCAATCTGTTGCATGATTTACAAGGTCCCCAGGATAAAAATAAACCAGTTGCGGAGGAAAACCACAAGTATTCCTGGTCTTGAGAGGAATCCCTCCCTTGAATCAGCTTCTGAAGAATCTATGCTTGGCTGTTATTTTTAAAGCAGGGGGTGGGGGGTGGGGGGAGAAAAAGGGAAAACCTCAACTTTATCACTATCTCTTAATCCTTGTTTCAAAAACACAGTCTTTTATAACTGAGAGTTATTTAGATAGCTATCTATAAATCTCATACATTTGCGACCAAGAAACACACACCCCAAAATTGTCCCAGATCAAACGTGTACATTTTGCTGCTGTTGTTAAAGATTTTTAGAAAAAGTTTCTGAGAGAGAGGAAGGGAAAGGGAGAGGGAGAGAGAGAAACATCAATGTGTGAGAGAAACACTGATCACTGCCTCCTGCAAGGCCTTCCAATGGGGATGGAGCCTGCACCGTGGGCATGTGCCCTGACCGGGAATTGAACCAGCAACCTCTTGGTGCAGGGGATGATGCATCAACTGAGCCACACAAGCCAGAGCCAAATTTGTACATTTGACTCCCCAACAGCCCTCAATCTGCTGTAAGGATTCCTTACAAAAGTCAATGGCCAAGATGCTGCCCCTCCCAACCTTCAAACTGCAACACACATGCGTGTGGACACATGCAGGCATGCGTGTACACCACACACCCTGTTTTAAATCTGTTTCATTCTCGTGGACTCAGAGGTGCCCTTTCAATCAGGCTTGAAGTTAGAGACTGGGTCTCTAGTCACCTGCTTTTCTGATGGGCTACTTTGTCTTTTTTTTTTTAATTT
Organism: Myotis lucifugus; assembly: GCF_000147115.1. Classification (NCBI taxonomy): domain Eukaryota; kingdom Metazoa; phylum Chordata; class Mammalia; order Chiroptera; family Vespertilionidae; genus Myotis; species Myotis lucifugus. Next base: position 2,073,874 of record NW_005871234.1, on the reverse strand, counting down.
AAAATATTTTTATTGATTTCAGAGAGGCAGGGAGAGGGAGAGATAGAAACATCAATGATGAGAGAGAATCATTGATCGGCTGCCTCCTGCACGCCCCCTACTGGGGATCCAGCCTGCAACCTGGGCAAATGCCCTGACTGGAATCGAACCCCGGGCCCTTCAGACCACAGGCCGACGCTCTAGCCACTGAACCAAACCAGCGAGGGCTCTGATGGGCTACTCTGAATTAAATGTTTCCAGATGGTACAGGATAAGTAAGAGTGATGACAGCAGATGACTGTCCTCCATCCATCTTACCTTTTACTCATTCAGGGATGCTCTGATTTAGTTAAAAATCAAGTTCCCTGCTATATTAATGACAGGATTCGTCTGGCTTCCCTGGTCAGACAAAATTGGGTTCCCAAATTTGTGGAAACTTGCGAACCACTCAGCCTCCGCCCCGCCCCCCCACGTATATATGAATAAACATGTTTATGTCTACATAATCTTTGCCTTTACTATTGAAATACTAATGCTTGTTATTAAAAAATGCAGTCAGTACATGTGTATGAGGGAGACACTCTATGCAGTACTTACTAATAAACACTAAGTGTTTTACCTACAATCGATCCAGTTTACCCTCACAACTCTCCACAGCATGTGTACTTGTCAGCATCTCCATTCTGCAGATAAGGAAAATGGGTCCCAGAGAATCTGAGTGACTCGGCAGTAAGAGGCAGGGCCAGTCCAGCTCCAGTGGCCACATGCTCTCAATCCCTGAGCTATTTCACCTCTCCATATACTAGAACTCAGAGCATTGAACATCTGCCGTGGACACCTACCCAGATTTTAAAGTCTTTATCCATACACACTGCTCAAAAAACAAAAACAAAAGAGAGTTACTGAGTAAAAACCCTACAGGCTTGAGTTTGAATTGGAAGTGTCAATATAAATTCATGATGTATTTAATCACTAAACAATGACAAAAATGAAAAACCTAAACACACATCTTCGCTCTTTCTACTGAAATGGTCCAGAAACAGTGAGAACTCCAGGGGCAATGAGCGTGCCCAGCACCCAGAGTCTGTTTTCTAAATCCTTTTATCCCACAATAAAAGGAAGCAGGATTTCTTGGGTAAACACACAATGTGAGCCCAAAACATATGTCATATGAGAAATCAAGAAAGCTATTCAAGACACCTAGGATCATGTCGAAAGGACTCAGGAGGCAACCACTGGCCAAAGATGGAACAATACATACCTCCTAGCTGAGGTGCAAAATACCACCTATAAAGTAGTTTTTGAAAAAAGAAAGAAAATACAATCTGATTCTGATCAAGCCTTTAGCTCTAACTACCAATTTATAGCACGTAGGGCAGAAGACCATGTTAAACGATACCACGGAAAGCTAGCAGCAAAATCCAGACCGTTGGAAACTCTATAGGACATATAGCCATTCAACCACATTTCTTCAATAAACTATTTCAAGAAAGAGAGAGAGGAAAAGGGGAGAGGGGGAATCGATGGAGGGCAGACCTATAGAAAGAAAGAAACCCAGAAGTAATAGGGATGAGAGCACTAGCTGGTTTGGCTCAGTGGATAGAGCGTCCGCCTGTGGACTGAAGGATCCGGGGTTCGATTCCAGTCAAGGGCACATGCCTGGTTGTGGGCTCGATCCCCAGTAGGGGATGTGCAGGAGGCAGCCGATCAATGATTCTCTTTCATCATTGATGTTTCTATCTCTCTCTCCCTCTCCCTTCCTCTCTAAAATCAATAAAAATATGTTTTTAAAAAGTTGGGGTGAGAACCCCATGTTCAACATTCCTCAGTCTGAATATCAATATTCCTTGATATCCAAGGCATGAAAATGACAGGTGTTTAAAAATCCATATTCTATTAACAACTTGCCCATTTCTCCTTGGACATCTGCGCATCACTCACCGCTCCTCCATGAGTTCCCGGATAGAGGCTACCGTGGGGCCAGATCCCAGGTGAGTGTAATACGGACCTTCATCTTTCTCCACTATTTGTTCTGCAGAAACACAGAGGAAACATTAATTGGGGACACCAATTCATCAACATTCATTTGTTAAGGCAAACCACCAATAGGAAAATTAAAGGGCACATTATAAAACAGGGAATTAACTTGGCTTATAAACATGTGACAATGTGTTCAACCCCATTAGAAACCAGGAAATACAAATTAAAATCACAAGGAAATACCATCACATATAGGCCAAATTGGCAAAAATTTAAAAATATAACCATGTTGGAATTTAGTTTATCATCGTACATATTCTAGACCAGGGGTCAGCCAACCATTCCACTCCAGGTATTTACCCATATGGACTGGAACCAAGGACCCAACAGTACCTGTACACCATGTTCATAGCAGCATTATTCACAAGAGCCAAAGGCGAAAATAGCACAAGTGAACATCAACAGATGAACCAATGTAGCCTAGCCATACCCTATTACCTATGCAATAAAAGCATAATATGCAAATCAACCGAATGGCCAAACAGCGGAACGACCATCCGGACGACCATC